>NC_133329.1:74574015-74898167 GCF_042186555.1 Aquarana catesbeiana | reverse complement strand
GAATTAACCCTTACCTGCCTTGAGTTCATCAATGCCCAGGCCAAATTTAGCAGCATCAGTTAAAGATGAATTCAGGCATAGTATATATTTTTTAGGTACAAACTAATAGTCTGCACCATGTAAATATACCCACAAATATCTAGGAAGAGAAAAAAGCATAAAAGTTTCCAAGACTTAAACTATACCTGATGACTGCGCTGTCCTTATTAGCAATCCCTGTATCGTAAACTGCAATATTGTAAATGGTGCAAATGATAAACTGCAAAAAATATAAATCTATTCATAACGTCTCCAACCAAGACCGAAAAAGAGTGCAAGTATTTTTAAAGAGCAAAAATACCACACTTATAAAAAAAAAAAAAAAATACAAGAAGCATTCATCCAACTCTTAAGGTCTTAAGGTGTCCAGTGCTCATAACCTCATGTAATACATGTCCATTTCAAATGCCATGTATTAAAGTACATAAACTCATCCAACTGCATTCATAGTGTCCAATGCTCATAACGTAATATATTGAAGTTCACCTTTTTGCAAAAAATAATAAATGCACTTTTTTTTTTTTTCTCTTCTGAGCCTGTAAAGCATTGCTGCTGGTTCCATGCAGAGCCAGTGTATCTGTGCTCCCGTATGGGTAAGCAGATGCATTCTGACAGGAAGCATGAATGAACTACCGTGGAGATCCACAGTGTTATAGTAGTTCATTGAAAACTACAAGCCGACAGCCGCACAGGCTGCCAGATCTTGCAGTCTTCCATGCCCAGAGCCCTGTCCATCCATGACGTGACCATGTGGGTGGAGCCTCGCTCGGCCAAGTGTGCAGTTGTGGTGTTTGTTTTTTGTTTTTTTTTTTTTTTTTTTTTTTTTTTTGTTTAGTGGGGAGGGAGAAGAATCCCGCTAGCTGTCAGAGCAGGGATTGGAGAGATGCGGGGGCCTGTCTATTAACATGTTACACCCTGAATACAGGTGTAACATGTAACCTGTTATGGAAGACAAACTTTTCCTTTAACAGTGTCCGGTGCATTAAGATTCATATAATCAAAGTGTACCGTGTATTCCTGTTCGCATGGTAAAATGGTGCCCCACGTGGCAAAAAAAAAACAAAGTTCACGTGCCAACAAAATTCATCCAAAAAGTGCTGGTGCTCCAAAAATCTCTTCTCCTAATCCGTGTATTCACTGATCCCCTCTACATATTAAACACCAATTACTCACCAGAGAATAGTTGGCAGCACACTCTAATATATATATATATATCTTATCCAGCAAGGGGTTAAATCAGTCCACTCGCCTTCTCAAATCCACATCCTCTTTGCTGAGACCAATCATAGAGAACAAACAGGTGCTGCAGTAAAACCTTTCTTTTTTTTTTTTCTTTTTTAATACACAATGCAGTGCCTGTTTATCTGATCTCGAGGTAAGAGGATGTAGATTTGAGTGGACTAATTTAACCCCTTACTGGCTGGATATGATAAAATGCTAACTATTCTCTGGTCAGTAGTTGGTGTTTAAGGTAGAGGAGGTCACAATGTGTACACATGGATTGGAGGATTTTGGATGAATTTTGTTTGCACGTTTACCTTTTTTGTTTGCGTGTGGTGTTTATTTTTTCTTACAAATTAGAATGCACCGGACTTTTTAATGCATTTAAATGCCCTGGACACTTTAATATATAAACTTATGAGCATTGGACGCTTTAAGTTGGGTGAATTCTTATATTTTTGTTCATTTTATACATGGTATTTGAAATACTTGCACTTTTTCTTTTTGTTCTTGGACACATTTATGAACTTAAATGTTTGTTTTTTTGTTTCTTGCATCATTTTTGATGTTGCATAATTTACAATATTGCAGTTTGTAATTTCGAGTGTTGCTAAATGAGGACAGCGCAGTCTCCACATGTAGCTTACATGGTTACATTGGTTCACCTTGGCCGATCCCTCTGGAATTTAGGAATCACTGATGTGGACACCGCTATTCCAGTGATCTCTACTAACTTCCATGTCCCAGGCTTAGTGGCTGCCCCGGTCTATTCTGCACACAGGAGGTTGTCTGCTTGGCATAGGCACCAATCAGACGAGTGGGAGCACATGACATCACTACCCTCCACCTCGTCTAGTTAGAAAACTGTAGTGCAATGGCTGTACGAAGTTCGGGACATCAGACAGACGGAAGATCTGACCATCTCAATTGTGCATATGAAAAGCTCAGGACCACCTGGTTGGCGTTCCCCCTACACAGACTAGTTTTAAGCAGCTGCTCTAAGGGCTTTATATGGTGGTGCCTTTCAACTGTTGCCCCCCCAGACCTTCTATGGTCTCCTATTTCTGCTATTTAGTAGGGGAACTAGCCCCACCACCGGCTGGGTAAAAACGCCTATTGACCCACTTCTAACGTGTGTGGGAGTTATCCCTAATTTTTTTTTTTTTTCTTTAGCCCTGTATATATAAAAGTAAGAATCGGGGGTATTGTTACCCATATCTCTGCAGCTGATATTTTTAATGTAGCTTGAAGCCTAGCGTACCATGCTTGTCTGTTACCACCATGCCTTACTCTTTTTATGTAATGCATTTTGACCATCTGTAATGGTTGTACCTCCCTGCGTCTATTTGCCCCAATGGTTTTTACACTTCCAGTATTTGTGTATTGTACTTGTATACTGTTTCACCTGTATTGTAAACAACCTGATTTTCTTTGCAAAATAAGAATGCGTTACAGAAACTTTTGCGTTCATTCAGACAATGCACAGCATTCTCCCAGTGCTGGTTCACACTATCATGATGCGGGAACCAGTGCCCGTTCCCACATCACATAGGGCAGTGTGAACTGCCTGCAAGTCCTATGTGAACTTCTGCGGGTGTCAATAGAAAGTTCACATCCCCAGATCTGTTTGCATATCGCAGTGCGAACTGTCAAATGGTGCAGGAATTGGATTGCGTTCCAGTGCAGACCAAAAAGTGTGAATGTAGCTAAACAATCTTGCTGAATTCGCATTGCATGTGATCTGCACAGCAGTGTGGTGTGAATCGCATGCAATGTCTAACCTCACACCAGTGTGAACCTCCTTTTTTCACAATGGATCAGGCCGGATGCTCTGTAAATAAGTGGAGATCACTGCAGCAAATGTGTTCAGTGATTTCCAGCTTCCAGGGGCATCAGCCAGGTATGGTGTGTGTATACATGGTTACCCAAAAAGATAATCCGCACAACCAGTTGCTGCTCTTAAAAAAAAAAAAAAAAAAAAAAAAAAAAAAAAAAAAAAATTTTTTGAAGAGCAGCAACTAGCTGTGCGCATCGTCTTGATGGCTTACTACTTACAAACGACTGTGGATCAAGCGCCTGTGGGCTCTGCCGATATTTTGGTGTACAGAAAGTAGCACTGAATCTCCTGTTATATACATGGTTACCTAGATCCAAGCTGGATCAGTGTAAGTATGTAAAAATATATCCTGCCTGGAATTCATCTTTAACACATGCGATTTTTGACAAGGCCACTGTCATACAGCACGAGACATGGGTTTTAGTTGCTAGTTTTGCTTAGAAGTTTAAAGAGCATATCCCTTGATAATGAGAACAGCTTGTTGAGACTTCAGAGGTGGCTGAATATAGACAATGGTTAACTTGATGAACAATATAAAGATATATAGATGTATATGACATGTTTCGCCCAATTGGGGCTTCTTCAGGAAGAGACCACCAATCTTCTGAAAACTGTTAGTTTGTTTGTTTTTTTTTTTTTTGTTTTTTTTTTTGTTTTGTTTTTTTGTTTGCAAACAAATCACAAAGCTTTAACGTTTTTAAAGATGAAGGATCCACACTGTCTACCATTGTCTATATTGATCACCTCTATAAAATCCCAACAAGCTTTTCTCAAGTTCTTTACTGTATAGTGACATTAGTCCTTGCCCTCAAGAAGCATTTGTGCAAACCTATACATACTAGAGCCAATTTAGACAGGATCCAATCAACCTACCAGCTTGTCTTTTGGAGGCTTTATACAGGCAGGGGTTATTCTGCATAGCCAAAACTAAGCATTATGGAAGGAAAATGTGGGTTGTGTAACATAAGTTTATACCATTTACATTTGTAATTTTTATTTATTTTTTTTCCCTGTAGATCCTAAAGCCTGCTGACAAGAAACTGTTTGCCTATGGAGGTGTGAACCAATCCCGCCCAGTTACTCCACCTCGAAACTCGAAGAACAAGCAGAAAAATTGACCCCAATATCCCCTTCCATCTATTCCCCAATCCCCTGACACATGGACACAGACTTCCCACTTGGACTCCTGACATCTCCTTCTCCCCCTCCTATAAGATGCTGAGGGGGCTCTGAACCTTCACATTACCTCACTGACAGAAGGAGGAAGAGACTAAGAGCCCCTGTAACAGGAGCCACTTCTCTGCCTTAATCCTTTGATGTGGGAAGATTCGTGGGGGGTCTGAACTCCTAAGCCGCTGACTGAGGTGCAGATAGAATCTCACGGTGGTGCCTTACAGCAGCAAAGTGACTGTGTGCTCTCAGGGTTATGCATCAATCTGCGCATAATGGCAAATATAATAACAAAACCCTTATGTCTGTGGGTGGCAGCTGGTATGAGTCCCCTTTTCAGTTAGCAATGCTTTGTAGGCCTCTCCAACACGAAACGCAGCGCACTCAGTGTAGCTATCATGTGAAATGTTTTCTTTTTTTTTTTTTTTTTTATTTGTTTCTGGTATAGGTGTAGCATCCTGTGCAGTCACTATCAATTGTTCTTGCTGCAGGGCATTCTGGGACTTGGGATCCTCGTTGTGAGAGCCTGTTTACTTGACCACTGGTCTTATAATTTTTTTTTTTTTTTTTTTAACCCTCTTTGGCTATGTGATACAATGCAAGAGCAGTACACAGCCACCATGTTTAGGTCCGGTGTCAGAGCAGTGCTGTGGTTGCTGAAACATTTTCTGTAATGAAAAGTTTAATTTTTTTTTTTTTTTTTTTTTCCCCTTCAGGGTCTGAATACCAAACTATGCAGCCTGCTGAATTTTGTTACAATAAACTGCTGTAGGGCCTATTTGTAAACCCTTTTGGTCATTGCCCCTCCATGCAAAGACATTTTATAATGTCAAAGATGACAGCTTCAGCCTATCACTGATGTCTATTTCTCTGGGATCTTGCTACTGTTTTCTGTCTTTAAAAAAAAAAAAAAAAGGCAAAGCAACGCCACTTGCTGGAATCTTGTCCCACTCAGGTGACCTAATAGAGTAAAATATAAAGATTTTGTGACACTTTAAGTACGCAGTAAAAACCTCAGGCACTGGTCATATAACTTAATCTATTGGGAGCGTACTGCCTGGACCGTCATTTTTGGAATATATAAAATACTTAGTGGGGTTGATTTACTTAAACTAGAGTGCAAAATCTGGTGTATGGCAGACAATCCGATTCTAATTTCAGCTTGTTCAATTAAAGCTTTGACAAAAAAATAAACACGGAAGCTTTCTCTGTAGAGCTGCACCAGATTTTGCACTCTGCAGTTTTAGTAAATCAACCCCACAAGACCATAAGCCTCTTGGTGTGGGGATGCAATATGATATGTTACACAGAAATGAATAAGCTGGATCTTTGAGTTGGTTTGGCTGGGACAAGGAGGGGCAGCTGCCCCAGGTGCAAGGAATTGACGCAGGGTGGTACACCCATTCTGAAGAAAGTATTAACCGTGGGGGGAGGGGCACAATTCCAGATCCTTTCCTTTGGCACTGGATGACCCTGTCCTGGTACTGGAATGATTGGTCAACTTATGGGCTTGTTCACACTTGCTTTGGTCTCTGAAGAGCAATATTATTTTGGATTGTTCTTCAGAGAGGCAGGCAGTGAGGTGCTGCACTTTAACCCCTTGAGCCCTGCATTTTTGGGGTGCTTGCACTGCAAAGCGATAAGGGTACAACACTGGATGTGTACTGCCCCTGCAGCTAAAGGCGGTAGCAACCAGGGAGGGTTATAAAAATGCAGCTCTATTGCTAATGTGAAAAAGGCTCAAAATATGTGAACTTTAATTTCCCTTGTAGTCTTCATGCATGCTCTAGTACTTGGTCAGCTGATAACCTAAAACAAGCTGGGTATTGGGAGATGTCTGAACACCAGATATGTCTATTCTGGGTGAGAAGCTCCCTAAACCATGCACTGGTATGAAGGACAGAAGCTCTCACATTTAATCTGGTCTCTTTTGGTTGGGTTGTAGGATGAGCTTTGTTATCCTGAAGGTGAAACCACTGTAGACATCTTTTAACTACTGCTGCAGAGCCTTGCACAGATTGTGGCCTTTCTGTATCGCCAAACATGTCACAAATGCTGGAAACCTGATCTACCTTCACTGCTGCTTCTCTTCCTGACTTTTTTTTAAGTTTTTGTTTTTTAAAAAAGTTTTTTAGTTGGCAAAGTGTGAACTTTGTAAAGAATCATGTATGGACGGTTTAAAAAAAAAAAAGCCTGGTTTAGATTGACTGCAAAGGACAGGGTAGTGAAGGTAGGTTCTGCCCTTGTCACGATTCCCTACCCCATTGAGGGAAGTGGCTCCTGATGGCCAACCCACCCACACTCCCTCACCAACTTCCTGCTGCAGGAGCCCACCCTGGGTAAGCTTTGGTGTTGGCGCCTATCCAAGTGGATGGCGGCACTGCCTCTCCACACAGGCTCGGGCATTGTCACCAGCTACTGGGACGAGTGTAGGACTTAAACATACTTCAAAATTACAACACAATCCTTCCTATTCTGAGGTATGGCATCTACCTCCTTACACATGCCTACTGCACAATTTCCAGTGCTACATAGGTGTGAGGCATCAATCCTTTTCTTTGCCGAGGGACCACAGCAATGCAGACATGCAGTCAAGGGGTTTGTGTCTGCATTGATTTTTTTTTTTTTTATTTTATTTGAAGTGGCAAACCTTTTTATCTCTCGGTTGGTTGACGGTGCCTCCTGTTACAAAAGAATGGAGCGGTAACTGCCACTGAGAGCTCCCTGGTCATAACGGTCATCCGCCATGCTGGCCTGCTGGTAACAACTGAGGGTGGGAGGAAATGTGTGTCTTTTTGTTTTCCCACTTAAAAAGCTGAATTGTGGCTTTTTGAGATTTTTATTGTGAATGAAATGAATGTAGAGAAATAAATAATCTGAACTCTTGTCTTTATTTTGGGTAGTGGTTTGAGGGGGCTGATTCTTGGACACGTAAAAGGTAGGTTCAGACTCGCCACAGCTCACAGCAGGGCGGTCCGGTGCATTCAGGTGCGAATCGGGTCCAAATTTTTGCTTAAATTGGCACCTGAAACCGAGCCGAAGACGCACAGGATCCTTCTGCAATCCGGACCATGGCCGCCCTGAAACTGTGAACTGGCTTCCATTGCGAGCACTATGATGCTTGACATGTGACTGGTTATGACACCAGCTATTTCAGGGTTTGGTTGAGGGCACAAGCAAATGTGACAGTGTTCCTAGCATGCCGGGAATGTAATTGTGGGCTTGTGGTTTTTTTTTTTTTTTTTTGTGTGTGGTTTTAGGTAGGATTAAAAAAAGTGCACTATTGTTTCTGGGCTGCACTACGGGTACAAACCTACACATGTGGTATCACTGTGATCATCGGGAGAATTTATTTTTGGGATGTTTGGTGGTAAGTTATGGTAGTAGCAAGAAATCTATACAGCTAAATTTAAAAAAAAAAAAAAATTTTTTTAGCCAGGTTTTGATTTAAAAAAAAAAAAAAAAAAAAAAATTTATTACCATTCACCACCAAATAAAAAGCCTAATTTGGCCTGAAAAAACATGATATAATCGCACCTGGATGCACAAAATAGTTTATTTTTTACCTTGGGGAGATGCAGACTAGAATACTGCAATCACTGAGCAGCAAATATCTAACCTGTGATGTAGTTCAGTTATCTTTCAAACCTGGCTTGTTAGTGGGTCCTGAGGACAAGGGTTGAGAACCTCAGGGCTCATGTACATACACTAGGCTGACAGCAAGGAAACACTGGTGGTCAAAATGTTCCTATCCTGAATGTGATTATTCCACTTTCAGCAGGGGGAGGTTAAACCTCCTCACTGCAGCAACTTCTAAAAGCTTGTAAAAAGCCTGTGTGTGTACATTGACAAGCTTTTATGGAATTGAGGAACTTTGGCAATAAAAAAAAAAAAAAAAAAAAAAAAAAAAAAAAAAGCACCTAAGTGTTAGAAGCTGTAGTGTACACGGGCCCTTAGTTGTGAAGTGGTTAAAAGTGGCCCCACCAACTGCTGTTTGACAACTGAGAGGAAACAAACAGCCCTGTGTAAGCACCTTACCTGTGCTTCTCATCTCTAACAAAAGTCCCCAAACTTGTAAGGTGTCAAATGACTGGCCAAACATTTTAAAGGGTAACTTCACTTTACCTAAAAGTGCCCTCATCCTTATCCCCACCATCCCCCTCCACAGATGCACACTAATATAATCAGCTGGCTGTGGTTGTATTGTTTGCATCCAGGAACACCAATCTCACTGGCCTGGCAGTACCTGTCAGCCCCTTAGACTTCTCTCTAGGCCCTGAGACACATGCCCTTAGAATTAAAGGAAGCTGTAATGTGCAGGTACAGCTAGGATGGTGTAAACCTATGGAGGGGGAGGGTGGGATCCATTAGGTCAAGGGATGGGGCCCAAAAAATGATGAGTGCACTTTTGTTCCAAATGCCACATGTTCCTTAGGGCTCATTCAGCATGCAGAGGGTACACACACACACACAAAATATGTCTGCAACGCTTTGCTTCATGGCTGCGGCAGGAATTATGCCCCATCTCTTTCAGGTGTAGTGCTGAACAAACTCGACCCATTTAGGTAAATCTGATTGCATGCAGTTGTGGAATACTTGCAGAACAATGCATGTGGTGCGATGTGCTGGTTTGGCGATCAACAGGTGAGAGTAGAAAGGAGGTGATACCATGTCTGCTCACCGCCTGTCAAATCTTTCTGAAGAGTGATCCAAACAGGTATTGCTCTTCAGATCTAAGCACATGTGAGTCCTTAAAGACTGTTTGCTAAATACATGTACTTGAAGTGTTTTGCATGGAGTTCTGATTTAAAGTGTACAGTATGTAAGCCCTAAAAACTAGTGGGGTCCCTGTTTGTTAAAGCAAATTATACAATTGACATTTTTCTATAATGTTTCTTTTCACAATTGGGTTTTATTGCAATAGTTGTTATAACACATACAGACAAATAGAATGGTGTGTATGGTATAATACAAGGGTGAAAATTAACATCTCATATTCGCTGCACTAGATTGAAATTACAAAATGCCAATATTTCTTACAGATTAAAGAATGAATGTACTTCCCCAGCATTGCCATTTGTATACAGTTGTAAGTTTACATACCCTGGCAGAATTTGATTTTTCTTTTTGGCTATTTTTCAGAGAATATGAATGATAACACAAAAACTTTTATTTCACTCATAGTTAGTGTTTATCAATCAACTGTGTTTATGATTTAAAAAGAGTAATCGCAACAGAAACTACCCAAATGCCCCTGATCAAAAGTTTACATACCCTGATTTTGGCCCGATAACATGCACACAAGTTGCCACAAAGGAGTTTGAATGGCTATTAAAGGTAACAATCCTCACCTGTGATTTGTTTGCTTGTAATTAGTGTGTGTGTATGTATATAAAAGGTCAATGAGTTTCTGGACTCCTGACAGACCCTTGCATCTTTCATCCAGTGCTGCACTGACATTTCTGAATCATGGGGAAAGCAAAAGAATTGTCAAAAGATCTGCAGGAAAAGGTAGTTGAACTGTATAAAACAGGAAAGGGATATAAAAAGATATCCAAGGAATTGAGAATGCCAATCAGCAGTGTTCAAACTCTAATCAAGAAGTGGAAAATTAGGGTTCTGTTGAAACCAAACCACGGTCAGGTAGACCAACTAAAATTTCAGTCACAACTGCCAGGAAAATTGGTTGGGATGCAAAGAAAAACCCACAAATAACTTCAGGTGCAATACAGGACTCTGAAAACATGTTGTGTGGCTGTGTCAAGATGCACAATAAGGAGGCACTTGAAGAAAGATGGGCTGCATGGTCAAGTCGCCAGAAGAAGGCCATTACTACGCAAATGCCACAAAGTATCCTGCTTACAATACGCCAAACAGCACAAAGACAAGCCTCAAACCTTCTGGCACAAAGTCATTTGGAGTGATGAGACCAAAATTTAGCTTTTTGTCCACAACCATAAATGCTACATTTGGAGAGGAGTCAACAAGGCCTATGATGAAAGGTACACCATTCCTACTGTGAAAAACGGAGGTGGATCGCTGATGTTTTGGGGATGTGTGAGCTACAAAGGCACAGGAAATTTGGTCAAAATCAATGGCAAGATGAATGCAGTATGTTATCAAAAAATACTGGAGGAACATTTGCATTCATCAGCCAGGAAGCTGCACATGGGACATACTTGGGCATTCCAACATGACAAAGACACAAGGACAAGTCCACTTGTCATTGGCTACAGCAGAATAAAGTGAAGGTTCTTGAGTGGCCATCTCAGTCTCCTGACCTCAATATCATTGAGCCACTTTGGGGAGATCTTAAACATGCAGTTCATGCAAGACAGCCCAAGAATTAACAGGAACTGGAGGCTTTATGCCAAGAGGAATGGGCAGCTTTACCATCTGAGAAGATAAAGAGCCTCATCCACAAATACCACAAAAGACTTCAAGCTGTCCATGATGCTAAAGGGGGCAATACACGGTATTAAGAATTGGGGTATGTAAACTTTTGATCAGGGTCATTTGGGTAGTTTCTGTTGTGATTATGATTTAAAAAGAGTAAACACAGTTGATTGATTATAAATGGCTTCAGCCAAACACTGACCATGAGTGAAAGAAATGTTTTTGTGCTGTCATTCATATTCTCTGAAAAATGGCCAAGAAATCCTAAATTCTACCAGGGGGAAATCTCAAGGCTGGAGCTTTTGAGAACATAAACAAAAAAAAGGTCCTTTTTAGTGTGTCAGTGTTTTTTTTTTTTTTTTTAATTATTTCAATGGCCAGCATAAATTTATATTCTAGTCATTGAAATTAATGAATGCCCGAGCGCTTGACCTGTTTAACCACTTCAGCTCCGGAAGATTTGACTGCTCAATGACCAGAGCATTTTTGTGATACAGCACTGCGTCGTTTTAACTGACAATTGCGCAGTCTTGCAACGCTGTAATCAAACAAAGTTGACGTCCTTTTTTTCCCCACAAATAAAGATTTCTTTTGGTGGTATTTGATCACCTCTGCGGTTTTTATTTTTTGCGCTATAAACAAAAATAGAGCGACAATTTTGAAAAAAACACAATATTTTTTTACTTTTTGCTATAATAAATATCCCGCAAAAATATATAAAAAAAAAAAAAAACACATTTTTTTTCTCTCAGTTTAGGCCGATATGCATTCTACAAATTTTTGGTAAAAAAAAAAATCGCAATACGCGTATATTGATTGGTTTGCGCAAAAGTTATAGCGTCTACAAAATGGGGAATAGTTTTATGGCTTTTTTATTTATTTTTTTCTTTTACTAGTAATGGCAGCGATCTGCAATTCTTATCGTGACTGCGACATTATGGTGGACACATCGGACTACTTTCGACACATTTTTGGAACGATTGACAATTATACAGCGATCAGTGCTATAAAAATCCACTGATTACTGTATAAATGTCACTGGCAGGGAAGAGGTTAACACTAGGGGGCGATCAAGGGGTTAACTGTGTTCCCTGACTGTGTGTTCTAACTGTAGGGGGAGGGGACTGACTATAGGAGATGACAGATCGTGGTTCCTAGCTATTAGGAACTCACAAGCTGCACCTCCTATCAGAACAGGGATTTGTGTGTTTACACACACGTTCCTGTTTTGCCTCTCGTGCTCACGATCCCTCGTGGCCGGTGGTCATTGGCACCCCCGCAGTGCAGCGGGCACGCGCCTGCTATCCCGCTTAAAGGAGCCGACTCGCGGGAACATGCCGACCTGCCGCCGTATGACGTCGGCAAGTGGTTAAACACACTGGAAACAAAACATGGCTTAGGCCCCTTTCACACTTGTACCGCTTGTCCTGCTACTTAGGACTGCAAAGTGGCATGACAAGTCATTTCCCATGATTTCCAATGACAACTATTCATATTAATAGGACCTCAAGTCGTGCCGACTTCAAAAGTAGTCCCTGCACTACTTTGGTCTGACTTTGATGTGAGTTACACAGGCATTCCCTGAAATCGCGTCAAAATTGCCGCCGTGAAATTGCAGCAAAATCGCGTGACTTTGAAGTTGCGGTAGTGTGAAAAGGGCCTTAAGATTATTTTATCAGCTGCTTTCCGCCTGCCAGGAGGTGCTTAGAAGAGCCCCAGTCTGTATGAGGCCTAAGACAGTAAAGCTCTGTTCACACCTGGAGCGATTGAAATCAATGTGATTCTGCCCACGATGCCAAATCACAGACCACTCGTGTGGTGCCATTACTACCCCAAGATCTTGCCTCTCCGCAAATCGCAACGTGTGATGCTGTCACTCAAAATAAATCGATTGCTCCTTTTCGAGCAACGAGCAGTACGTGTAGTGATTGGGGTGCCATTAAGATGTAATGGCATCGCACGATTTGCAATTGTGGGCAGAATCACAGTGATTCCAATCGCACAGTTGTGAATGGAGCCTATTGTTACTGGCAGGATCACCAGGTTCAAATGGAAAAAGGGAGAGAAAAGCCTGGATAAAAAAAAAAAAAATAATATTCAATAATGTATCCACCAAATCCAAGGTCTGGTAAACTGCAAAATGTTATGTTTTCTAATCTTGTGTTTAGATACACTTATGTGACCCAAAGTCCCAGGACATGAAATGCCATGTATCTCTATGGGAGCCTTCCAGCTGACACTACTGAAGTCACTGTTACTTCGCAAAAGGGTCCTGCACTTCTTTAATCCAACTTTATTGCCAGAGAGTGGAAGGCCACTTTCACACTGGTGGAGTCTGCCAGCTCAGCAGGGAATCTCTCCACTGAGCAGGCGGATGACAGGTCCATGTCCACAGTGCAGAAAGGGATCAAAAGAAAACTGCATAGGTGTGAACCAAGCCTTACTGTGTTGTTGGTGAAAACACTTGTGTGCAGACGTGTTTTTTTTTTTTTTTTTTTTTTTTACTTTATAACTGCTTCAGATCCCCACTATAGCTGAATGACAGCTACTGCGCAGACCTTTTTTTTTTTTTTTTTACTTTAACTGCTTCAGATCCCCGCTATTGCTGAATGATGGCTACAACGCGGACCTACTTTGCCAGGAGTACGTCCATTGACGTCCTCCCGTGCCTGAGCAGCCTGTGCGCTCCCAGCAGGGCGCGCGCGGCACGCTCTGTGATCAGCGAGTCTATGAGACTTGGCTGATCACAGATCGGAGTAAGGGGTGGATCCCGATGACAGCTGATCATGTTATGTAAACAGAGCCGGTAATCGGCTATTTTTTCTCCTCGTGCTGAAATCGGCGGCTCTCAGAGGGACATCAGTCCCGATCAAGGAGAGCTCCCGCCAGTTGATCTGTGCCACCTACCAGTGCCAACCATCAGTGTCACCAATCAGTGCCTCATCAACTGTGCTGCCCATCAGTGTCACCTACCATTGCCACCCATCAGTGCTGCCTTATCTGTGCCTATCAGTGCATATCAATGAAGGAGAAAAATTACCTGTTTGCAAAATTTTATAACAAACTATGAAACTTTTTTTTTTTTTTTTTTAATTTTCCATCTTTTTTTGTTTGTTTAGCAAAAAATAAAAACCCCAGCTGTGATTAAATACCACCAAAAGAAAACTCTTATTTGTGTGAAAAAAATTTCATTTGGGTACAGTGTTGTATGACCGCGTAATTGTCATTCAAAGTGTGACAGCGCTGAAAGCTGAAAATTGGTCTGGGCAGGAAGGGAGTTTAAGTGCCCGGTAAGCAAGTGGTTAATAAGTGAACTGTGACTTGAGTGCAGAAGTAAAGAATCAATATGATTGACACACATCACACCTGCGATAGTTTAAGTTACAAAAATAATTTATTCATACAAAATAATTTGGAAAACATTCATAAAAGAAAAAAAAAGTTGATCCTATGTGGCTAGTTCTATAACAAATCTTGTTCAGTGTGTAGCCACTCGTATCTTCGTATTAAAAACCCCCCATACAATATTTTTATACAGGATTTATATAGCGCCAACAGTTTGTGCAGCACTTTACAATTTGAAGGGAGACAATACAAAAGGGTTGGGAGGGTCTTATATGAAGGATACTGTTGACAATTTCATCTTAAAATCCTAACAGCAATTGTGCTCATTTCTTGTCCTACTCCTTACTATTTGAAGTGCTGACTGTACTAGCTGTAAACTGCTTCCAGGTCACAGGCTCAAAAGGTATTGGCTCAGTTTGACTGATGGGTAGCTTGCCAACACTGGTAACCCTTGTATTTGCAGTGGGGGGTGGGGAAAAGGTGCCCCTTCATATCCTTATGTTGTAATGTGCTTTAAAATTAGCATTGCAAAAAAAAAAAAAAGTAAAGAGCAGAATTTTGAATGGCACCCAAATGCACTATTACAGAAGCAGGCAACTCACCCCATTGCACAGGCTCTCCACAACACCACAAAGTCAGGACTGTTAAGCCTCGTACACACGATCAGATTGTTGGCCAACTGAGCGTCTGATTTTTATCAAAAGGATGTGTGCCAGGATCTTGTCTTGCATACTAACTGTACACAAGTGTCGGCCAACAAACACGAACGTAGTGACATACGAGGAATTTCAGCTCTTGAGCACCACCCTTTGGGCCCCTTCTGCTAATTTCGTGTTTGGTGAGCATTGATTCCGAGCATGCGTGTTTGTACTTTCAACTTTTTGTGTGACCATACGAAAATCTGACAACAGACTGTTGTCCGCCGAAAATTTACTAGGCTGTCATCTAACATTTGTTGGACGAAAATTGGACAATTGTCAAAAGGAGCGTACTTACAGTAAGATATTAGGGCCAACAGTCTTGTCAACAGACAATCCCCTGCCAACAATCGTACCGTGTGTACCAGACTTTAGGCTTCTTTCACACTTGTGGTCTCTGAAGAGAGATCTGTGTTTTGAATGATTCAGAGGAGATTTTATCTCCTCCACACTGTTTGATTTAACCCTATAATGTCGCAACTGAAGTGGATGAGTTTGACAGGTGGTGATGTCTATCAAACTTTGCACCCTTAATTATAAATGCCACTGTTGTGGCATATGTACAGCCCCATCCGACTTGGCTCCCCGCATAGGGCTTGTTTACATCATGTCTGTTGAGTTGTTTTTTTTTTTTTTTTTGCACACAACTTCACATGTATGGTATTGAACAGAGTGTATAGAAACCTGTTTTCAAGTAATGCTTATTCTACTGCCTGTTACAACATGGTGTGAAAGAGTCCTGAAAGAGACACGGGGCGATTTACTAAAACTTGGGCACTCAGAATCTGGTGCAGCTGTGCACGGTAGCTAGAGTTGCCACCTCATCCCTTTAAACCCGAACACCTTTGAATTACACAGGTTCTGAGGCTAATTAAATGCAGATAAGGCACCAAGTGAGTTTAATTACCACCTTAATCAGCCACAGAACCTGTGTAATTTATATGTGTTCGGGTTTAAAGGGATGAGGTGGCAACCATACCGTTAGCCAATCAGCTTCTAATGTCAGCTTGTTCAAGTTAAGCTTTGGCAATAAAACTGGAAGCTGATTGGTTTCTATACAGAGTTGCACCAGATTTTGCACTCTTCAGGTTTTAGTAAATAGCTCCCACAGTCACCTATGTAGGGCAAAGTGACATGGGGGATTTATTTTCTAAAGGAAAATCCACTGTGCACTTCAAATGCAGTCGCTGCAGATCTGAGGGGGATATGCAAAGAAAAATAAAAAAAACAAAAACAGAATTTTTGCTTGCACATAATTGGATGATAGAAAATCAGCAGAACTTCTCCTCATTTCAGTTCCCCCCCTCAGATCTACAGCAACTGTACTTCCAGCGTACAGTGGATATTTCTTTAGTAAATCAACCCCATGGTCTTTGAAAAATTCATCTACGTGACCCCCCTCCTCCATAGGGCTGTGTTCTGTTGCAGCTCCTTTATTCTCCTGAAGGTGGTGCTGAAATCGCCTGTATTGGTGACCTAGGAAGCAGAGCTGTTGCTCCCCTGCTTGTGTGACTGTTCTCGGGCCCAGTGATTGGTTTTTAGATCTCAGCACTGCCAAAAGGGGACATTTCCCATGCTCCCCCATACCCAGAAATTCTAGGGCTACAGAGGACCAATGAGCTTGCAGCTACCTTGTTGTAAAGCACTGCGCATACTGTTGGCGCTAATTAAATCCTGTATAATAATATAAATAGAAGCAGAAATATGGGGATGGGGGAGACACTGTTACTGCGCCCTGCATGGGTAAAGTGACCATGTCTAAGAGCACAGCCTGACTGGTCCCTAAATATTCTGATGTGTGGTACACTACAAAGTAGAGCTGCACGATTCTGACTAAAATGAGAATCACAATTTTTTTGCTTAGAATAAAGATCACTATTCTCTTACGATTCTCTCATCTTCTTTCACATTATACAAAAAAAAATTGGGCTAACTTTACTGTTTTTTTTTTTTTTTTTTTTAATTAAAGTGTATTTTTTAAAAAAAAAAAAATTGCGTTTGAAAAAACGTTGCGCAAATACGGTGTGACATAAAATATTGCAACAACCACCATTTTATTCTCAAGGGTCTCTGCTAAAAAAAAAAATATATATCATGTTTGGGTGCTACAAGTAATTTTCTAGCAGAAACTAATGATTTTTACTTGTAAGCAACAAATGTCAGAAGACGTTTGGTCTTTAAATGGTTAAACTTCCCTCATCTACACCTATTCCTTGTAATAAAACTTGGCAGGCTGCCTGGATTTTTTATTTTCCAGCTGTGAGAACTCTCTGCACTTGTTAGAAAGATGATGACATGCTGTTCTGAAGATCGGGAAGGGAAAAAGATTGGGATTTCGATTCTTAACGATTAATCGTGCAGCTCTACTACAAAGTAGAGCTGCACGATTAATCGTTAAAAAATCGTGATCTCAATTCAACCCCCCTGATGATCTCTATTGCAGAGTTTGCCGATTCTTTCATATAACAAGTGGAGAGACTTATCTGCTCACTCAGCTGTCAAAAGAAAACATCCAGGCAGTCTGCCAAGTTTTTAACATGAAACATTGTAACTAACTCTTCCTTCTTAGATCAAAGGGATAAACTTCTGTGTAAAAAAAAAAAAAAAAATCCAGGCAGTCTGCCAAGTTTTTAAACAAGTGTAAATGCAGGAAGTTTAACCACTTAAAGCCTAAATCTTTTTCTGACACTTGTTTCTTAAGTTAAAATCAATATTTTTTGCTAGAAAATTAGTGGAACCCCCAAACATTATATATATTTTAGCAGAGATCCTAGGGAATAAAATGGCAATTGCTGCAATATTTTATGTCACACTGTAATAGCCCAGTGGTCATTCAAACGCAATTTTTTGGGAAAAAACACACTTCAATAAATAAATAATGAATAAAAAAAACGAAACAGTAAAGTTAGCCCAATTTTTTTTTGTTTTAATGTGAAAGTAGATGTTATGCCGCAAGAATCGTGATCTATCTTCTAAGCAAAAAAAATGCGATTCTCATTTTAGCCAGAATCGTGCAGCTCTACTACAAAGGTACTCTTGTGATTATTCAAGGTAAGCACTGGTGTTCAGGTACACAATAGATGTCAATTTCTGTCTTTGATCCAAATTTAGCTGGAGTTGCCTTTTATGCCTTTGGTGAGAAACGTAGAAACTGCCCCACCCCCCCACCCCCACCCGCCGCCTTCTGGCCTTCATGTCAGTTTTTGTGATCTTAATAGATTCTAGTTCACTACCCTGAAGCAGGTCGCTTGCATAAAGGCTTTCATACAAGTATTTATCTTGCTTGCAGGCCTTCTCTCTTTCGTAGGATCAGTGTATGAGAGAATCTGTCATATTTGCTCCAGCATAAATCACTGTGGTGGTCATACACTTCTTACCACCTGCATTATCAGCCAGCAGTATAGTGCTAAATACAGGAGGAGAGACCTGGGATTTGTCACAGCTTTGTTTGTCTGAAATGGGAAGAAGAAATCCACTGGATCCCTGTCAGTAATACCACGACTGCCGCGAGGGGCGGGGCCACGTCTGGTGAGATCAGTGAACGAGACCTGAGTCTGCAGAACCGTCAAGTCCTGACACTAAAAAACAAAAAACGGAGGAATAAATGTCAAAGAGCAAATACAAAGCACAATCCTGGCGTGAGGTGTGAGTTTAATATTGGTGCTGTACAAACACATCTGAAATCCCAAAAACAAAATTACTAGTCTTTGTTTCCCAAAACCAAAATGGCGTTCCACGGCCGCAATGTACAAACATAAAATTGGAGACACACCGCTCAACCTCTTATCTCGATTCACACTTCATCATCTCACCATTGCCGTAAGGGGCAAAGGCAATGATCGGCAAACAGCGCCTCCTCCAATAATACTTTATCATGAACACATCTTGCATGTTATGTAACAACTGCTAATGCATTTTAGCCTAAGTGACCTTAATCATAGCGCTAAGACTGTGCAGGCAGAAAAGTGTTGGCAGTTTGTCTACAAAGATGTGTTCATAATAAAGTACTATTCATGAAGATGCTGTGTGCTGGTAACTGGTTTTGCTTATAGCTATGCTTTGGTAATAGTAGAAGTAAATGATGCAAACAACAGAAGTGGAGCTGCTCAACGTACAAGTCCAAAATTTGTTTATTAATGTTACTCAGTACAAGAGAAATCCACCTGCTCCCCTTTTACGCATTTCAATCCATTCAGCACATTGAGGATTGCTGTATGGAAGGGTACTTTTGGAGTAAAATGCGTAATAGGGAAGCAGGTGGATATATCTTGTACTGGGTGACATTAATAAACTTATTTCACACACTAAAGATCATAATCCCGAGCTGATCATACACTGTTTGGAGTATTTGGGGATTGTTTGCAATAGAAGTAAATGTTTATTGACCTCAATGTCAAACACTGTGATAGTTTAAATTTGCTCCCAATATATAGGTCTGGTAGCAGCCCCCCCCCATGCAACAAGACACACGAGGGTGCTTCTAAGTGCAGTATGTAAGATCAATTATTAATAAACAATAGATGTTACAGTTGTTGTTATTTTATTATGTTAATTCAATAAATTATATTTGTACCAAGTATACCTCTTTTATGATTGCTACATGTGCCTGAAAAGTCCACCACTAGGGGACCCCCTTTGCTGTTATGTACAATTATTAATAAAAAGCAAATAAACCACTCACATGTAGTAAAATAAAAAATGCAAGTCATAAGCTCTGTTACTGTCCAGAAACTCAGGCAGTGGAAAGATGAAAGTGAGCCTCAGGCTTGAGAAAGAGGCTTTGAAACGCGTAGCCATGCTTCCCGGCATGTGGCACCATCAGCCAAGTTCCCATGTTGTCAGATCAGCTCCAGAGCTTCTATATCTTTTCTTATTGGCAGTTTCTGCTCCCTATCTTTGCACTGCCTGGGTTTCTGGATGATGGCAGCAGAGCTTATGACATGCACATTTTATACTACTACATGTGAGTGGCTTTTTTGTTTTTTATTAATAAACTGATCTTACATACTGCACTTAGGAGTGCCCTCTTATGTTTCTTTGCATTGCTACAGATATTCCTTCTATCTGCTGAGTGGCTGCTCCAAGTCTTATTGAAGCAAGCTGAGCCTACCCATTATATAGCCTATATGTGGTCATTTTAAACTTTCCAGCTTAAAATTCACCACTTGTTTTGCCATGTAACAGATTTGTTTTATTGTTCTTTTTTTTCCCCCCATCACAGCATTATTTGTAAAGGCCCTTTCACACTGGGGCGGTTTGCAGGCGCTATTGCGCTAATAATAGCGCCTGTAAACCGACCCGAAACAGCCGCTGCTGTGTCTCGTGTGAAAGCCCCGAGGGCTTTCACACTGGAGCGGTGCGCTAGCAGGACGGGAAAAAAATTCCTGCTAGCAGCATCTTCGGAGCGGTGAAGGAGCGGAGTATACACCACTCCTTCACCGCTCCTGCCCATTGAAATCAATGAGACAGTGTGGCTATACCGCCGGCAAAGTGCCTCTGTGGTTTTTAACCCTTTCTCGGCCACGAGCGGGGAGTAAAACCGCCCTGCTAGCAGCCGAATACTGACTGTAAAGCGCCACTTATAATAGCGGCGCTTTACCGCCGACGCCGCCCCCGCCCCAGTGTGAAAGGGGCCTAAATAGCCATCTACTTCTATTATCACCAAACCACCATAAAGCAGAAATGTAACACATTTCTAAATATAAGCCTTGACATCAGAGGGTGACCACATGTGTGCAGGTAAAATTCAGTTGCCTTCTCGTCTCAGAATTTGCTGCAATCTGTGTGCCCTTTGGTATAGTAGTGCTTTATTGCGGGCATCTGTTATAGGGTGTTTGTTTGTTTTTTACCAGCTAGGAATGGATTGACACAACAGCCAACAGATCTAATGTATCTTGGTATAAAGTCCAGTTTTATTGTAGTTGATAAGCCACTACAATAAAAACCTCCCATCCCCTCTGTAACATAACAATATGTTTCCCTGTGCCTGTGTTATATAAAAAAATATGCTGATCTGTACCTATATCAGAGCGGCTCCCAACGCTCATATGACTCCTCGGCTCTCTCCTCTGCCCGGCTGACAGTTCCAGCAGGCAGGGCCGAGCACTCAGGCGGGGAAGAGAGAGCTGAGAAGTCACGTGAGCGCAGGGAGATGCTCTGATATAGGTGCAGATCGGCAGCTTTTTTATATAACACAGGCACAGGGACACATATTGTTATATTACAGAGGGGATGGGAAGATTTTATAATAGTTATGAGAGCAGCAGGAGGGGAGGGGCAGGTACTGACACCAGCAGACAGGCAGGGGGGGAGGGAAGAGGGAGGAGGAGGACAGAGCAGAGCTGCAGATGACGGAGGCATGTAAACTGACCACGGTGCCAGGGCTCAGCAGCCATGATATACAGTGGTCAGTTTACAGGGGTAGTGGGGGGGGGGGGGGGGTATAGCCAGGCAGGATCAGCCGTTTTTTTTTGTGACATCTTTGTGCTTCGGATTTGTGTACACACGATCGGAAATTCCGACAACGGATTTTGTTGTCGGAAAATTTTATAGCCTGCTCTCAAACTTTGTGCGTCGGAAAATCCGATGGAAAATGTGTGATGGAGCCTACACACGGTCGGAATTTCCGACAACAAGGTCCTATCACACATTTTCCGTCGGAAAATCCGACCGTGTGTACGGGGCATTAAAGTGCATAAAAGTGAAAAAAAAAAATCACAAAAACTGAGTGCAGCTCTCAGTGTAGATGAGCAACGGGAGTTTGAAGCTTTCCATCAGAGACCCGCCAGTGCTGTGATGATCGGAGGAGTTCGATCGATTGTCATCTGCTTCCAGACTGCAGGCTTGATTTGACCCGTAGGGGTCTTTAATAGAGGTGAGAGGCTGGGGGAATCATGTGGCGCACCACGGATTGCTGATGATTGGAGGAATCTGAAACCGATCATTCTTTGCACATGCACTTTTGTTTTTTGCATGAACTGTTCATATAACTATATGAAGATTTGTTCCGTTTACGTTGGAACCATATTGCACTTGTTGGTCTATGTCCTTTTATTTATTTATGTAGCGTCTTTTCTCACTCTTTTGCACTTTATGTGATTTTTTTCTCAATGTTTGCAATTTTTTTTCACTTTTATGCACTTTAAGAGTTTTATTGGATTTATTTATTGTAATTTATTGCATTTTTGCACTATTGGATCTATACATCATTATTATTTTGATAGTTTCTTGATGTCACATTGAAGAATTGCCACTAGTTACATGTTCCAGCTACATTATTTGTGATATTTGTCTATATTATTTATGCACTCTAGATAGCGCAACATATTTCTTATAATCATATTGACATTTACATAACCGGTCTAAATTTGCATAACATTTCAGTAGCCTACGTCTGAGTTTACTGATAATTTTGCGGGCATTTTTTTAGCGCCGACTCTTAAGGAGGTCATGTTAGCTTTCAAGCAATATGTTCATCATACTCACCTTGACAGATTGGCATGTGTAGAGGAAGTAGCCACCCAGCAGCTGTGCCTGAGGATTAGAGAGAAGCCCAACTTGTGCCCACATGATCTGCATGTTCAGAAGGACAGGGATGAGGCAGCCAGAGGAGCAGGTGCCCTGAGAAAGAGTGACCAGAAAATCGCAGTCATTATTATGACCAGAAGAAAGAAAAGAAAAGAAAATCTTCCTCTGCCTCTTATCTGAGTAACCTCAGTGCCTGTATTATATTCAGAATATAAAATAAAAATATCAGCAATGAGATTTTCCTCCCAAGGCAGGTTGGCGGAACTGGGACACAAAGGTATATCAGTATTTCATAGCTAAGCTTTGCTGGTATTCCCTGTCCTTACTGGCCAAACTGACTTTTATGTGCAACTTCTGATAAGAGTACTATATTCTGTCTGATCTGAAGAAGGGGTTTCGGTAACCCCTGAAAAGCGCTGGCTATCTTTAATAAATGGATGAATTACTAACGCCTTAGTAACCTATTTTGCTGTTAAATTCAACAAAAACATTGAGACTGTTAGAGCCTGGTTCACACTAGTGCAACTTCTGATGCAAATGTGAGTCACACAGAATCGCATGACAAGGGGAATCTCATTGTTTTCAAGAGAAATCTTAAAGTGAAACTCCACTCAGTAAAGCAACTTTTTTTTTTGCTCCTCCTCTCTTTTAAAGAGGTTGAAAACCTCAGAATAAAAACATAAAAATCCTTCAAGACAAAGGCATAATGAGCTTGTATGCATCGCATACGAGCTCATTATGAAATACTTACCTTAGTTTGATGCCCTGAATCAGCATCAGCACTCCGAGTACACGGCCGAGACCTTCCTCTCGGCCGGTCACGGCACGGCTACTGAGGCCCGTTTCTTCAGTGCACATGCGCCGATGATGTCGGCAGCAGCGCATATACTGAATATCTCCTAAACTGTGCAAGTTTAGGAGATATTCACGGTACCTACAGGTAAGCCTTATTATAATCTTACCTGTAGGTAAAAGTGGTGTAACAGGGTTTACAACCACTTTAAGAAATGTAAAAATCAATCCGACTCAGAACAGTGCAATTAAGGAAAAGATTCCTGCACTACTTTAGTGCAATTTCCAGTGCGATTTGGCCCCATAGAATATGCAATGCCACATCAAAGTTGTATCACATAATGGCACTAAAAATCGCATCAAAGTCACATCCCAATAATGTGAACTGGGCCTAAAGTTGGCCATAGTTACATAGTTGGTGAGGTTGAAAAAAGACACATCAAGTCCATCAAGTCCAACCTGTGTGTGTGTTTTTATGTCAGTATTACATTGTATATCCCTGTATGTTGTGGTCGTTTAGGTGCTTATCTAATAGTTTTTTTAAATTATAACACCGCCTGTGGAAGAGAATTTCACAAGACAACTTGTCTTCTTTGATCAGCCAGCAGGCTGATTGAAAACAAAATGAATGGATTCCTCCATCCACACAAGTGAGGTGGATGGAGGAATCCTCCCCGACTGTGCTATTGTATTCTGACATGTGAATAGAAAGTGTAGCTAAAAGTGAATAAACTTAACAGCCCTAGAAAGCAGAAGGGCTATCTGGTCAAAGATAAGTAAAAAAGTCAGTCTCTCATGGTGAAGAGCATGACAACATGAATCACAACAAAACCTTATGTGTGAATCACAGCACAAAAATATGCACAGGACATCATGCGACAGTGCATGGCATGAAAATCGCAACCCTCAAATTATACAAATGAGGTGAGGACCACAATATCATAAGTGTTGAATAAAATAAACCTATATATGATCAAACCAGTGTATAAAGATAAAATGAGGTGGCCTAAAAATGGTGATAATGGTGACCAAATAATGTAAACACACTATTATATGCGTATAAACAAAACAAACCCATAAACAATCGTGAATATGATCAAAAATACAGTGTTGTGAATAAAAAATTTACATAAAGTATAAGTCCCAAAGGTATCAGAGGTAAACGATGATGAATGCAACTGCTGCAAATGTCTGACAGTCTCTGGAGTGGATGTGTTCAATGGTGGATATAAACACCCGGGAGTGCCTTCACCTTCTGGGGGGGGGGGGGGGGGGAGGAGAAAAAAGGTACTCTTACCAAGAATAGTGGACCTAAACACGTCCTAAACAGAGCAAGTTTAGGAGATAATTCACTGTACCTACAGGTAAGTCTTATTATAGGATTACCTGTAGGTACAAGTTCAAAAAATGTGTTTACTATCATTAAGATCCTGCAGCACTCTCAGTCCCATTTAGCTACTTACTGGCCAGAGAAGCAGTCCCACTGGACAATGGAATAGCAGATGGTAAGGTTTAGCCATGAAGTCGGTGAAGACAGACTACAGTATCTAATGCCGCGTACAAACGGTCGGACTTTATGGCAGACTTTGCCCGGCGGACTTTTCGACGTACTTTACGACGGACTTTCTGAATGAACGGACTTGCCTACACACAATCCACCAAAGTCCGTCGAATTTGTACGTGATGACGTACGACCGGACTGAAATAAGGAAGTTCATAGCCAGTAGCCAATAGCTGCCCTAGCGTGGCTTTTTGTCCGTCGGACTAGCATACAGACGAGCGGACTTTTCGACCGGACTCGAGTTCGACGGATAGATTTAAAACATGTTTCAAATCTAAGTCCGTCCAACTTTTGAGCAAACAAAGTCCGCTGGAGCCCACACACATCGAATTGTCCGACGAAATCCCGTCCACCGGGCAAAGTCTGCCGTAAAGTCCGCTCGTGTGTACGCGGCATAAGTAAAAAGCAGATCAGAGAGAGGCACTTCTTGCTTATAAAGGTAAAGGCAAACATCATGTGGCAAAGAAAGGACTTTTACGTTAATTATTTATAATGGACAAGCTCACTTTAAAAGGTTCAGTCCATCTTTATACCATGTTTCATGTTATCCACATGTAGAGTGTAATATGAAACATGGCTGCAGACATCACACCCAAAAAAAATTTACCCCCCCCCCCCCCAAACCTTTCCTGAATCATGGTGTGCATATTTATTTTTTATTAAATCTATGTTGGAGCATTTACAAATTTTGTGCAAAAGATGGATTATGCCTTTGACAACTGGTGACACAAAGCACCTAACCAAAGTCCAGAGAGTACCTGACTGCTGCAGTTCTGATAGATGATCTGGGTCCAGTACCCGCTCTGTGCAGCTGTGACGTTGCCATATATGGCTAGACTCTCCGGTGCGTTCCCCCCCAGCAGAATTTGATATGCCCGAGCCTGGAAACTACTGCAAGAATCCTGGGCTGTACCACTAAATAAAAGAGGGGTAGATCATTAGGACACACAGAAAATGCACCCACCACTTTGCCAGCCTCTGAAGAAGGACAGAGTAATAAAGCAGAGACATTACCTGATTGTGCAGCCGCTCACTGCATTTATTCCAAACTGGACTGGACTGTAGGAGCATGACTCTCCAACCAGAGACCGGAGTAACAACAGCTGCTGGGAGTCAAGGAGGATATATACACAACAGAGATCCAGAAGGGGGTGCCAGATAGCATCTTCTCCTTCCCCATATAGAATAATGAACTTGAGCCTAGGTTCACACTGACTGCGGGAATGAAATTGTGCGAGTTCAGCTGAACTCGCACGTTTTCATTCCCGCATGTCAGTCCCGACTTCAGGGGAGATTTCAGAGACATCTGTGCGGGTTTTTGCACAGGTGTCAATGTAAATTGCACCCCCAAATCACCAAAAGTGGTACAGAAACTACTTTTGGGAATCGGTGCATCGACGCAAATGTGGCGTCACACCGATTCGGACGTTGCCATTGCTTGACGCCGGTTTGGCATTTTGACATGCGACTTGACATGTCAAATCGCATGACAAATCGCATCAATGTGAACCAGGGCTGAAGGACACTTTGGGGAAGTTTTACTAAAACTGGAGCACACAAAATCCGGTACAGCTGTGCATGGTAACCAATCAGCTTCTAACTTCAGCCTGTTCAATTAAGCTTTGACAAAAAAACCTGGAAGCTGATTGGTTACTATGCGGAGTTGCACCAGATTCTGTGTGCACCAGTTTTAGTAAATCTCCCCCATTATGGGGATTGTTTGCAACACCTGTGTGAGCACTTGAGGTATTCACACAACTCATTTTTTTTATGTGTATTTTCTATGATGGTCAGCTCCATCTAGTGACCAATCAGCTTCTAGTTTCAGCCTGTTCAATTAAGCTTTGGCAATAAAACCTGGAAGCTGATTGGTTACTATGCGCAGTTGCACCAGAATCTGTGTGCTCCAGTTTTAGGAGAGCTCCCCCTTTTTGTCCTTAGCAGTAATCAGCTTCTCCCTTTCATTCTCCCCACAGCAGTACAGGAGAAACGAATCAGCGGCTTCGGTAAACAAGATCACCTATGTCCACAGTAATGAAAGCTCCCTAACTGCTATTCATACACAGTACAGCTCACAGCAGACTCAGAAGAGAAGCAATGCAAGCAGGGAAATCCTAAAGTGGAACTTCACTCAGTAAAGTAACTTTTTTTTTCTCCCCCCCTCC
The DNA here is from genome assembly GCF_042186555.1 of Aquarana catesbeiana. Taxonomy (NCBI): domain Eukaryota; kingdom Metazoa; phylum Chordata; class Amphibia; order Anura; family Ranidae; genus Aquarana; species Aquarana catesbeiana. Next base: position 74,871,416 of record NC_133329.1, on the reverse strand, counting down.
CTCTTACAGAAATGTAAAAAAAATAAAAATGTTTACCTTTTTATTGGTTTTTGTGTTGCAAAGCAGCACTTCCTGCTTTCCAGCGCAGGCTGGGCCCCACTGCCTCCTGGGATAGGTGTTGTGACTGAATGCTAGCCTCTTGCCTACCGACTATGGGCCCTGGCATTTGAGGGAGCTACAAGCATTCAGTCCCCTCCAAAAGCCTCTGTCCTGGGTGAGTCTATCACAGGTGTGACGTAACAATTCCAGGAGGCAGTAAGTGACTAAAGGCACACACACGCAGCAAGATGCAGCACATGCGCAAAACAGACACATGGTGGTTTCATGTGCATGCGCACAAGCACCTCAGACAGTTAAGCTGGCCATACATGGATCAAAATTTGATCAGTTCAGCAGTGATTGGCTGAATTTCAATCCATGTATGGGCAGGCTGGTTGTACAGAAGTCGATCTGCTGATTGACTTCTGTACAGCCAGACTGTCAGATTTTCCCACTCAATCAGCTCTGCTGGCTAGTTGGCATCGCTGATCAGTGTATTCTGACAGCAGGGAAGTGCTTTGGCTGTCAGAATACAATGGTACAGCGGGGAGGATTCCTCCATCCACCTCGAATGTGTGGATGGGGGAATGGGCTAATTGTTTGAGTAGTCAAAAAAAAAAAAGACTAATCTATGGGCTGTTTTATAGTGTTCAGGTGCCAGAAATGGGGGCTCTTGTGCACACACACACAGCGGATTGCTGCAGATGTGCCGCTGGTCTCTGCCCGGTCCCAAGGTCCGCCAGGTTGGCACATAGGCAGAGGCCAGCGGCGTATCTGCCTATGTGCCTGATTTTGAAAGATGGCGGTACGGAAGAGGGGCATGGGGAGGAGATTTATTCAGCGGTTGAGAGATAATTTCTTATGTTAAACCTAGCTCACATACCTCCAGAAACATAAACAACTGTACTCACAATATCCTATAAGAAGGTGAAAAAAACAAAAGAAAAAGAAGTTCAGTAATTTTATGGGCAATGCCTTGCAGCACTGGAGGCATGGGTTTAATGCCCCTGCAGGACCACAATCTATACCATGGAAAGTGCTGAAGATTTTGTCAGTAATATGCAATTTATTTAACAAGATGAACAAATAAATGATAAAAGATGAGGGGAGTTGTTTTCTGGGAAGGACGGTATTTTCACTCTAATACCCTTCCCATTAGAACATAAAATAACTGCAATAGAAGAAATATTATGTCCGGTTCCATAAAGGGAAGCGTTTAATTAGGATACATTTCCATTGTTGCTCAGCACAGGGTATCCAGTGAGATAACCGGGATTCCCACTCCGAGTCTGGACAGAACTGCTAGCGGCTGAAGTGATGGACTGTAAGTAGGATTATGACATCATCAACAAAGATAGGTGACATCACACTCAGCACAGGGAATCAGAATCATTACAGTACAATAGGACAGACTTGCCCCAGGCTGTGACATAAGACAGAGTACGAGGTGTCATACCCTACCTTATAAAGGACGGTGGTATTCTGCTGTATGCTGGTACTGGTGATGGACACATTGCTGAGTGTAAAGTCAACACTTACACTAGAGATGCCTTGAGTTCCATTATACAGCACTGTGTAGGTAACCTGAAAAAAATAAGATTTTTTTTTTTTTTTTTATTGTAAAACCCCATACACACTATTAGATTTTCTGCAGATTTTTGTCTTCATATTTACCAAAACCATGTAGTGCAAGGGCCTGCCTGATTGCATACAAATTGAAACTTTTAAGGTTTGACCTCATATTATATGGTTTTGGTAAATCTGAAGACAGAAATCTGCAGAAAATCTAATAGTGTGTATGGGGCCTAAGAAAGTTTTTTTTTTTTTTCAAAAGTACCAGTAAAATTATGATAATACTCGACTGCAAATAAGTGCAATAAGGCTCCAAGGCTGCGTACGCATTACACTCCTGTACATCTCAAAGAAGAAAGTTAAAGCCAACCCTCACTCTCTTTTTGTAGACTGAATATTCTGGGCTCTCCCACTTATTTTTAACACATTTTGAAAGTTTTCTTTTTTGGGTAGCAAGGATCTTTTTTCATAAGGTACCTGCTGCCACGTCCTTGTACCTTGCCTTGGTGAGGATGACATTTGCTGGATCAGCTCCCCTCCCGACAGCAGCCTCCTTTGATACATCACAAACCCCAGGAGGCTTCAGGGTAGTCTCCTCCAATCCATGCATCTCACACATGCACAGTGGGCAGCCAGCTGTGACTATCCAGGAAGTTACAACTGCCTCCTGAATCCAAGATGGCAACACAGGACCGAAGACAGCACTGAAGATATCGGGTTGTACAAGACAGTGCTGGACACCATGGGCAACCGAGTAACTGTTTTGTAAAAGTTAGGAGCTACACTACTCGTAGCTGCTTACACACTTTTTGTAGTCATGGCTGCAGTTCCCCTACAAAATTCAAAAATTTCCAGCAGGAAGATTTTCATTGCTGTCTGTGACTTCATATGCCAGTAAGGGAGGTCATACATGATTTTTTTTTTTTTTTTTTTTCGTTCAACCAGTGTGAATGAAAAAAAATAAAAATAAAAATGAGCTGATTCTCCCATCCACACAATCGATGTGAATAGGGAAATCCTCCCACCTTGAGATTGTATTTTGCTGGCGGCGAAGCCTTCCCTGCTGGCAGAATACGATCAGTGTTGCTGGTTATAGCCGGCAGCCCTGATCATTCGGAAGAAACCCTACAAGTTGGTTGTTGGTTGTACACAAGTTGAGTGATAGATTGTGTACAAACATCTTGCTCATACATGGATCCCTGCTGAACCAGGCAAATTTTGATCCATGTATGGCTGGCGTAACCCTTTGTTTCCCTTATCAATTTTTTCACAGGGATAAAAGAAAAGCAGAACCATTTTCAATGGAGTCACAGACAGCAATTAAAGCTGAAGTTTAATCTGCTTATATTTTTCCTCCCTTGGTTCCCCCAACCCCAATTATCAACATGCTAATGGGATTTTTAAATAAAACCTTTTCCTTTACATTACATTATCTTATTTAGGGTTTAGTGATGAGATTACGGTGTCTCTGTGCAGATCATGGCTGGTGGGAGTAGCGGGCATTTTGCTGTACATAGCTTTCTGAAAATATCACAGCACCCTTTCTCAGTACTCCTCTCAAGAGTCCTCAGCCCCGATACAAGCCGTGAGAGGAGTTCTTGGGAGGAGTTATGCAAATATAAAAGTGATACTAAACCCATTGATTTCAAAGTTTCAAAAAACAGTTACATTACCAGCATGCCGGAAATGATAACTGTCACGTTTGCTTGTGCTCTCAACCAAACTGAGAAAGCATCAAAAGGCTGAAGTCATAACTGATCACATGTGCAGCATCATGGCAGTTGCAGATCAAACAGAGGCCAAGATGGCAGCTTCCTTGGCTGAAAAGGATGAGGGGGGGGGGGTAGTTCAGTTTTAAAATGCCTTGATGGGCAGGGTTTCAATCTGGAGAAGTGGGCATTCCTAGGCAGGCTTTATTAGCATGCAGAGGTAACACCCACATGTGATTCTGAACCTCTATGACTGAAAGAACTGAAATTCAATGAATGAAAGGGGCTGGCCAAGGACCATCATGCTGGGGTTAGATGATGATGGACGTCTTTCAGCCAGGAAATAAGGTGAGCTCTGTCTGTCTTGCTGCAGCTTCTAATGTACATTATGAGAAGCTCACAGTGTGCAGTGGAATCTGATTACAACAGTGCAAGACTGAAGGGAAGGCCGGAGATCAGATGTAATATCATGTGAACCGAATTCAAACCTCTAATAAATATAAGAATGAATAGTGGCGCTAATGTGCAAATGACGAATAGTAAGTGAAAAAAATGTGTGTATATATATATATATATATATATACATACATACATATAAGAATATTGCTGGTAATGTGCCTGAAGTAATATCATACCTGGGACACAACGTTGTTACACTGGTCCCCCAGTAGAATGGGCCTGTCTGTCACAGGGCTGGTTATTTGGACCTATAAAAAGGAAACGATTAACATGTAATTGTTCCAATTTTACTGTACATCAGGGGTCCAATCCATCCTCCTCTTACCGTCCTGGCTCCCTGACCGGAGACACCCGCCGGCACCTTCAGGGAAGAGAGAAAAATACATTTCATTGTACAATTCAGCTAAATCCGTCATCTGAAACAACATATTCCAAGACAACACTTCGTAGAGATTTTAAAATAGAAATTCACTATCACAAAATAATACACAGTTTTTTTATCGTTTGTAAAACTGGTTTGCATTTTTTTTTTTTTTTTGTGGGGGGAATTAAAAAATAAATTTCCTGCTTCCATTGTTCTCCACACCTGTACACATCCCCTGGACTTCCTGTGGATCTGTGCGCACTCCAGAAGTGACTGGACATCACAGTTCTCCTGCAGAACTTGCCAGTGTACTATGCATTGGCACAGCCATTTGTGTGCTTTTTTTCTTTTTTATAAAAATATAAATATCTTAATATCTTTATTATTAATATTGTTGTTCCATTTTACCATCTAAAAAAAAGTCCAAAAAAATTACAATTAAATTGTTTAACTGTAGCTGCTTGTGTTCTAACTCAACCGCACACTGGAAAGGGTGACAACACCACAGCTGTCAGGCAGTGGTGTCACCATAAGAAAGGATGTGTCTGTACATCTTCCTGGTAAGATCACTAAAAATTATAAGGATGAAAGCAGGATATAGAAGAAAAACAATAAACTATCTGCCGTTAAAAAATTGGCTAAGTTTTAGTCTTTCTGGATCTGGACACAATTATGCCCCATCTGTGCTCACAATTCTACCTAATTCTATTGTCAGAGGAAATTCTTCTGCTGTAATGCCCTGTACAAATGATCGGACATTGATCGGACATTCCGACAACAAAATCCATAGATTTTTTCCGACGGATGTTGGCTCAAACTTGTTTTGCATACACACAGTCACACAAAGTTGTCGGAAAATCCGATCTTTCCCGAACACGGTGACGTAAAACACGTACGTCGGAACTATAAACGGGGCAGTAGCCAATAGCTTTTGTCTCTTAATTTATTCTGAGCATGCGTGGCACTTTGTGCGTCAGAATTGTCCACACACGGTCGGAGTTTACACGAACGGATTTTGTTGTCGGAAAATTTTATAGCCTGCTCTCAAACTTTGTGTGTCGGAAATTCCGATGGAAAAAGTCCGATGGAGCCCACACACGGTCGGAATTTCTGACAACAAGCTCCGATCGCACATATTCCATCGGAAAGTCCGACCGTGTGTACAGGGCATCTTTTTCCACCTATTAGGTCTGTAATACCAATGGCAAGTTTACCTTGAGCACTGCAATATCCTGGTAATAGTAGGCTGGGTCCAGGGAGAGATCCTTCTCACAGCTGTCAGTCAGATTACTGAACAACCGAAGGCATACCGTGCTGCTGCTCAGCAGGAATTCTGGGAAATAAAACACAAGTGTCTGCAGACAGTGCTGGAAAATAAACTACTTGTATTATGTTAGTCAAATGCAGAGCCGCTATCAGGGGGGTACAGCCATCACAACTGTAAGGGGCCCCGGGAGCCCGAGGGGCCTGCCCGGGCCAGAAGAAGGCAGGACGGGTGAAGGGGAGCCGTGCTGTGCAATACAGAATCGATCTTGGCTCATTCTGCTCTCTGTGGCATTGAGCTCAGACATCAAGCTCTTTACTGCCACCTCTGGCTACTATGTGCATGTACACCCCTCTTGTGATCTGTACTATGCTTCTCAGCAACATGTCAGCTTTGTGAAAACGGGCTGAGACTAGGTAGGAAGACCTTCTTTACAAGTAGGGGCTGTGAGGGAAAGGGAGGGTGCTGTTTGTGTACAGGGAGGGTCCAGAGCATTGTGTGTTTACAGGTTCGTGTATGTAAGGGGCTGGCATATATACAGGTGTGTGGGGGGGGGGGCTGATATATACAGGTGTGTGGGGGGGCTGACATATATACAGGTGTAACAGGGGGCTGATATATACAGGTGTGTGTGTGTGGGGGGGGGGGGGTGCTGACATATATACAGGATTGGGGGGGGCTGGTTGTGTACAGGTGAGATGTGTGGATTCAGTAGGATGGCCGTGGGTAAGCCCTGGGAAATGTTGGCGGTCAGGCTGGGGGGGAGTTTCTCAACTCCAGTGCTCAAGAACCCTCAACAGGTCATGTTTTCAGGATTTCCCTCAGGTGAACCGGTTGTGGTAATTACTAAGGCAGTGAAACTGATCAAATCACCTGTGCAAAATAATGGGGAGTCTGAAAACATGACCTGTTGGGGTTACTTGAGGACTGGAGTTGAGAAACATTGCTCTAACACATTTGTTTTTTTTTTTCTCAAATGAATACCTTTTTCTCAAATGTTGCCAGCTTGCCCAGTCTGCAACCTCCTAGGACACATCATACGTCCCAGGAGGCTATGAAATCAGTCTGACAGCATTGCATGATCTTGATGATCTTGCGCATGCACACTGGGCAGCTGGCTGTGAAAGAGCCGGAAATCACAGCCGGCTCCCAAATTCAAGATGGCAGTGCTATACTGTACTTATAATAATGTACATACCTAAGTATATAAGGCCTTGTACTGAATTTGTAAGAACTGACAAGTCTCTGTGAATTCTGCCTTAGCATAGTTAATGCTATACACAGTAAAATATGTAGTCTTAAAGCCCACACTGCAAGGGTTAATTGCTTATCTATGTCTAAGGGACTTAAAAGAGATCTACTTACCAGATCCTCAGCTCCTCTACACTACTACACCAGCCCTGGAGCCTCTTCTCCCCATGCTCCAGCCGTTCAAAGTCCTGATGTTATCAAGACTAATGCAGGCCCTGCACTGGACAGGATGACCTCAAGGGACAGTCCACCGCCAGAGCGTGGGGAAGCACCATCTGCTGGGGAGCGGAGGACCAGCCAAGTTAAAGTGCTGTTCCTCACCCCCCAGACTAAATGAGCACCTAAGCCATGCAGCGTGTGCGCAGCCCCAACTGCACGGAATCATTTTTATGTTTCCTGGAGTTGGATAACACTGGATAACTATAAAGTGGTCACTAATAATGGTACTACGGGATTACATATAGGTGGACACATAAGTATTCTCGTATAGTTACAGGGCAACTCTTACTTGCAGGACTGTTGTCTGAACAGAGATTTTGGGCCCCCACAGGGGCCGGCTGTCTCAGCACGTTTAGAGCATTGGAAGCAGACACTGTGAGGACAGGATCGCCAGCCTGGAGAGAAGAATGACATGTCAGAAATTTGTTTATAGACACAAGCGCTGCTACATCAGCTGTCAGCTAATCCCTCTCACCTTGTAGAAGCTGGAGAAGACAGGGACACTTTGTGAGGCAGCAGAGAAGGATGGGCCTTTGTATGGCTCACTGATAGACTGGAAGTTTGATGCGTTCACTGTCTGAGGGGTGACAAAGTAGTTCAAGGAGGCTGCAAAGACACAGAATATAGACAGACCATTATGTCCCATACTGACCAATCACAATCCAGCTGACATTTTTGTAGAGGAGGTAGAGAGTGGAAGCTAATACCTGGCAGGATGCTAAGGGTATAAGGCAATTTCTATTGTTTTCGGCGCAAGGGCATTTGATGTTTTTTTTTTTTTCATGAGAGTAATAATGTCACTTAAAGCAGAACTGAAGGCATTTATAAAAATTTTACAAGCAGGCAGGCTATTTATTGCAGAAGAGACATTCCATGTCTCTTCTGCAATAAAATACACCTAGTGAAATAATGAAGACAATGTATCCTCGTGGTAAAAAAAACAACTGACGATAATGTCAGTTGTGACGAAATACGTAGGGCGGATCGATACAATGTGACATCACCACGCTAATCAGAAGTACATCAAACCGGAAGTTGTATTAGTTCCTCCGGGAACAAGATTTTCTATACACAACTGTTACTTCATATATTTTTGTTTTTAATCTTCATACAATGAACTTTTTAAGCGGTTTTAAACTATTGGGCTTTTGGCTCTTTGCATCTCCTTTTTCTATGCTTACATCAGACAGGATGGGACTATGGTTGTTTGATGTTGAGGCATGATATAATTACAAACGCTATTCGACCACTCTGATATAAGGGGGTCACAACTTTTTGGTAAGTTCCCACTTTTTCCACGGTGGTGAGGAGGCTTCCGGTGTGATGTCACATGTTGTCTCTGAAGCTTATAGCAGCTTGCCACACACAACGCAGAACCCTTCCTCCCCCAGACTGACAACCTATAACAACCAGAAGGAGCCATGAGACACTTACCATCAGCAGAGAGGACGCAGAAGAGTTGAGTGGGGGGCGAGCCGACCAGGGTGGTGGTGTAAGGGGTGTTGTTGCGAAATATCAGCCAACTGTACAGACACACCAAACTCTCCGCCCTAAACAGAGATCACAGAGGAAGTAATAAAAAAAAAATCACATACACAGAAGGAGCTGAGCACATAAAGAAATAAAATCTTAATTGGAATAAAAATGTCTCCCTAGAACCCAAATAATGATCACTTAGTTCCAGAGTATGTGGGAGATAGAAAACAAGGGCCTTACTTGGTACTGCCGGGGAGACAGGAAGAGAAGACACTGGTGGGATCACTTAGGGAGCAATCGGGGTCACAGCAGCAGTTCAGGTCACAGTTCCCGGGTGAAAGATCACAGGAGCAGATTGTCACACCTGAGCAGAGAAAGAGACGTCTGATTACCGGACAGAAATGGACTCAGAACACATTCTGGTCTTTCAGAATATAAAGTAGGATCTTCCTTGCAGGACTTTCTGCCCGCATTCTTTAAATCCTAAGACCCCTTTCACACTGGGGCCGCCTGTGAGTTAGCGGTAAAGCACCTCTCCTTTTAACGGCGCTTTACCGCTGTTTGAGCTGCGCTTTTCGGTCGCTAGCGGGGCACTTTTAACCCCAAAGAAGGGGTTAAAAACGCCTGTTTTTAGCCCCTTCTCCTAACCGCTCCCAAGATGCCTTCATTTTAATGGGCAGGGGTGTTTTGGGAGCGGTTTATACCGCGCTCCCAAACGGCCCCAAAGATGCTGCTTGCAGGAATTTTTCTAACGCCCCGCAAGCGCACCACCCCAGTGTGAAAGCACTCGGGTTTTCATACTCCGGTGGCTGGGAGGCAGCTTTACAGGCACTATTTCTAGCGCTAAAACGCCTGAAAACTGCCTCAGTGTGAAAGGGGTCTACAGAGAACAGTGCCAATTACAACCACATACTGCCTGCAAGGAACCGTGTCTACAGATCAATCTTTGTATCGCAAGTCCAGGCTGCACATAATGTCTTCACTGTTTCCAAGCTGAGATCAAAGCGGAACTAAACCCTCCCATCCTTTACAGCTGAGGAAGCGGCCATCTTGGCCTCTGTTTGATCTGCAGTTGGCACAATGCTGCACATGTGATCAGTTATGACACCAGCCAGTTATTGGCTTGACAGTTTCGCTGAGAGCACAAGAAACTGTGACAATTATCACTCATGGAACGCCTTGAATGTAACTGTTTTGGGACCTGAACTCTGAGTACAAAAACTTTAATGTAAAGAACACGTCCATCTTAAACCTAACTAGTCTTAAAATGAGTGACACCTACAACTCCACAGATGACAAATCTTTTATCTTCACCAAATGAGTGCTTTACTTATCGCTTTATTCCCAATGATATCATTTCAGATGGAGGCGTCCTCTCCTCTCTCTTTGCTTATCTACATGTGTATTAGGTACTCAGGAGTAAGGATGAGCTCCGGCGTATTCGCACACTCCACGTGCAGAGCCCTCCAGGAAGTCGGCACGGCGCTGCGCTAATCACAGGGAGTGAGACATTTTCCTGATGTGCGGCTGCAGAGATTGGGAAATGTCTCACTGCCTGTGATTAGCGCTATGCCGACTTCCTGGCGGGCTCGGCACGTGGAGTGTGCGAATACGCCGGAGCTCATCCTTACTCAGGAGCTGCCACCATCTGCATCTACTTGTTGTTTCCTCACATACCTGACCCTCTCTGTCATTCACTAGCATTTCTGTAGCACCGTAGTTTCATTTTATTTGTTCTAGTGCTCGATCATAGGACTGGATGGGAGTGGCCAGAAAACAGGTAAGTAAATGTACAGCTTTCTTACACAGGTTAGTCAGCATAGGTGTTATAATGGGGGAGGGGGATATTTGTAGGACCAGTTAGATTTAGGATGGAATTCTACTTTAAATATATTCCTCAGTAGCTACAAAGGACAAAAATCCACTTTGTGTGCATTAAATGCCTTTGCAAACCCAGATATTAACTTGTAAACATATCAGTGACATCAACACTGGGCTTTACATAGCCTGTGCATGAGTGGAGCTGTGGGAGGGGCCCAGTGAGCTCCACCCACAACAGGCTGCCTACAGAGACCTATAGAAGGGGGCGGAGACAAGACCAGTCCCCCTGCACAAGGAGAGAGAGCCGCAGTGAGCGGTCTTTATTACAGAAAATCTCACACTGGATTACTGCACAGATCTGGAAGAAATACATAAATCTCATCAATATTAAAGAAGACACATGATGAATGTATATAGACAATAACTGCTTATCCTGGAATCCAGCTTCCTCCACACCACCATAGTGCCTCCAGCCAACCCTTCGCCTCGAAAATGTCCCCTGTAAACCACTGCACCCCCATCCCCCCACCATGTCTTTCCACAGCCCCCCCACCATCCCTTTCCACAGCAACCCCCCCCCAGCCATTCCTTTCCACAGCCCCCCATCTCCCCCACTATGTCTTTCCACAGCACCCCCCATTATGTCTTTCCACAACACCCCCAAACCCCTCACCATTCCTTTCCACAGCCCCCCCATCCTCCCCACTACCCCACTATGTCTTTCCACAGCACCCCCCACCCCCCATTATTCCTTTCCACAGCTCCCCCCCCCCCCCACCATGCCTTTCCATGGCACCCCCAACCCCCCACCATTCCTTTCCACAGCCCTCCATCTCCCCCACTATGTCTTTCCACAGCACCCCCCATTACCCTTTCCACAGCCCCCCACCATGCCTTTCCACAGCACCCCCATCCCCCCATTATGCCTTTCCACAGCACCCCACCCCCATCATTCCTTTCCACAGCCTCCCCACTATGTCTTTACACAGCACCCCCCCCCCCACACCATGCCTTTCCACAGCACCCCCATTATGCCTTTCCACAGCAACTCCCCCCACCATTCCTTTCCACAGCCCCCCATCTTCCCCCACCATGCCTTTCCACAGCAACCCCCCCTACCATTCCTTTCCACAGCCCCCCCATCTCCCCCACTATGTCTTATCACAGCACCCCTCATTATGCCTTTTCACAGCAACCCCCCCCCCCGCCATTCCTTTCAATAGCCCCCCATCCCCCCACTATGTCTTTCCACAGCACCCCCAACTAGGGTTGCCACCTTTTCTTCAAGCTAAACCTGAACACTTTTGCGGCACAGGGCAATTTCTTATTTATTTTTGCAGTAAACTCTATAGGATTATAAAAGACCTGGGACACATTTGGGTGCACCAAGGAGAGTAGTAATGTATGCACAGAGCGTGCTAGTGGGTGTGGCCAAATTGCTCTTGCTGACATCATCACCCCACCCTTCAGTGATGCCAAAACCTGCACCCAAACAGACACTCGATACAGCAACAGATTTGTGTATGACTATCTTGGTTACTTGAGGAGCCACAGCCTGGTCTGAGTAATGTGTCCGGGTTTCAGGTGGACTGAAGTCCGGACACGTGATTCAAACCCCAAACTTCCTTGGTGAATCCTGGACAGGTGGAAACCCTAACCCCAACACCCCTCCCCCATGTCTTTCCACAGCACCCCCCATCCCTTTCCACAGCACAGGGGGGACCACTTAGTGATCAGATCACTGGAAAGTGGTAAGGCTCCTCCTACACAGGGATGTCCGTTGTCACAGAGCTTCATTTTTGTGTCACCCTGTGTCACTATGTGTAGGTGACAGGTCAGCTTTATTTCTATCTGCAATAGGTTTAGTGTTACAGAGGAGACCCCTGCAGCTCTAAAGCACCACTCACCACTCGAGGCTCCCCTCACCGGCCCGGCCTGACCCCACAAGGCGACAACGATCAGGAGAACCCGAGCGAGAACCATGACAAGGCCGCAGCGTCACGTTGCCATAGCAACCTCCTCTTCTGACGTCATTCTTGAGCGACACCAACAGAGACGCAGCGGCAGAGCCAATGAGAGCGCGGAACGTTAGGCCCAGCGATCTCCCGCTCTCTAATCAGGTCGTTACAGTGCTCTGTTGGTGATGGTGTCAGTGTCGCTAGTCACCAGCAGAGGCCGCTGTGGTATGTGTCCATAGAGCAGAGTGTCTCCATGGACACAGCACATACTGTGTAATAAATAAAAGGAGTTTTTATCTCATTCCTCAGCAATACACGTCATTTATCATTAGATTCCACTTCACAATCCATACACCAGACATGGATACTCTTCCTGGAGCACAAAGTCCTTCAGAATTGTTTGTGAACAATGCTCACCTTCATAGTACTACCATTAATGTGTATGTTAAACCCAAACTTTTGTATTTTTATCATTTGGATATAGTAGGCATAGATCCCAACTGTCCCTGATTTGGAGCAATGTCCCTCTGTCCTTCATTCCTCCTGATTTGTCCCTCATTTTAGTCTGATCTATATAGTTGTATATAAAATGCACTTGTTATCTCTCAAAAAGTGTTTCCCAGTGCTAAACCTTTCATCCAAATTCTAAATGGCTGCATTTGTACATTTTAAAAGCCGATATAAAGGAATACTAGTGGTAAAAGGGTTAAAACTGCCCGCAAAGCGCCGCAAAGCTTTTCCGGCGCTATGCCGGTGGCTTTGCAGCGCTGCCCCATTGTTTTCAATGGAAAGGAGTGTTTTAGGAGCGGTAAATACACCACTCCTACAGCGCTCCAAACATGCAGCTTGCAGGACTTTTTTGACCGTCCTGCAAGCGCACCGCTCCAGTGTGAAAGCCCACGGGGCGCTTTGCAGGCGCTATTTTTAGTACTTTAGCGCCTGCAAAGGCAAGTGCCTCAGCAGCCTTAAGCCTCTTTTTGAGATTTGTTGTTTACACTGTTACACTATGGCTCCTTTCACACTGGGGCGGGGGCGTTGTCGGCGGTAAAGCGCCGCTATTGTAAGTCGGTATGCGGCCGCTAGCGGGGCGGTTTTACCCCCCTGCTAGGGGCCGAGAAAGGGTTAAAACCACCGCAAATCGCCTCTGCAGAGGCGCTTTGCCGGCGATATAGCCGCGCCGTCCCATTGATTTCAATGGGCAGGAGCAGTAAAGGAGCGGTATATACTCCGCTCCTACACCGCTCCGAAGATGCTGCTGGCAGGACTTTTTTACCGTCCTGCCAGAGCATCGCTCCAGTGTGAAAGCCCTCGGGGCTTTCACACTGGATACACAGCAGCGGCACTTTCGGGTCGGTTTGCAGGCGCTATTATTAGCGCAATAGCGCCTGCAAACCGCCCCAGTGTGAAAGGACCCTAAGTTAAAAACTGTTTTTTTTTGCTAGAAAATTACTTAGAACCCCCAAACATTATACATTTTTTATAAAAACACCCTAGAGAATAAAATGGCAGTCTTTGCAATACTTTCTGTCACACCGTAATTGTGCAGCGGTCTTACAAGCGCACTTTTTTTTGGAAAAAATACACTTTTTTGAATTAAAAAATAACACAACAGTAAAGTTAGACCAATTTTTTTTTACATTGTGAAAGATAATGTTACGCCGACTAAATTGATACCAAACATGTCACGCTTCAAAATTGCGCCCGCTCGTGGAATGGCGACAAACTTTTCCATAGGCAACGTTTAAAAAATTCTACAGGTTGCATGCTTTGAGTTACAGAGGAGGTCTAGGGCTAGAATTATTGCTCTCGCTCTACCGATCGCGGTGATACCTCACATGTGTGGTTTGAACACTGTTTTCATATGCGGGCACTACTCAAGTATGCGTTCGCTTCTGCACGCGAGCTCAGCGGGACAGGGCGTGTTTAAATTTAGTTTTTTCTTATTTATTTTACCTTTAATTTTTTTATTTTTACACTGTTCTTTTAAAAAATAAATTGTGTCACTTTTATTCCTATTACAAGGAATGTAAACATCCCTTGTAATAGAAAAAAAGCATGACAGGAAAAGACCTCAGATCTCATATTTATACTAAAGTGCAATAAATTAAAAAAAAAAAAATGTAATTTAAAAAAAAAAAAAATGTCCCTTTAAGAGCTATGGGCAGAAGTGAAGTTTTGATGTCGCTTCCGCCTTGCAATGTTATGGAGACGGGTGGGGGCCATCTTCCTCTCACTTATCTCCATGCCATTGACGTGAGAGGATCCGATCGCCTCCACCTCTGTCGACGGTTCTGGTAAGCGGCGGAGGGCACCGGAGTACGGCGGGAAAAGATCATACCGGGGTTTTGCTAGCTGCCATATCAACAATATTCCTCTTCAAAGTTAGGACGTATATCGGCGTGCGGTGGTCCGGAAGTGGTTAAGGGGGTGTGGCAGGGGGTGTGTCCTATGCCTACATATGTTTGTTAGTAGGCGTCCCTCATTCCAATCTCAGAATATTGGGAGGTATGGAGTAGGTTATGGTTAAAACCCCTGCCATTTTATTTTTTGATGTTTGGGTACCACAGAGGAAATTTCCCTTCACTTCCTGTCACAGAAACACAACAGGAAGTGAGAGGAAATCTCCCAACATGAGGGGATTTCCTCACTTAGACAGTTGTCCCTGTGTCCTCATTGGAAAGTTTCGCCTCACCTTTCGTTCTTGGAGCACCTGTAACGTTTTGGACTTCTGCTCACTTTCTTATGGCTTGCTCACACAAAAGCATGGGCCTTTACCCCTTAGTGACAATGGGCACCAGAAGGCTGAATCTTCCCAACGGGAACACTGTCAGCAATACAAACCTAGAAAACTGTCCAATCCCTCTAGCACTGTGCCCATACACCCAATGTAGGGGTGCTCACTCGGCTTATGGTGACTCTGTGTTTTAGCTCAGTTACAATAAATAGCCAGATTGACACACAAGTACCTCAAAAATGTTCTGACGTCATAATGCAAAAGTGGTGACATAAAAAAGATAAGAAGGCACATAACATCCGTCCATTTTGGTGTCACATGTGCAGCTCTACGCCTGTAGGAGCCACAGGAATTACTGTCCGATTCTTCCCAACTCCTGCCCCACAGCCAGGCACTCAATGGACTCCTCCACTCCTTCTTCCAAGGACGAGTCTAGGGGACGTTGTTTTTATTTTTGGAGAACTTGGATAGGGATGAGGCAGACATCTCCCCTCAGTCAGCTTCTTCCAAGCACCTGGGTCTCATTATTCCTCCTTCAGGTCACCCACCTGAGGCTCCCTCGCTGCAGCTTGTGCCTGAAAGGGCAGAGCGCCCCCCTCAGACTGGACACCTCCACTCTGGGAAAAGACCCAGAGTCCTGTTTGCTCCCATAATAAATCCAGTCTCCTAGCATGCCGTCAAAGCCTGCCTCTCTGGGATAGGCTGTGGCTGTATCAATATGCATTCTGCCATCTGCATAGCTCCACACCTATCATTCAGAAACTTCTCAAGTTAACTGCAAAAAATTGGAGCTATCCAGGAAACTGGCAGCAGCAGAGCACACAAATCAGACCTGACTAAACAACTGCAGCTCACTGAGTACAGTGAGCCAAACTATGCTTTTGCCTAACCCAAATTTACAGCCACACTGACAAACACTAACACTTATCTAGCTATCCTAGCACCTTGTACCCAGGAGGAGGCCTCAGTGTGTACACAGGTGTGTGTTTTTTCAAATTTTTTAACTGTGTATACCCAACACTAGTAATCCTGACCCTTTCCTGTTCTACCCAGTACTAATAATCCTGACCCTTTCCTGTTCTACCCAGGACTAATAATCCTGACCCTTTCCTGTTCTACCCAGGACTAATAATCCTGACCCTTTCCTGTTCTACCCATGACTAATAATCCTGACTCTTCCCTGTTCTACCCAAAACTAATAATCCTGACCCTTTCCTGTTCTACCCAGGACTAATAATCCTGACCCTTTCCTGTTCTACCCAGGACTAATAATCCTGACCCTTTCCTGTTCTACCCAGGACTAATAATCCTGACTCTTCCCTGTTTTACCCAGGACTAATATTCCATACTCTTCCCTGTTCTACCCATGACTAATAATCCTGACCCTTCCCTGTTCTACCCAGGACTATTATTCCTGACTCTTCCCTGTTCTACACAGGACTAACAATCCTGAACATTCCCTGTTCTACCCAGGACTAATAATCCTGACCCTTTCCTGTTTTACCCAGGACTAATATTCCAGACTCATCCCTGTTCTACCCAGGAATCATAATCCTGACCCTTCCCTGTTCTACCCAGGACTAATAATCCTGACTCTTCCCTGTTCTACCCAGGACTAATATTCCTGACTCTTCCCTGTTCTACCCAGGACTAACAATCCTGAGCATTCCCTTTTCGTCCCAGGACTAATAATCCTGACCCTTCCCTGTTCTACTCAGGACTAATATTCCAGACTCTTCCCTGTTCTACCCAGGACTAACAATCCTGAACATTCCCTTTTCGTACCAGGACTAATAATCCTGACCCTTCCCTGTTCTACTCAGGACTAATATTCCAGACTCTTCCCTGTTCTACCCAGGACTAATATTCCAGACTCATCCCTGTTCTACCCAGGAATCATAATCCTGACCCTTCCCTGTTCTACCCAGGACTAATAAAGCTGACCCTTCCCTGTTCTACCCAGGACTAATAATCCTGATCCTTCCTTGTTCTACCCAGGACTAATAACGCTGAACCTTCCCTGTTCTACCCAGGACTAATAATCCTGACCCTTCCCTATTCTACCCAGGACTAATAATCCTGACCCTTCCTTCTTATACCCAGGACTAATAATCCTGACCCTTCCCTGTTCTACCCAGGACTAATAATTAGTGATGCACGATATTTCGAACCCGCCGAGACATATCGGCCAAAAATGGCCTTTTTGGCAAAATGCCGAAAAGGAAATCTCGCTGAAAATGGGGGCGGGGCCCCGTCACTGGTGCCGCCCATTACGGGGGTGTCCTTCTGGTGCGGCGCGCCGCAGTCCTCTCCTCTCTTCTCCTCCTCCTCTAACCCTCCCTCCCTCCTCGCCGCGATCTCCGTTGTGTCACGGAGCTTAACTACACAGACCGCAGTAACAATGTCCCGCCTCCTGTGACAGACGGCACACTGATCCAATGGTGGGACATTGAATCAATGTGATGTGATTACAGGAGGCAGGACATTGTTACTGCGACCTGGGCAATTCAAATGTAGCTTCGTGACACACGGAGATCGCAGCTCTGATTCGGGAACTGGCAAGCTGCATGACGGGCACTGGCAGGCTACATGACGGGCACTGGCAAGCTGCATGATAGGCACTGGCAGGCTACATGACGGGCACAGGTGAGGCTGCATCTTATAGGCACAGGCAAGCTGCATCCTTTGGGCACATGTGGGCTGCATCTGAGGGGCAAACGCGGGCTGCATGACGGGCACTGGTGAGGCTGCATTGATCGCTTGTATCATGTCCGCAGTCTCTGACCCTCTCCTGTACTATATCTGCAGTCTCTGACCATCTCCTCTACCATGTCCGCAGTCTCTGACCATCTCCTCTACCATGTCCACAGTCTCTGACCATCTCCTCTACCATGTCCACAGTCTCTGACCATCTCCTCTACCATGTCTGCAGTCTCTGACCATCTCCTCTACCATGTCTGCAGTCTCTGACCATCTCCTCTACCATGTCTGCAGTCTCTGACCATCTCCTGTACCATGTCTGCAGTCTCTGACCATCTCCTCTACCATGTCCGCAGTCTCTTACCATCTCCTGTACCATGTCCGCAGTCTCTGACCATCTCCTCTACCATATCTGCAGTCTCTGACCATCTCCTCTACCATATCTGCAGTCTCTGACCATCTCCTGTACCATGTCCCCAGTCTCTGACATCTCCTGTAATGTGTCTGCAGTCTCTGAAAATCTCCTGTATCCTGTCTGCAGTCTCTGACATCTCCTGTAATGTGTCTACAGCCTCTGACCATCTCCTGGTCAAAATATTTTTAAAAACAGTCACTTTCGGTATCAGTGCTGTTTCAGTATCGGTTTCGGTTTTCGGCCTAGTGTATTTTTCATTTTCGGTATCGGTTTCGACACCAAAAAACCCATTTGGTGCATCAATAATAATAATAATAATAATAATAATAATAATAACTAATAATCCTGACCCTTCCCTGTTCTACCCAGGACTAATAATCCTGACCCTTCCCTGTTCTACCCAGGACTAATAATCCCGACACTTCCCTGTTCTACCCAGGACTAATAATCCCGACACTTCCCTGTTCTACCCAGGACTAATAATCCCGATCCTTCCCTATTCTACCCAGGACTAATAATCCCGACCCTTCCCTGTTCTACCCAGGACTAATAATCCCGATCCTTCCCTATTCTACCCAGGACTAATAATCCCGATCCTTTCCTATTCTACCCAGGACTAATAATCCCGACCCTTCCCTGTTCTACCCAGGACTAATAATCCCAATCCTTCCCTATTCTACCCAGGATTAATAATCCTGATCCTTCCCTATTCTACCCAGGACTAATAATCCTGACCCTTCCCTGTTCTACCCAGGACTAATAATCCTGATCCTTCCCTCTTCTACCCAGGACTAATAATCCTGATCCTTCCTTGTTCTACCCAGGACTAATAATCCTGGCCCTTCCCTTGTCTACCCAGGACTAATATTCCAGACTCTTCCCTGTTCTACCCAGGACTAATATTCCAGACTCTTCCCTGTTCTACCCAGGAATAATAATCCTGACCCTTCCCTGTTCTACCCAGGACTAATAATCCTGACCCTTCCCTGTTCTACCCAGGACTAATAATCCTGACCCTTCCTTGTTATACCCAGGACTAATAATCCCGAACCCTTCCCTGTTCTACCCAGGACTAATAATCATGATCCTTCCCTGTTCTACACAGGACTAATAACCCTGACCCTTCCTTGTTCTACCCAGGACTAATAATCCTGACCCTTCCCTGTTCTACCCAGGACTAATAATCCTGACCCTTCCTTGTTATACCCAGGACTAATAATCCCGACCCTTCCCTGTTCTACCCAGGACTAATAATCCTGATCCTTCCCTGTTCTACCCAGGACTAATAATCCTGATCCTTCCCTGTTCTACAAAGGACTAATAATCCTGACCCTTCCCTTGTCTACCCAGGACTAATAATTCTGCACCTTTCTTGCTCCATTCAGAATTATAAAAAATGTTTTTGCTGCAATTGAGCTTTAAGGTGCATCTAAGATTTTCACGCACAACCATCTCTCGGGTTTACAGAGAATGGTCCGAAAGAGAAAATATCCAGTGAGCGGAAGTTGTGTGGAGGAAAATGCCTTGACCCGAGGTATGCAGAATAGCATCTCTGAATGCACAACACATTGAACCTTGAAGCAGATGGGGTACAGCAGCAAAAGACCACACCCGGGGCCACTCCTGTCAGCTAAGAACAGGAAACTGAGGCTACAATTCGCACAGGCTCACCAAAATTGGACAATAGAAGATTGGAAAAACAATGTCTGGTCTGATTTGTCTCGATTTCAGCTGCAACATTCAGGTGGTGGGGTCAGAATTTGGTGGAAACAACATAAAAGCATAGATCCATCCTGCCTTGTATCAATGGTTCAGACTGGTGGTGGTGTAATGGTGGGGGGTATATTTTTTTGGCATACTTTGGGCCTCTTAGTACCAATTGAGCATCGTTTAAACACCACGGCCTACCTGAGTATTGTTGGTGACCATGTCCATCCCTTTATGACTACAGTGTCCCCATCTTCTGATGGCTCCTTCCAGCAGGATAATGCACCATGTCACAAAGCTCCAATCATCTCACCACTGGACAATGAGGTCCCTGTACTCCAATGGCCTCCACAGTCACCAGATCTCGTCCAATAGAGCACCTTTGGGATGTGGTGGAGAGAGGAGAGAGGGGAGGGAGATTCGCATCATGGATTTGCAGCAACTGCGTGATGCTATCATGTAAATATGGACCAAAATCTCAGAGGAATGTTTTCAACACCTTGTTGAATCTATGCCACGAAGAATGAAGGCCGTTCTGCAGGCAAAAGGGGGTCCAACCCAGTACCAGCAAGGTGTACCTAATAAAGTGGCCGGTGAGTGTATATTACCATTTTACCAGTCTTTAGATGTGGTGACAGCATGAGGTCTTTTTTTTAGGCTAAGTAAGGAAAAATAACCATTGATCCTGCCAAAAAAAATCATGTGTCCTTGTAACTTCTGGTGCACAGAAAATAGATCTCAAACATGGTTATAAGCTTTCCTAGTTATATTCTGTGAACTAACGACCCCCCCATGTTATAGATGATAAACAATAAGAGTGGGAAGAGGTGTTCTGTACTCCCGTCCTTAGGTGACAACGCTGCTTCTCCATAAATAGAGTACAATAAGTGTTGTCACCCGAGAACAGGACTTCCCAAGACAAAACAACTATTGCAGCCCTCACATCTAAGGACTGACTGGTAGGCTGCAATTCATTACTTATTTATAACATTACTTTTTTGTATATTTAAAGCTGAAAATATATTAGAGAATTGTTTATTTTTTGTTGTTGTTGTTGGCTCTGTCTAAGTGATATTTCCCTTTACTTCCTGTCCAAGAGACACAACAGGAAGTCAAAAGAAAACTGCTCTTAGTTGTTTTTGGTACAGGAGTCCTCATTGGAAGATTGCCCCAGTTGCAGTGACAGCTGTAAAATTCAGGATTTCCCATTTTCTTGTGACAATAATGGTTATTAGGACTAATACAGAGTGCGGATCAGCAATAAAAAACTGTACAGAGGTCCCAAATCTTCTAAAACTAAAACAAAAAAGAGTTTCCTGGGTCCTTTCATTTTTTTTTTCCTTATGACATTCAGTCAAGTGATCAAGTGAAATTGTACATTTATTATTAATTATAAAAGTGATATTGTGAATTTTTTTTTTCAAAATACATTAAAAAAAGACAAAGATCGAAACACTTCCACACAAACAGATGCAAATGGAACAAGTCAATAGGTCGGCAACAAGTCAAAGCGGTTCAACATTAAAACAGCGCAGATTGCAACATTACCAATGCGACAAATAAACAATGAGTCTCAATGAATCTTCACGTTGAATGTGACATGTGACGTAGGAAATAGGAAAAACCCCCTATTTGCGACATTTCACAGAAATGTTGCGATTTATGCGACAAATAACTGAAAAGACTGCATATAATTTGGCACATTGAATAGGCACAGGTAGTCAATGGTGCAGTACTCCATATCAACTGTAAGGGCAGCACATTGGGTTATTGGTCAGGAAATCTGCCTTGTAGTAATGGGGTCCTCAATGTGAATCCTGGCCAGGACACTTATCTGCATGGAGTTTGCATGTTTTGTGTGCTTGCATTTCCTCCAGGCACTTCGCTTTCTCCCCACACTTCAAGAACAGGCTGGTGGGCTAATTGTCTCAAAAATGGCCCTGGTGTGATATTCTGGCTGGCTCGCCAATTGTAGATAAATTGCCAAGAGTTCCCAGGAAGAAACGCTCTATATAAATTATTTAAAACCAAGTTCACTGCGACATAATATACAATTTGTGACAATTGTGCACATAAGTTCCATGTCCCTGTCAATTTCTCCGACCGCGCCACCAATTGTCTATCAGACTCAATTGTCTCTAGTAGAAACATATAACCAAGCACAAAATAGGAGTTTTTGGGCCGTTCTAGCAGTAACCATGTGGTCATTTTTGGCCAAGAGGACATGAAAATGAAGAATCCGTATGTTTCGAAGAGCTGGTCCTTATTTTTTCATCTACAAAAGTTTATCGGAAATGGTTGGTTCCTTTTTGGAAAAAAAAAAGTGAAACGATGGGTTTGTATTGGTCAGCGCCATTGTTGAAAGCCTAACTGTGCTAAGACTGTGCAGTCCAATGACAGTTCTTCTTTTCATGCCACTAACAGTCCCCAAACATTAAAGGACAGTTGGTGGTTTTCCTCTTGTTTTCAATTACAACCAAAATTCCACAAGCCTGTATGGTCAAACATAAAGGAGGTCACATGATATCCACAATGTCTCACTATTGGTGGTCCATTCCTGATCCTCCAGGTGTCCCGTTATTCACACTAAAAATGACAGGTATCCTTCATTCTAATGGCCATTGTAACATGTCAGTTTTCTTTCATTTTCACTGGACAGTTTACAGTCCATCCCTGCCATGAGGACTCTCAGAAGTTGTTGGCTTGGTAGGACAGGTAAAAGTCTCCATCTGCCAAAAAAAAAAAAAGGAAAATGAGAAATTACATTTTATTTGACAAGTTTATCCTAGCCTTTCATATACCATGCACTTGTACATCAGGCTTATCCCAAATATTCGTACTTAGTTGCTTCAGCTCGGTGCCGGTGGGCCACTGTTGCTCTGGTGAGACGTCTGCCATTTCTGGCCCTGTCTGTTCAACTCCATCTTCAACAGAATGGGCCAGAGAGTTGACGGAACGGTTCGGCTGGGAGTATAGGGGGGCCTGCATGTTCTCATAGGAATCAGCATCTACAGACACAAATAAAAGTAAATAGGTAATAAGGTTTTATTAAATGGAATCTTTATTGGAAAGTTAAAGGTGATCCCCCTCGTGAGTTTTTGATCTTAGATCTCATTTAAGTCTAATGAGGGGGACATTTTTTTGCACAAGAACAGGTCCATAATTGTTTGAATGAGCTTTTGGAACCATCAGGAACCATACAGAGCCCATTGCACACCTAAAAAAAACACAATTCCCCATTAGGATTTTACCAAAAAAGGTGAAAATTTATCAAAATCTCCCAATTTTCACCAAATTCCTATAGATTATACTTTAACAGGTTCTATTGACATTATATTTCTTGGAGTATGACCTTATAGGGCATCTTTTATCATATGCATTTTGCCTGACATTTTAATATTACGGTGAGTAGCATTGTTCTTATATTAACAAATATCATTATTGTTATAATTTTTATTATAGTTTTCCTTTCTTCTTTTATATATATATTTTTCTATTGATTATGAACTTATAATGTATCTTTTATCATACAGTATGTATTTCATTTGTGTCTGCTGACAAATGTTTATGTATATGTTAAACCCTTTGTCCCTGTTGAAGGGGGACTGGTGGGCCTTCACAATAGGGTTGATTTACTAAAACCAGAGTGCAAAATCTGGTGCAGCTCTGCTTGGTAGCCAATCAGCTTCTAACTTCCGCTTGTTCAATTAAGGTTTGACAAAAAAAAAAAAACACGGAAGCTGATTAAACCTAATTGGGGTCTTATTTCTTGACCGTCTTTTTTGCATCACTACTACAGTGACCTCTTTTGGGTCCATCTGTTTTACAGAGAGCTGCCCTCTACTACATGTCTGCTAATTATACTTTACATTAATGTCCAGCACTCCACCTACACTCCAATCTCTTGACACAATTCATGATGCCATGGTTATTGGATTAAGGTAACTGAGTTGCTCACATGACTATTAATCCTGGGGTATGTTCCCAACATTCATTGGAATTGGGAAGATACTTGGGTGAGAAGTGAATCGTTCACACCTCCCATCATGTTCTTGCACAATAGCATCTGCCTTGGCACATTGCATGACGTTGCGGTCTTTGGATTAAGGTAAATGAGTTGAGTTGCCCACGTGGCTATCGATCCTTAGGTATGCCCCTGACACTCAATGGAACTGAGGAAGCCATTTGGATTAAAGATAAAACATCTTTAACAATACAGAACAAGTCTGGATGAATGTCACCAACTACTACTAGCTATTTAAAACTAGAGCAAAGTTGTTACTAGAGGAACCACATTTCACGTCCCCTATTTAATCCATATGGCAGGACATTGCAGCTATAGTGACTTATGCAATACATGGGAAGGTGGATATTCTCTCTCTAGCAAAAACCTTTTGGAGTAAAAGAGAAACTTAAAAACAAAATTCCACCTTCTTCACGGGTCTTCTCTGGAATCAGAGACTGTCCAATCTTTGGCCCGTTCATGTCTTCGTAGGACTGTGAACCTATGGTAAAGGAATGTTTTCTACATTAGAAATAGAATAAACTTTGTAGTTCTGTCCGTTAACTTGATTGTAAATCTTTGTTTAAACCTCCCAACTTCTCTCAGACAAGCAGGTGGTTCACCTTTTAGCACCAAGTAAGTAGTACAAGGAAAACCCCTGCCATGTCTGTTAAAGTTGTTCTAAAGGCAGAAGATTTTTTAGATTCTCTGCATTAAGGGAAAAACCTTCTGGGTGCAGCTCCCCACCCCCAGCCCTCCATTATACCTACCTAAACCCCATCTTGATCCAGAAATGTGCATGAAACCAGCAGTTCTCCTGGGTCTCCTCACTTTTTAACCAATATTCCCACTGATGCCAATTATGAGGGCACTATTCCTCCCACTGACACCAATGATGAGGTACTGTTCTTCCCACTTACACCAGCAATGGGGTACTACTTCTCCCAGTGACACCAAAGATGGGGCGCTATTTCTCCCACTGACACCAATGATGTCATTTTTGTATTACCACTGACCACCAAGCCTATGATAATGTTTTTTCCCAATGATGCCAGGGCATTTTTTACTCCCACTAGCTACTGTCCTGTCCCCCTAACTTGTGAAGGGCAGTAAACTGGCCCTTTGTTTTGAAAGTTTAGAGACCCCTGAAGTAGACCTTAATGAGTTAGTAGGCAAAAAATTCTTGGTTCAAGGAGAAGTATGGCCAAAGCTTTTTTGGTCATACTTCTCTTCTGGGTCCCAGCAGTGCACTTGCCTGTGCTCTCCTGTGACCAAGAAGCAGTCAAATCAGCAGAAGTGACAGAGCTGCTCCAGGCTCTAAAAGGACCCCGACCATATTGTTGGGATCCACCCAGCTGCCTGATTTACAGTTGGCTCTGCCTCTCAGCACTCGTCTCAGAGCCAAAGCCGCACCCAACTCCCTCTCCAGCCCCAAGCTTTTTAAGGTAAATTGTGTAATAATGTAGAGGTTGGGTGAAAGGTTTATCATAGTATAACACATGTAGTACTTAAATGGTACAATGGTCTACATGTCAGATCGAAAAAGAATTGGTTTCAAAAGAGGAATGGTCTCTTCAAATGATGGAAAGTTACGTCCACTCAAAGGGAACTCACATAGTGAGTCTTGTTGATTGCATGGTTTTGACCCAGAAGCAGCATCCGACAATCTAACACCCCCTTCTCAATATGCTTGTTTTGGATCCGAAGTAATTGTCAGTTTAAAAAGTAGAGAGTAGCCATGGCAGCCTTTGCATCTCTTTGACTACATGTTTTATACAGATTATTTTTTGTTTGCTAAAGACTTCCATTTACTAAAGAACTGAGCTTCATCAGAGAAGTCATGTTGGAGACCAATACAGAAAATTTAGTGCAAAATGGGCCAGCCTTTTATTGGTGATGAGCTAGCAACCTCTGGCTAGTTACAGTTAAAACATTTGGTTGGTGCAAACCTCCTTGCTTCATTGTAATGAATAATCCAATTGAAATAAATGATCCAGTGTACCCTCTGATTATTACACCATCACCCAATATAAGTTAAGAGGCTGCAAAACACAAACTGTATACCATCCACAACAGGATTCTGTAAAATAGTTTCTAATTCATTTATATCTATGAAGGTTTCCATTTATCAAAGTCATGGTATAGCTAGTAGTAGTCGGTCACATTCAGCTGGATTTGTTCTATAATGTTGAAGACTTTTTTAAGCTTCTCCAAGTCACTGCTGTTCCGAACTGAGCCGTTCTTAGAGCCAGTCCAGTTAAATTTGACCAACTACTACTAGATAATTCATTCATGGTGAAATAATCAAAAAGTTCTGGCATATTACTGGAGCAGAAAATATTTAAAATGAAGGTAGTGCAGTTGGTGGGAAGACATTCCAGCACATGGTGAACTTGCTGCCCAATAATCCCATAGGAGAAATCTTTGAACGATGGAGTGATATTTCTATAGTTTTCCCCCCTTCGATGACAATATCTTGTAAGTTACACCTGGGAACATGGGATTCATTGTATTTTTGAGTTGTGTGAAGGATAAATGGGATGGGGCTGGTGGATCTACAGATACAAAGCAAACAGCCATATAGAGTGTTACTAGATCTACCTATTGATCCTTCTTTAATTTCTTCATTGGCATTCTCATAGCAGTCTACATCTGAAAAAGAATCAAAGGAAAGAAAGGTCAGCCATTTTTTTAAGCTATTAGTCATTATATTCCTGTTCCCATATTCCCACTGCCTTGTGCCACTGCAGCTTGTACCCTAGTTAACTGGCTAGCCTTGTGGTCTGTGTTGTCAGACTTTGGGTTTGTGTTGATGGGCAAATGTAATGTGCTTGTGACATCAGTTTAAAATGCTTGTAAGGTCATTTGTAATTTATTGAGAGGTGCATCTGATCTGCAGTTGACCTCCTTTTGACCCACATTTGACCTGCAGTTGACCACTTTCAGACCTGCAGTTGACTTGCAGTTTACCACCTTCTGACCTGCAGTTGACCTCCTTCCAACCTACATTTGACCACCTTCTGACCTACATTTGACCCACATTTAACCTGCATTTGACCACCTTCTGACCTGCATTTGACCATTTTCTGACCTGCATTTGACCACCTTCTGACCTGCATTTGACCATTTTCTGACCTGCATTTGACTTGCAGTTGACCACGTTCAGACCTGCAGTCGACTTGCAGTTTACCACCTTCTGACCTGCAATTGACTTCCTTCCAACCTACATTGGACCACCTTCTAACCTACATTTGACTTGCAGTTGACCTCCTTCCAACCCACATTTGACTTGCAGTTGACCACTTTCAGACCTGCAGTTGACTTGCAGTTTACCACTTTCAGACCTCCGTCCAACCCACATTTGACCATTTTCTGACCTACATTTGACCCACATTTAACCTGCAGTTGACTACCTTCTGCAGTTGACTTGCAGTTTACCACTTTCTGACCTGCAGTAGACCTCCTTCCAACCCACATTTGACCATTTTCTGACCTGCATTTGACTTGCAGTTGACCACTTTCACATTTGACCCACATTTAACCTGCAGTTGACCACCTTCTGCAGTTAACTTGCAGTTTACCACTTTCTGACCTGCCGTAGACCTCCTTTCAACCCACATTTGACCACTTTCAGACCTGCAGTCGACTTGCAGTTTACCACCTTCTGACCTGCATTTGACCTTCTAACCCAAATTTGACCTGCAGTTGACCACCTTCTGACCTGCCTTTGATCATTTACCATTTTCTGGCCTGCATTTGACCTACTTCAGTTGCTTTTGCATTTCTATAGGCTTGTATAGGGATAAAACCAGTTCTGATGCAGACAAACACCCATTGTCACTAGCCCTAAGTATCAAAACAACAAGAACAGACATCAAAGATACACCAAGGTTGGTGAAGGAGAGGCAATGGCAGATTGCCCACTGCATGTCCATAGGCCTTTGACTAACAGATTATACAGTAGGGCAGATATTGTTGTGTTAGTAGTTCAGTCCTAGGTGTATGGGGGGCAGATCGCATGGCCCATATGTAAACAGTACACTATTCCCCTAGCAAAAACACATAACCTGTGTTGGGACAGCAACCACAAACACTCAGCTGGTTGTATTGGCCCCCTAGACAGCAGTCTGGACCCATTTATTATAAACTGGAGCACGTTAATGACCCCCAGCAACTGTGGGTGGTTGTGTGCTGTCCCTGCCATTCTTAAGCCATGCCCCAAATGGGTTATTCCAAGATCTGGCCCTGGAGATTACTTCCCTTGTGAGTAGCTGGTATCGATCCCGGTCATAAGTAAAATAAAATCTATTCAGTGACTATAACCCCATCCTATATCTAGTCATTCATAGTAGTATTAGAGTGTTGTTATCTGTCATCATTTCAATAGAAAACATTTACAGTTTAAGCAATACCATTTATTGGCTAACCTAACGTGGACCTTTTAGTAGTCTGCACAAATAAATTCCTGACATCTCATAATATACAGCAACAAAGTAATTTTTATCATTAAAAATCTATTTCTGGGCTCTAATGGGTGACTTTGCCTAGGCTGAGATGACATCATCAGTCTGCCGCAGGCAGGAAGAAGCATTTCCCTAGTCTCCTCTCCCTCCAGTGATCAGACTGTACATTGTAACTTTGCAAAAGGTCACACGTTGAGAAGCAGCAGCAGGGACTGATCTGTGTGAGACATTGGTGTATATGGGTACCTAAGGAGCAACAGCGACTGTTGCATGCATAGACTTTTTCCACTGACGAGGCCAGGTAGAAGACCACAGGCCATATCTAGGAGGGACAACAATCCCATTGCCCCTGAGACATTTGCCTGACAATTTTTCTTTTTAAAAAATGTAAACATTTTAGATATCTCACCATCCGATATTTGATCGGCTTCTTCCGGAGATATCGGTTCCAGGTAAGAATCTCCCCCTGTATAAAACAGACACATTTACCTTCATTACAGTTCTGAAATATGAATATGTCTAATTTCACACACAACAGCCAATAACATGCAGATGTGCCGTCAACGGTGTGTGGACTGAGTGCCCCCCCACCCCCCCACCCCCCCACGTCTTTGGGACCCATCAACATGCTAATGAAATGTTTAAATGAAAACTTCCAGTTTTCATGACATATTTTATTGTAGACCTAGTCATCACTAGGTCTCTGCGCTCCTCTATGCAATGCAAGCAGTGGGCTGGCTCTTAGGAGAAATATAAAAATTCCTTGATGGGTCAGTCTGGAGAAGTGGGTGATCCTAGGCAGCCTGCATGTTGGGTAATGCTAACAATCGACGCTGAGCCTCCATGAACTGAAATCTAATGAAAGAAAGGGGGGGGGGTCCAGGAACAGGGGAGGAAAGAGCTAGATGATGATGGACACTCTCCAGACAGGAAATGAGGTGAGCTCTATCTGACTTGCTGCAGCTTCTAAAGTACATTCTGAGAAGCTCACAGTGTGCAGTGAAATCAGAGTAAGCCGTGTCAGTACAGGAAAGGAGATTGTACAACCAGGGCTGGGACAAGGAGGTGGGCAAAAGGGGAGGCTGTGCTGGGCACTGTGGTATCATGTGAGGTGGGGGGGGGGGGGGTGCTGCAAGGAGATTTGTGGAGGGGATTTGAGTTGGATGGGGGAAATTGTTCTAGGATAAGAAATTTGGGGGAGAGGGTGTGCTAGAAGTGGTGATTTAGGCAGATTTGTGTTGGAAGGTGGATGAGGGGAAAAATAATTGTGCTAGGAGGGGGGATGTAGGAGGTATTTGTGCTAGGAGAGAATTTTTTTTTTTTTTTTTTTTGGGGGGGGGGGGGGGGGAATTTGTGCTAGGAAAAGGGATGGGGCAGGGGGAACTTGTTCTGGGAGGGGGGATTTGGAGTGTGGGGGGGGGGGGGATGTAGAGAGGAGGGGAAATTTGTGGGGTAGAGGATTTGTGCTAGGAGGGTTTTTTTTTGGGGGGGGGGGGATTTGTGCTAGGAAAAGGGATGGGGCAGGGGGAATTAGTGCTGGTTGTGCTGGGAGGGGGGATTGGGAATGGGGGGGGGGGGTGTAGAGGGGAGGGGAAATTTGTGGGGTGGAGGATATGTGCTAGGAGGGTTTTTTTTTGGGGGGGGGGGGATTTGTGCAAGTAGGGATGATTGGGTGGTATTTGTACTAGAAGGGGACATTTCTTGGAGGGGGGATTTTTGCTAGGAAAGGAGATGGAGGAGAGGGGGAACCTGTTTTCGGAGGGGGGATTTGGAGTGGGGGGGGGATGTATACTCAGAGGGGAAATTTGAGGATTAGAGAATTTGTGCTAGGAGGGGTAATTTTTTATTTTTCGGGGAGGGGGGCACATTTGTGCTGGGAGGGTTTGGGAGATGGGGGGGCAGATTCTTGGCACTGTGTACAACTGTACAAGACTGAAGGGAAGGCTGGAGGTCAGATTTCAAACCTCCTGCTTTGGTAAGTGCTGATGTTACTTGTTTTGTACAATCACAACGCCTGTGTTTTATTTTTCTCTCCAACGTGCGGAGACATTTGTGCTACCAAAATGTTTTTCAAGGCTCGGCTGGAGTCTGCGATGCGTGACAACAACACGCCGGAGGGAAACTGAATTTCATTTCCTCTTCTGTTCTGACTGTCCATGGTGTAACAATAAAAAGTACAGAATATTAACAACTGTTTATACTGGGAGGAGGGGTGGGGAGGTTCTGTAAAGGGTCCCCTAAATGATTATTAAGGTGACGCTAAATAATAACCTTTTTCTCCAAAAATAATCCATAGTCATCCACTGCCCAACGGCCCTGTCATCTATTTTTCAGGATAACCTTTCTTACTGTGTTTTTCCCACAGACTATGTGGAATGGGGATTTTAAAGTGCCTTAAAGCAAATAACCAATGTACAGTGCCTTGAAAAAGTATTCACACCCCTTGAAATTTTCCACATATTATCATGTTGCAACCAAAAACGTAAATGTATTTTATTGGGATTTTATGTGATAGACCAACACAAAGTGACACATAATTGTGAAGTGGAAGAAAAATGATAAATGGTTTTCAAAATATTTTACAAATAAATATGTGAAAAGTGTGAGGTACATTTGTATTCAGCCCCCCTGAGTCAATACTTTGTAGAAACATCTTTCACTGCAATTACAGCTGTAAGTCTTTTTGGAGATGTCTCTACCAGCTTTGCTCATCTAGAGAGTGACATCTTTTCCCATTCTTCTTTGCAAAATAGCTCAAGCTCTGTCAGATTGGATGGAGAGCGTCTGTGAACAGCAATTTTCATGTCTTGCCACAGATTCTCAATTGGATTTAGGTCTGGACTTTGACTGGACCATTCTAACACATGAATATGTTTTGATCTAAACCAGTGGTTCTCAACCTGGGGGTCGGTACACCCTCGGGGGTCGAATGATGATTTGCCTGGGGTCACCGAATCCTGGGCTGTTCCCGAAGCCTGTACCGCTCTCCCAGCCATTTCGTGGCCGCCCAGCAGGACTGTCCCTGGAGCCCGCGGCCGCCCACTCAGCATCTTTGCAGCCGCCCATTCAGTTCACGGCATGGGGGCAGAGACTAGAGGTCAGCTGACTGGTGAGGAATGTGAAGTGGGAGGAGCTGGAGGAGACCCTATCAACTGATTTTGTCATAGGTGTCACTGCTACAAGACACCACAGAGCCGGAGACACAGTGAGTAACACTACCTGTGATTAAAGTTGCCATTAAATGTCCCCGCTACAGTTCTCAGATCAGCAGATGACCTTGATCAAGAGCACCTAAGTTGGCTGATCAGAACTCCCCCCAGCACTGCCACTCATCCCACCCCCACCTCCACTAAAGAGTAAGTGAAGGAATAAAAATAGAGAATACATGGAAGAGAGAGGAAAAGAGGGGGAGGAACAAAGAAAAAGGGAGAGAAAGAATAAAAGAAAGAACAAGAAAGACGGCTAGAGAGAGGGATGGGGAAAAAAAACAATAAATTAGGATAGAGAGAGATTAAAGGGAAAGAAAGGAGAAGACAAAGAAAGGAGTGGTATATCCTAAAATGTACCATAAGGGGTTTTAATACTGTATGAGTGGAAGGGACTCAGGGAGCGCTAAATATCTGTGGGTTGGGGGCACAAATTTCTTGTCTTGCCTTGGGTTCTGACAACCCGCGCTGCAAAAATAATTTTACTGTTAGGGGTCCCCACAACTTGGGAAATTTTATCAAGGGGTCACGGCACTAGTGGGTTGAGAACCAGTGATCTAAACCATTCCATTGTGACAGTTGTCAACCCTTACAATACATTGTTTGTTAGTGGGAGTCAAGCTATGGGCGATAGCCATAGACTGACTGATTGCCTATGTTTACTAGTGGTTATCACTAAGTTGTAACTTTTATGTTGTTCCTTGTGATATTTGTGAAATTGACAATAAACACGTTTTCAACCCTAAACCATTCCATTGTAGCTCTGGCTGTATGTTTAGGGTCGTTGTCCTGCTGCTTGTCCTGTGAACCTCCGCCCCAGTCTCAAGTCTTTTGAAGACTCTTTGGCTCCATTCATATTCCCATCAACTCTGACCAGCTTCCCTGTCCCTGCTGAAGAATCCCCACAACATGATGCTGCCACCACCATGTTTCACAGTGGGGATGGTGTGTTCAGGGTGATGCACAGTGTTAGTTTTCCCCTACACACAGCGGTTTGCTTTTAGGCCAAAAAGTAAAATTTTGGTCTCATCTGACCAGAGCACCTTCTTCCACATGTTTGCTGTGTCCCCCACATGGCTTCTCGCAAACAGCAAACGGGACTTCTTATGGCTTTCTTTCAACATTGGCTTTCTTCTTGTCACTCTTCCATAAAGGCCAGATTTGTGGAGTGCATGACTAATAGTTGTTCCGTGGACAGATTCTTACACCTGAGCTGTGGATCTCTGCAGCTCCTCCAGAATTACCATGGACCTCTTGGCTGCCTCTCTGATTAATGTTCTCCTTGCCGGGCTTGTCAGTTTAGGTGGACAGCCATGTCTTGGTAGGTTTGCAGTCGTGCCATACTCTTTCTATTTACCGATGATAGATTGAACAGTGCTCTATGAGATGTTCAAAGCTTGGGATATTTTTTTATAACCTAACTATGCTTTAAACTTCTCCACAACTTTATCCCTGACCTGTCTGGTGTGTTCCTTGGCTTTCATGATGCTGCTTGTTCACTAAGGTTCTCTAAGGCCCCTTCTAACTGGGGCGGGAGGTGTGTCGACAGTAAAGCGCTGCTATTATTAGCGGCGCTTTACGGTCGTTTTAGCGGCGGTAAAACCTCCCCGCTAGCGGCCGAAAAAGGGTTAAAACTGCCCGCAAAGTGCCGATACAGCGGCGCTATGCCGGCGGTTTAGCCGCACTGCCCCATTGATTTCAATTGGCAGGAGCGGTGAAGGAGCGGTGTATACACCACTCCTTCACCTCTCCAAAGATGCTGCTTGCAGGAGTTTTTTTTCCCCTTCTGCCAGCGCACCGCTCCGGTGTGAAAGCCCCGGGCTTTCACACTGGAGACACAGCAGCGGCAGTTTTAGGTTGGTTTGCAGGCGCTATTTTTAGCGCAATAGCACCTGCAAACCACCCCAGTGTGAAAGGGGCCTAATAAAACCTCAGAGAGCTTTACAGATCAGCTGTATTTATACGAAGATTCGAATACACACAGGTGGACTCTATTTACTAATTAGGGGACTTCTGAAGGCAATTGGGTTTCACTAGATTTTAGTAAGGGGTATTAGAGTAAAGGGGGCTAAATACAAATGCACGCCACACTTTTCACATATTTATTTGTAAAAAAATGTGAAAACCATTTATCATTTTCCTTCCACTTCACAATTATGTGCCATTTTGTATTGGTCTATCACACAAAATCCCAATAAAATAAATTTACGTTTTTCATTGTAACATGGCAAAATGTGGAAAATTTCAAGGGGTGTGAATATTTTTCAAGGCACTGTATATGTGTTATATTGGCGTGAAGGGCCTAAAGTGGCACTAAGCAAATTCCTTATTCTCCAAAAATAATCCATATACATCCACTACTTAATATCGCTGTAATCTTTTTTTCATGAAATTAGTTCCTTACTGTGTTTTCTTGCCTCCTTGTAATGTCCTTCATGAGCTTCTGAACCTCTCCTCCCCCCACCTTGATTTGTTTGGAACAAGCTATGAATGTTAGTTGTGGTCATGTACACTGCTCTATGCACTCTACACATCCCATATAGTCCATCTTGGGAGCAAGCAGGGGGGCTACTTTCCTACATACAGTGGGACCATTGAGAATGATTGTAGCCACCCTCTAACAGGAAGAAGGATCACAGCAGCCAAATAAAATGAATATACATCTGATGATTTGGAGGAGCCTGAGAGCAATAGAAGGGACATTTCTGATTGAAGAATACATATAAATATAATTTTTTTTTAGGCTCAGTTCACACCACGCAGGTGCGACGGAGCACGTGTCCATGTGTTTTCAGCACATTCCCAGCACATTCCCGCGTGCCATGTGTAGCGCAACCCATTCATTTCAATAGGCTTCCCTATGTTCAATGCAAAAGAAGCCCCTGACCCTTTTCTAAATTCACGCTGTGCTGAAGTGTTCTTTTTTCGGGGGAGGGGGGGGTGGCGAACAATCATCCCCCCGAGCGGCCAACGGAACCCCCCCTCCGGTCACTGTCTGCCGGTTGATCCAGCACTTATCCCATCTAGGTGACAGGTGGTGGGGAGCAGGCGGCGGGCAGTGGCTCCTGTGTCTTCTCTTCCATCATGGCGGCTTCCGCCGTGTCTTTCCCTCTCCTCCTCCTAGGCATCCAATATGATCGCCTGTCCTTTCAGCCAATTGGTGACAGGTCTCAAGACCCGCTTCCTGATCGGCCCGGGAGGAGGATCAGTGTTACAATAGCGAATATTAATTTGCTATTGTAACACACCTGGGCTAGTAGCGCAGTACTCTGTGCTCCAAGCCCACCCTATTTTGAAGCCTATTAGAGCCTCTGGCTTTAATTAGGTGCTTCAAACCCCCCCCCCCCATTGGAATCCATGCATCAGGCAACCTGCAAGGGGCCGGACGTATGGATAGGGGGGTGGCGCCCTTAATGGACGGGCTGCCCCTGCACTGAACTGAAACTGAGCACGTTAGCAAATGCATGAAGGTGCTGTTATGAATTATTGGCAACGTTGTGTGTCTGCTAAGGAGCAACGCGTTTCTGAGCATGTCAGGAAAGCGCACGTTCCCGACACGCACAAAGTCGCACAAAGCCTCTGTGTCACTTTAAGGAGTTCCAGCAGAACCTGCTCAGCTGACGCACCTTCAGACACATCCAAAAATGAGCTTTTGTTTGAGAAATGGTCGCCACTGATGTCCTTGGTTGGAGAGAAGTTCTGATACGGTTCATCCTGCTTCCAGTTCGCTATTGATTGGAGGAAACAGAAAAACAAAATCATTAACAGAAAACACACACATAAAAAAGGCATTTAAACAGATTCAAGCAAGGCTGGGGGGAGCTTTGGCTGGAATTTAAACATTGGGGGGTCTAGTTATTAATGCTCTTCCCCAGGATTCACAACACAACTTTCACACAAGAATCACTCATTTTTAATTTGGATCACTTGTGAAAAATATTAGGTGAAATCTGTGTGAATCCTGTGTGAAAACATTGATAAATCGACCCCCTCAGTCTTAAAGGGGAACTTCGGTCCCCTTTTCCTTTGGTCCCACCCCCTTCCTCCAGCACCCGTCAGGCTTTTCAACTCTGGCAGCCTTCGGCCATGTATGCACATGCATGCATAGCTCCCAACTGTCCCTGATTTGGAGGGACTGTCCCTGATTTGGAGCAATGTCCCTCTGTCCCTCATTCCTCCTCATTTGTCCCTCATTTTGGTCTGATCTATATAGATGTATATAAAAGGCACTTTTTATATATACTTTTTATTTCTAAATTGCTGCTTTTTTAAATTCCAAAAGCCAATGTAAAGGAATAGTAGTGGTAAAAAAAGCACTTGTGGGTTTAACAAATCTTGTTTTTTTTACAATTCTCCTTTAAGGGGCGTGGCAAGGGGTGTGTCCTATGCCTGCATACTGTTGCTGGTACGTGTCCCTCATTCCCATCTCAAAAAGTTGGGAGGTATGTAATGGTCAGGTAGGTCAGTGCATGTGTCAGGTAGGTGAGTGTAATAGTCAGGTAGGTGAGTGTATGTTGTCTGAGCACAATGCATTCCTGAACCCTGCATTCTGAGCACAATGCATTCCTGAACCCTGCATTCTGAGCAAATGGCCGAATCGTACGTTTTTGGTCCCTTAGGGCTCATTCAGAGGGATGATCAGTCCCAACCTCTGTACAGAGCCGCTGGTAGGTTTAATTCTGTGTTGGCACTTTGGAAGAAATAAGTTGGATTTGCGTCGCAGTTTGGACACTTGAGCTCAAAAAAGGTTCGCATCACATCACTATAGGAATTATAACACCTTTGGGCACTCCAAAGAGAATAGTAATGCGGTTTGCATAGTGCCCCCCCCCCCCCATCACCCCCCTGTCGGGCCCTGTTCCTGTCTAAATATCGTGTCCGGGTTTCAGGCGGAATGAAACCCGGACACATGATTCAAAACTGTCTGGGTGAATCCCGGACAGGTGGCAACTCTATATATGAGAGAGGGAAGAGGGAGAAGGCAAGGGAAATACGTTTTTATTTAAGGTGAAGATCTACTTTCAATTTCTGAACCTGTTCAGGTGTACAAATAAAGGTTTCACACTGACCTCCCCCCTCTTACTTTGAGGCTTAACTCTTCAGCTTGGGAGTCAGAGCACAGAGGTCTAATAAGATCTGATAAGGGGCTGCCCTGTCACCTGCCTGACCTCCACAGATAGCATACGTACATACCTCCCAACATTTTGAGATGCGAATGAGGGACACCTATTAACAAACGTATGTAGGCAAAGGACAAGCCCCCCCACCACACCCCTTAAAGGAGAATTTACCAAAAAAAAAGGTAATTAAATCCACAAGGGTATTTGTTTACCACTACTATTCCTTTACAAAATTTACAAATGCAGCAATTTAAAAATTGGATGAAAGGTTTAGCACTGGGAAATACTATAAATAGTGCATTTTATATACATCTATATAGATCAGACCAAAATGAGGGACAAATGAGGAGGAATGAGGGACAGAGGGACATTGCTCCAAATCAGGGACAGTCCTTCGAAATCAGGGACAGTTGGGAGCTATGTACGTAATCAATCTTCCATCTCCTGAGTATGCATAACATTTCAAACAACAGACCCCATGTCTGCATCTGTTACCAACAAAAGGTTATGTAGTAGACAACAGTAGGCATCCTTTCTTAACTTTTACATGTTTAATAAATAAGAAAGTTATACTCATTTAAGGCTGGGTTCACACTATTGCGAATTGGATGCGGGTTCCATGCATCCAATTCGCAATAGCAGGAGATTTTGACCGGGCTCTCTATGGAGCAGCTTCACATATCTCCGCTGCGGTCTCAGGTGCGAATTTGCACAGGAGTCCTGAGCGCCTTTTGGTCCATTTCAGGTCCAAATTCATCCCAAAATTTGGGCTGAAATCGGACCTGAAACGGTAAACCAGGACGCACCGGACCCCTGCTGTGAGCCGCATGCAGCGATGGTGTGAACCCAGCCTTAGACATAACATTTAGTTTCTTGCATAAGCCCAACTATGACTGGTTCTCTTTATGGCACCCTCAGAACAAGTAAAGAATACCGTGGCGGTCAGCCACACAAGCTCACCTGGCTCCTGATTGATGGATTCCATATACAGGTTCCTGGTTGTGCTCACTTTGAAAAACCTGACAAGAAGAGGGAATGACCATTAATTACCCATGTTGTCACTTGTGCTTGCACAGCTTTGCAGCATGCAACATTTTCATACATATCTCATTTTATAATGGAAAAATTCCTTTGTGGGTTTTTTAGCAGCAAAAGATTATTCAAAGGTCATTGATTAAAATTCTTTATTGTATCAAAAGCAATTTGACAATTACATAAGAGTTGTAAAAAGTTGAGCTCTGGCATTTCACATGAAATTAACAAAACCATCAATCATGATGGAACTACATATCGTATGAAACCTTGCTAAATTGCATTTTACTGCAAAATTGTATATGATCTTCCATAAAAAAACCCTACGTGTTTCGACTCTTCTAATTGTAGTCTTCTTCAGGGGAAATTTATTCTATGCAGAAAGCATAAAAAACACACAATGGAATTTTTCCATTATATAATATTTTGGGGTATGCAGCACCACTAGCTCACACATATGTGTTTATTTCTATTCTACATATCTCATTTTATTTTCAGGCATGTCATCACTGGGTCTCTGTGCTTCTCTGTGCAATGCAGGCAGATCATGGCTGGTGGCAGGGTGCTGTACATAGCTATCCTGATAACATCACAGCTCCCTGCCTCTGTACTCCTCTATGATCCCTGGGCCCCAATGCAAGTAGTGGGGTGGATTTATGCAAATATCAAAATGTCTTAATGGACGGAGGTCTGAGGCTATCTGAGGCTGACTCTGGAGACGGGAGTTGGAGCTGAGAATCCTTTAATTGTCTGCTGTTTGCTGCCCTGATCCCATGAGGAGACCATTCTGTTTTCCCTGAGTATGTCAAATCGTATAGCCATTAAGAGTTACATGTCTCTTTATGTAAAGGCTTTGTGAATTGAGACTGTTAAGCAAACTCAGGAGATGGAAGGCAGCATAAGGAAGTTGATAGAGCAGCAACAGTCAGATCTCAGAGGGCCTCCAACCCAGCTCCAGCGCTGAATGACAAGTAAGGCTAAATAGGAAGACAAACAGTATATCTCTAGTAAAGTAGTACGCATTCAAAATAAATAAATACAATTCTTGTAAAATCCCAACAGTGACTGTTTTTATACCCCTTACTGTCAGCTCCTGCAGACTGGTAGGTAGTTGTGATCACTGTGATGGCTGTCTCAGTGGTCATACGATTGAAAGGCTGTCCTACTAACTAGCTAACAGTCAAAGTGTTGGGGGCACTAAGTGAGCGTGCTCCCATATATGCATGAGACGCCATTTAAGCCCACTGCCATGTTATCACTTTAATACATTTGTTTGGAGGCATAAATCATGTTTCATTTTTGGGCCCTGCAGACCAGTCTGCTACTAATCAAGATTTAAAAAATTATTTCTTACCGTTCCTGGGCTTTCCTCCGTCTTTCTGCTTTCCTTCCTGCAAAATAAAAGTTGTTACTGGTTGAATACACACATTTCTCCCTGATATTTGTATATGATTGTCGTGTTAGTATTCTGAAGAAAGAAAACAGGGAGCATACTGGCAACAAGCAACAAGAATTTTTTTTTGTTGTCGTTTTTTCCCTGTGATACTGAATCCTGCTGAAGAGAACTCTATATATGGCCAAACTCAGAATAGACTGGGTGCATGTAGCTTGTATAGAGAGCAGTGTAAATATGGGCACTGAGGAGTGAAAGATCTAGTCCTGGTCATCATTATCAAAGACACCTGTCATAAGAGAGATATGGAGGTTGACCTCTTCTGTTGAAAATGTGAGAACGAGAAATATAGAAAGAGAAAGAAAGAAAGAAAGAGAGAGAGAGAACTAGAAAGAGAGATAACAAAAGAGAAAAAAAGCGGGGGGGGGGGGGGGGAGGGGTTGAGAGAAAGAGAGAAAAAGAAAGAAAGAAAAAAAGAAAGAGGGACGGAAAGAAAAAGAAATAATTAAAAAGAGAGATCAAATGAAAGAAAAAGGGGGGGAGGGGGTAAGAGAAAAAGAGAAAGAGAGAGAGAGAGACAGGAAGAAAGAGAGAGAGAAAGGGGGGGGGGGAGAGAGATAGAGAGCTACAGAGAGAGAAGGAGAGAGAAAAAAAAGAGAGAGGGGGGAGGGGGGGGGGGAGAAAGAGAGAAAAAGAAAGAAAGTGAGGGGGGAGAGAGAAAGAGAGAGAGAGAGAGAGAGAGAAAATGAGAGAGAAAGAAAGAGAGAAGGGGAGGGGGAGAGAAAGAGAGAAAAAGAAAGAAAGAGAGGGGGAGAGAGAAAGAGAGAGAGGGGAAGAACGAGAGAGAGAGAGAGAGAGAGAGAGAGAGAGAGAGAGAGAGAGAGAGAAATGAGAGAGCAAAAGAGAGAGAGGGAGGGAGAGGGGGAGAGCGAAAGAAAGAAAAGAAAGAAAGAGAGAAAAATGGAGGAAAAATGACAGAAGAAGGAAGGAAGGAAGGAAGGAAGGAAGGAAGGAAGGAAGGAAGGAAGGAAGAAAGAAAGAAAGAAAGAAAGAAGAAAGAAAGAAAGAAAGAAAGAAAGAAAGAAAGAAAGAAAGGAAAGAAAGAAAGAAAGAAGAAAGAAAGAAAGAAGAAAGAAAGAAAGAAAGAAAAGAAAGAAAGAAAGAAAAGAGGGTTGTGGAGGGAGAAAGAAAGAGAGAGAGAGTGAGAATGAGAGAGAGATAAAGAAAAAAGACAGATGGATGGAGGGAAAAAGAAAGAACGCAAGAAAGAAAGCGAGGGGGAAAGAAAGAAATTCTAATTTTCTACTAGATCTCTATATATAATTTTTTTAGCCTTGATGAAGAGCCTCTGAACTCCTGAAATGCGTTGGCTTGTTTTTAATGGATTTTTTTGAAATAATTATATTTGGATTCTGTTATTGGCTCTGCAATCTCTTCTCCTTATACTTCCCTCACTCTGCTCTCACTATTTTAAGAGTAAAGAAAATTTAGGGAATAAAAACTGGTAGTTGAACACGTACTGCGTCTGATGGTCATGTAGCCGCACATCGCTGTTACACAAAATAGGATGTAACTCAACGCAGATACACGATGATCCAGTACTTCTCATCAATGAATTTCTGGAAACCTGTCAGCAAATGGTAAAAAACAGTTACATTTGTAGTCAGAGACAAATTCACACACTAGTTGTCAGCGGTCACTGGAACAAAGTGAGAAAATCTCTGGTTGTCACCAGGATCACCAGAACTAGTGTCCCCATTGGAATAACAAGAACATAAAAAAAACTAAGAAAACCTTGGCACAACACTGGTATAAAAACACAAAGGAAGGGTAAACTGTGCGAGGGAAAAGATAGCAATACAGCAAATAAAAAATCACCAAAAGCACATATACCACCCTAGTGACACTTCTTCTTTAACCAATTGCCGACCAGCCGCCGCAGTTTTACTGCGGCAGAATGGCACGGCTGGGCGAAACGACGTTATGTTACGTCACTTCGTCCTGTGGCCACTAGGGGCGCGCGCGCTGCTCGCCCCGGAGCCAGTCTCCCGCGATCGCTCATGACACAGTGAGAACTGAGATCTGTGTGTGTAAACACAGAGATCCCGTTCTCTGAGGGGAGTAGAGACTAATTGTGTGTTCATTACAAAGTATGAACAGAGATCTGTCATCTCCCCTAGACAGTCCCATCCCCCTACAGTTAGAACACACACAGGGAACACAGTTAACCCCTTGATCGCCCCCCTAGTGTTAACCCCTTCACTGCCAGTGACATTTTTACAGTAATCAGTGCATTTTTATAGCACTGATCGCTGTATAAATGACAATGGTCCCAAAAATGTGTCAAAAGTGTCCGATGTGTCCGCCATAATGTTGCAGTCCTGATAAAAATTGCAGATCGCCGCCATTACTAGTAAAAAGAAAAATAATAATAAAAATACTATAAATCTATCCCCTATTTTGTAGACACTATAACTTTTGCGCAAACCAATCAATATACGCTTATTGCGATTTTTATTACCAAAAATATGTAGAAGAATACATATCAGCCTAAACTGAGAAAAAAATTAGCTTTTTTTTAAAAAAAAAATGGGGATATTTATGATAGCAAAAAGTACAAAATATTGTGTTTTTTTCAAAATTGTCACCCTTTTTTTGTTTATAGCGCAAAAAATAAATACTGCAGAGATGATCAAATACCACCAAAAGCAAGCTCTTTTGTGGGAAAAAAAGGACGTCAATTTTGTTTGGTTGCAGCGCCGCACGACCGTGCAATTGACAGTTAAAGCGTCATAGTGCCGAATCGCAAAAAATGGCTTGGTCATTCAGCAGCCAAATCTTTCAGGGCTGGAGAACACTGGACCTTTACTATGTATTCTGCTCCCTTTCATGCATTTTTTTATATCTTGCATTAAACTACGTGAGGTTAATCATTATTTTGTAGTATGCCTGACATCTAGTGGTAGTTTCAGGCCACTGCATCTTGTTTAACTAATGAGATTTTTGGTATCTTCCTCTCCCCACGCCTCCAGTTAGTGCAAGTTAGTTCAGACCCTCTTCACTTCTTCCATGTTCCCTCAATCAGTGTTAGTTATCCCAGGGATGGGGCTTAGGATAGTCATTGTTTTCTTACACTTCAAACTACTAGAAAAACATCCTCTGTACTGCAATTATCTGAAGTAAAAAAACTGCACTGCATTCAACTTCTGTGTCTCATTGAAGAGTTAAAGCATAACTAAAGATAAAAATTTTTTTCTTAGTTTTG
The DNA here is from genome assembly GCF_042186555.1 of Aquarana catesbeiana. Lineage (NCBI taxonomy): Eukaryota > Metazoa > Chordata > Amphibia > Anura > Ranidae > Aquarana > Aquarana catesbeiana. The sequence continues at coordinate 74,829,246 of NC_133329.1, read as the reverse complement.
GATAGAGTGGAGAGAAATAGGAACCCCTATCAGTTTTTATTGCTGTCTGTGCCCCCGTTAAAGGAGAAGTATAGCCAAAGCTTGTTTGGCTGTACTTCTCCTGTGGACCTCAGAAGTGTAGTTCGATCTGTAGTGTAGTTCGTTCTGCGCTCCTGTGGCCCGCTGTCAGCTGACTTCACAGAGCCGGTCCAGGCTTGAGTTGGGGATCCACCCACATGCCTGGAACCAGTGGTGGCTGGTGGGTTCTTCAGCACCCCACCCCCTGCAGGCGGTCCGGCCCCGGCACTTACCCTGCTCGTGTGGCGGGGCTGTGGTCTCCTCTCCTGAGTACGGGCAGCGGCCGCATCGGCTCCAGTGTCCGCTCCTCCAGCTTCCTCCACTGTATGTCTTCCGGCAAAAGCACTAGGCATCCAATAGAATCGCCTGACGCTTTGGCTAATCAGGAAACAGGTCTCACAGACCTGCCTCCTGATTGGCGGGGAGGAACTTTAGTGTGCTAATAGTGAAAATTAATTCGTTATACTCACTCAATCTTGTTATTCGATTGTTAAAAGTGACAGTTAAAGAAAACCCCAAATTTTTGAGTTGTCCCCAGAAAAGTAATAGAAGGGAAATCATCCAATGGGGACACTAGTTCTGGTTACCGGGGGGGGGGGGGGGGGAATTACCTTACCAAGAAATGACCTTAATGCATAGGGATTTTCTCTCACTTCTTGTTTGGGACAGGAAGTGAAGGGAAATCTCTACAATGGGACACGGATGGAGGAAAAAATCTGACAGGGGTTATAACACTCTCTTGAGCTATCCAAAATGAAAAATTCTACTTTAAGCTGGCTGTGGATGGTGACAATTTAGCAGGTGACTATACGGTCCAGATAGACTGGGTCTGAGGAGGACAATGCATAAAGCAACATTTAAAACCAAACACTTTGACCTATCCATTTTAAGGTTTATTCAATATATATACACTGAGCAGAATTATAAGCTCAACACTTCTGTGTTTTCCCCTCTTTATCATGAGCTGAACTCAAAGATCTACGACTTTTTCTATGTACACAAAAGGCCTATTTCTTTTAAATATTGTTCACAAATCTGTCTAAATCTGTGTTAGTGAGCACTTCTCCTTTCCCGAGATAATCCATCCAACTCAAAGGTGTGGCATATAATTATGCTGATTAGACAGCATGATTATTGCACAGGTGTGCCTTAGGCTGGTTACAATAAAAGGCCACTCTAATATGAAGTTTTATTACACAGCACAATGTCTCAGGTGTCGTAAGTTTTGAGGGAGCGTGCAATTGACATGCTGACTGCAGTAATGTCCACCAGTTGTTGCCCTTGAATTAAATGTTCATTTTTCTACCATAAGCCGTCTCCAAAGGCGATTCAGAGAATTTGGGCAGTACATCCAACCAGCCTCACAATCGCAGACCACAGGTAACCACACCAGCCCAGGACCTCCACATCCAGCATCTTCACAAGATCACAAGATCGTCTGAGACCAGCCTCCCGGACAGCTGCTGCAACAATCGGTTTGCATAACCAAATATTTTCTGCACAAACCGTCAGAAACCGTGTCAGGGAAGCTCATCTGCATGCTTGTTGTCTTCATTGGGGGTCTCGACCTGACTGCAGTTCGTTGTCGTAACTGACTTGAGTGGGCAAATGCTCACATTCGATGGTTCTGGCACATGGAGATGTGTTCTCTTCACGGATGAATCCTGGTTTTCACTGTACAGGGCAGATGGCAGACAGTGTGTATGGCGTTGTGTGGGTGAGCGGTTTGCTGATGTCAACGGTGTGGATGGAGTGGCCCATGGTGGCGGTGGGGTTATGGTATGGGCAGGCGTATGCTATGGACAACGAACACAGGTGCATTTTATTGATGGCATTTTGAATGCACAGAGATGCCGTGAGGAGATCCTGAGTCCCATTGTTGTGCCATTCATCCACGACCATCACCTCATTTTGCAGCATGATAATGCACGGCCCCATGGTACAAGGATCTGTACACAATTCCTGGAAGCTGAAAACATCCCAGTTCTTACGTGGCCAGCATACTCACCGGACATGTCACCCATTGAGCATGTTTGGGATGCTCTGGATCGGAGTATACGGCAGTTCCTGCCAATATCCAGCAACTTCGCACAGCCATTGAAGAGGAATGGACCAACATTCCACAGGCCACAATCAACAACCTGATCAACTCTATGCAAAGAAGATGTGCTGCACTGCGTGAGGCAAATGGTGGTCACACCAGATACTGACTGGTTTTCGAACCCCCCAGACCCCCCCAATACAGTAAAACTGCACATTTTGGAGTGGCCTTTTATTGTGGCCAGCCTAATGCCGCGTACACACGACCCGTTTAGCCGTCTGAATAAACTCCGAAGGTTTCTCAGACGGAATTCCATTCAAGCCGTCTTGCCTACACACGGTCAATCCAAAGTCCGACCAAAGTCCGACCGTCCAGAACGCGGTGACGTACAGCACGTACGACGGGACTAGAAAAAGGAAGTTCAATAGCCAGTAGCCAATAGCTTCCGTTTCGTACTTACTTCAGAGCAAGCAACGTTTTTGGTCCGTCAAAATAGCATACAGACGATCGGTTTTCCCGATAGGAATTGGTTCCTTCGGAAATATTTAGAGCATGTTCTATTTCTAGGTCCGTCAGGATTTTCGAAAAAAGAAGTCCGATGGGGCCTACACACGATCGGAATAGACGATGAAAAGCTTCCGTCTGACTTTTTCTGTTGGACATTCCGCTCGTGTGTACAGGGCATAAGGCACACCTGTGCAATAATCATGCTGTCTAATCAGCATCCTGATATGCCACACCTGTGAGGTAGATGGATTATCTCGGCAAAGGAGAAGTGCTCACTAATACAGATTTAGACAGATTTGTGAACAATATTTAAAAGAAATAGGCCTTTTGTGTACATAGAAAAAGTCGTAGATCTTTGAGTTCAGCTCCTGATAAATAGGGGCGAACACAAAAGTGTTGCATTTCTAATTTTGCTCAGTGTATATATATATATATATATATATATATATATATATATATATATATATATATATCATTTATAGTTTATATGAACCATTAAAGTTCTTGTTGTTACCCCAACACTTCATATTCCTGATATGTGTCTGATATGTACTAGTATGAGAAAGTATCCTGTTCTCTTTGTATTGCTTCCTTTGAGTGAAATCCCGGGTGTTCCTGCCAGTCCCTCTGCTTTCCTATTAAAAACTGACCACACTATGCAGGAGAGCACACCGTGGTCAGTTCTCTAGCTATGCTGGGAACTCAGTGTACTCTCCTCCAATGATCAGACTTGTCATGAGACATGCCCCCTCTGCACAGCCATTCACTGAGAAGCTCAGTGTGCTGCTGCTTCTCCTCCCCCAGCTCTTATTCAGCTGAGAACAGAGGGCATGTGATCAAAAAGGCAAAAAAGGTATTTATAATGTTTTTTTTTTTTTTATCTATACAAAAAAAGTTTTGCCTTTTATTTCTATTTTAAACTGAATGGGTTGTTTTACAAAGTGATCGTTTACAATGACTTTAATCTCACCTGTTGCAGATTTGCATGACAGCTGTGCGGTCTTCACCACTGGTTCTTGCTGGTTAGCTTCTGGTGTGATAATGGAGATGATAGAGATGGAAAATGGCCCTGTCACCACCACTTGGACATTAATGCTCGTCTCATTTCTGATCACCTTCGCTATGAGATTATCTTGTTGAAACCACTCAAGGGTAGTCCATTTAGTGGAGGGGTTGCAGTATATATACGTATTTTTTCCTTGGTAAGTCGACACATCACTAAACTCTACAAATGGAGGAAAGAAGGAAATTGGTGTTTCATCAAAGCCTTTTAGGGTTGGAATTTTACCAAAGACTCAACATCAGCCTCAAAAAAGAACCAAGAAAAGAGTGTCTGGACAGACAGCAGTTCACTATATAGTAATGTTTCCAGTGACTCCGCCATTGTTCAGATGAATGTTACATTTAGGGAAATACCCTGTATGCTCACGCGCTGGTAAATGCCAATGCAGAAGTGATCAGTGTTTACATGAGCATGCCCGCCTAGCGCCATTCTATTGTATTGGTGTCTGTAAGCAGCACCTGCAGCTCCCGGGCCCAGGAATGAACTGGGAATTTTATGTTTAATCACTTCAACACTGAGCACTTTTACCCCCTTTCCGCCCAGGCCAATTTTCAGCTTTCAGCGCTGTCACGCTTTGACTGATTTAGTCACGCAACACTGTACCCAAACAAATTGTTATAATTTTTTTCCCACAAATGGAGCTTTTTTTGGTGGTATTTAATCACCACTGGGTTTTTTATTTAAAAAAAAAAAAAAAAAAGTCTGGAAAATTTTCTTAATTTCTGTTCTAAAATTTTGCAAATAAATAATTGTTCTTCATAAAGTCCACAAACTATGGTATATATCTGAAAATCGATCAATCCTGATGTACTAATTGCTGATCTCATTTCTTGAAGCCCAAAAATGCCAGGACAGTACAGATATCCCCCCAAATGATCCCTTTTTGGAAAGTAGACAGGCCAAGGTATTTAGTAAAGAGGTATGGCGGTTTTTTTGAAGTTGTATTTTTTTTGTCATAATTTTTTAGGAAAATGAAGAAATGAGAAAAGTGCAGTACAGTGTCATCATATAACCGGTGTGGCGGTGATCAGGAACACTGACTGGTGACAGTACAAAAAAAAAAGAAAGAAAAAAAGTTATAATTGAAAAATAAATAAATAAATTGTATTATATTTTTTAAATTTTTTACGATTTTTTTTAACACACTGTGACCAGAGCAATATAATGTTACCATAGTAATATTGTACTATTCTGGGGAATTTATCAGGATTTTTTTTTTTACATATTATGATTGCTTATAGCAGTGAATTAAATAGCATAAGCAAGTATTTTACTGAATGAAACTGAATCATTCAGTTTGTTTTGTTGGGATTAGCTGTGATTGGTCAAAGCTAATCATGCTAAGTATGCTGCACGGAAGGACCATTGCTTTCTGTGTGGAAGCAGTGGTCTATCTGCAAAAGTTTGACTAGACATGTGCGGTTTGTTTAGTTCCAAATTGAAATTCGGACAAAACTTTCGTTATTCAGATAGTTGGATGCTTCCAAATTTCAAATTTCCCAATTACAATAGTAACGAATTTAAACAAATCTGGAATAATGAAAATAAATGTTGTAGGAAATTTTAATCCAATTCGAAAACTAAATCAAATCTGAAAACAAATTTGAAATATAAACATATTGCTGATTATTCGAAATACAATAGAATATGAAAAAAGAATAGATTTTAATGGAATAAAAATAAAATAGAAAGAATATAGCCGTCTTCCGAAATTCACATTTAGAAAATAATAGAATAAAACAGAATAGAATAGAATAGAAAATAATAGAGTAAAACAGAACAGAATAGAATAGAAAAAAAATAATAGAATAATATAGAATAGAAAAAAGGAATAGAAAATAAAATAAAAGAATAGAATATAATACAATAGAAAAAAGTAGAACACAATAGAAAGAATATAACTGTCTTTTGAATCCACTGGAAAAATTTTGAATCCGGTCAAAAACAAATAAACTAAACTAAAGGAAACTAATTCATTACGAATGCAATAAAACGAAATAAGTAACTTAACGAATCGATCCGAAACGAAACACTTTTTTTCGTTCTGCACATGTCTAGGTTCAACAAACCTCCTGCTGAGTCAGAGTTCCTCAATCAGGAGGATTGGTAATTGCTGAGCTTTAGGGCACGCAACCTTTAAAACCTTTGTATTTTTTGCAAATAAAACATGCCGCAATGCCTTTTTTATTTTTTTATTTGTTAGGTCTGCCTGTCTTATGTCAAACCTAACCATCGCCTCCAGCACACTGGAGATCCAGACCACTGCTCTCTGTGGGACAGCAACGGTTTTAGTCTCCACTGGTTTGACACGCCCCCTGCCCAGTCACAACTGCTATGCTCCAATCAGCAATGCTCACGCTTCCTGAGCAACATTGTTGATTGGATCACTGCGCAGGGGGCGTGTTGGACTGCCACAGTTTTAGATCACAGAGCACAGAGGTCCGGCTCTCCAGCATGCTGCCTGCACAGGGGTGTTTGGTATAGGGCTGCAGCAATAGCAAATCAAAAAAGAAACACAGGCAAAAACAGACTACTTCTTTGGTTGGCTAGTTGAATGTATTTTGCTGTGCAAGTTTTTGGAAAATGTCAGTTCTTTTTGCCAGGGACGGTGTCATGGGACAGTGACTCAGACAGTATTGAACCCACAAGGGTCATCATAATGTACATTTTCCAGAGAAGCTCAGCATTAGGCAACCCTCTTACGTCTGTCATTGCATTTTCAGTCATGTCTCTGCAAAATGTGCCGTCTGCAGCATTATGACTTCTTGCTTGCTGAATCATAGAGAAAATAGTCAAATTTGGGGATGTGAAAGTGCCTGAAGCTGCTGACCTGACACAAGGACTATCCAGTATCACATCTAATAACCTCTCTGTAAATATGGCTGCTGTGCGCAAGTCCTGGGCTGTGCAATGTACAGAGATCTAGGTGAGCTTCACTAAAGTTATCAAGCACTGTTACAATTAATCAGGTGATGTGAAGACCGGTGGGATTCTTAAGCCCCCTTTACACTTTGGTGTCTACTGTATCCCTTAAGAAAAAAAGAAAAAAAAGAAAATGTCATTGCCGTGTGAATGTCTCAGCCCCAATAATCCCCATAAAAAGTCTGATATGTGTATTTCCTCTAATCATCATCTCCATCTAGTGGCCATAATGCGGTATTTTCCTAAAATACCACAACCAGGGAAATACTGCATTATGGTCACTAGATGGAGCTGGCCATCATGGGAAATACACATTAACCCCTAGGCGCCGACCGCACGCAAATATGCAACCTCTCGGTGGCGGGCCTCGGCGCCGAGGGGACACATTTTTGCTTGCATTAGTGGCAAAAGAGCTGTGCCGAGAGCATGCAGCTTGCACGCTCCCGGGACAGTAACCGGCAGCTCACAAAAAGCTCCTGATCGCTTCTTACGATCAGGATTTTTCCAATCATGTGACCGCCGTGACAGCCAATCATGGCGGTCACATGGTCACAAGCCCTGCCCTGCCTCACGGAATGCCAAACCCCTTAAAGGGCCGGCGGGAGCCAGTGCAAAGGGGTTAAAAAAATTTAGCTGTGTAAATACATCAAGCATTCAGACAGGTGTTCCCAGAATGGGGGGAGATTTACTAAAACTGTTCAAGTGAAATCGACAAAAGGAATGCCAAGAACATGAAAAGGAGGAAGGCTTTTTTTTTCAACAGAGCAGCTGAATGTAGACAGGTAAACTTATTAAAATATATAATTTACCTGACTAAAAAAATGTATAAAAAAATCAGTTTAGCAGAGAGCATTCTATTTTATTAATGCTTTTTTTTTTTTTGTAAAATTCTTTTTATTAAAGTTTTTTGAGACAAATAAACATACATTGAAAAAGGAGTGGTCCTGACACAACGCCAGTCCCTCCATGACCAACATGGTCAACTTTGGACACAACATTTCAATCTACCTAACATAGGTAACTGGCTACGTGTACACTTGAAAACCCATCCCCTACCCTCCCACCCCCCTCCCCCCAACAGCCCATAACTCAGTTCACCACAGACCTCGGATGAGAGCATCACCCTAGATCACAAAGGGGGCTATTTTATTAATACTTAAAGTGAAACTTTAGAAATGCAATATGCCTTGATTTAAATTTTCCCAAACTATACAAATTGGAGGATTTTGGAGCTGGAAACAGGCTGGCATTCTCTTTATTTATCAGTTATTTGATAACAATATTTTACTTCCATGTCAGTCTCTATTAGAACAATTTCAGTTACCTAAACAATAATTTTTCCAATATTTGCAGCTCCGTCACACGTTGCAGGCACAATTTAGCACAGTTTCCTTCAAGTATATTCCATTTCAAGTGCTAACAATGGTTGCATCAGCAACATTACAAAAAAGGGTCTCATTGGGGATCTTTATTCCACTCTTATGACTGCTAATAGAGTCAGAGTCTGTTTGAGATGTGTTGAAAGCTGGAAACAAGATTTGGGCTCTTTGGATGAGGAGTAGTGGAAGGCAGCTTCCAGATTCCAATAAGCCCCCCAACCATAGACCTCTATGACTGCCGGGCTAGGGTTATGGGTAAGAGGCCCTTGTCCTTATCAACATGGGGACAAGATGCTTTGCCAGATGGGGTCTCCCCTACCAAGGTGTTGAGGGCATGTGGCCTGGTATGGTTCAGAAGGGGGGGGCACTCTTCCCTGGCCAGCTGGGCTGTATGCTCAGATAAAGGTCTAGTATAGATTTTGAGGACTACCCCACACTTTTTTTGTTGTTCTTTGTGTGGAGTTCCTTTTTACTATCCGGTATGAAATTAGCCTTTTCTTTTTTTGCATGGGGTCACATTCATTCTTTGCATTAAGGTAAAAAAACTTCTGGGTGCAGCTCCCCCCCTCGCCCCCTCTTATACTTACCTGAGCCCCATCTTGTTCCAGCGATGTGCATGAGAGCAGCGGCTCTCCGAGGTCTCTCTCTCATTGGCTCACACAGCAGTGGAAGCCATTGGCTCCTTCTGCTGTCAGTCACAGCCAGTGAGCCAATGAGGAAAGAGTGAGAGCAGGGCCAAGCCACGCTCCGTGTGTGAATGGACATGTGGCTCGGGAGCGAGCCTGCTCTGGTGCCTTCTATAGCAGGAGACTTGTTATTGGGGACATTCGGCAGGGGGAGAAGCCAGTGTCTCTCCAGGGTCTGTCTCTTATTGGCTCACACAGCAGCGGGAGCTATTGGCTCCTGTTGCTGTCAATCACAGCCAGTGAGCCAATACGGAGAGAACGGGGCTGGGGCCAGGCCATACTTCGTGTGTGAATGGACACACAATCCTTGGCTTGGGAGCAAGCCTGCTCGAGTGCCCCATAGTAAGAGGCTTGCTATTGGGTGCACTCAGCAAGGAGGAGGAGCCAGGAGCAGCAGGGGACCAAAAAAAAAAAAATAGGATCGGGGCTGCTCTGTGCCAAACCATTGTACAGAGCAGGTAAGTATAATATGTTTATTATTATTATTATTATTTTATTAAAAATCTTTCATTTAGAATTACTTTAAACTGCTGGACTTTCTAAACAAAGGGCTTAAGAAAAGCCTTGACTCCTTACTGGTTTTAATATTTTTCTAGTGATAAAGGATTTCTTGGAAATGAATTGCTGAGGTGTGTTGCGTTTCTTACTTAGTCACACCCCGAGCGTCTACGGTTATGTGCTTGACAACAAAGGAGCTCAAGAAGGACTAAGCTTGTTTTTGTGGGAGGGGACACAAATATATTTACATGAACAGCCTATCTGTGGCACAAAAGGAATCTTTAAAAAGAAAAATGGAGTTTTGCAATATGAAAGTAATAGAACAAGGTTTCTAAAAAAAGATAAAAAAGGAGAAGATGGTGGAAGTCACGTAAAATAAGATGCTTGCAAAAGGTCGACTGCGAAAAACAAAATTACAAGAAAGAGGAATCAAAGAGGTTGCTAAAAGGCTGTTTTGAAATTAATTTCTTTTCACGACTTTTTATTTTCTATCCTTGTAGACCTTACCAATGCCCAACTCTGCTATTAATGTGATATGGTTGTAATACAGAACTATAACCCATGTGGGGTGGGGGGTGGGGGGCAACATGTTCTCTTTAATGCCTCCAGCAACCGCTGGGAGCACAATGAAGAAACGACGTGTAAGCTCTTGGTTCTGACTTGGAGCTTACACAGGACAGAGGACTACAGGGCAGAGGTGGTACCATACACTTTGCATTCAGACATAATAACAAGTATTGAGAATTACACCCAGCTTACAGGACAAGAGAAGTGGTACTGTGCACAGTCCCTACATACAGAATAAGAATATATACTGGGAATTACATCCAGCATACAGGACAAGAGAAGTAGTACTGTGTAGAGTCCATTCATACAGAATAAGAACAGATATTGAGAATTACAGCCAGCATACAGAACAAGAGAAGTAGTACTGTGCAGAGTCCATACGAACAGAACAAGAACAGATACTGGGAATTACACCCAGCATACAGGACAAGAGAAGTAGTACTGTACAGAGTCCATTCATACAGAATAATAACATATATTGAGAATTACACCCAGTATACAGGACAAGAGAAGTGGTACTGTGTAGAGTCCATTCATACAGAATAAGAACAGATATTGAGAATTACACCCAGTATACAGGACAAGAGAAGTGGTGCTGTGTAGAGTCCGTTCATACAGAATAAGAACAGATATTGAGAATTACACCCAGCATACAGAACAAGAGAAGTAGTACTGTGCAGAGTCCACCATTACAGACTAAGAACAGATACTGGGAATTGCATACAGGACAAGAGAAGTGGTAATGTGTAGAGTCCATTCATACAGAATAATAACAGTTATTGTGAATTACACCCAGTATACAAGACCAGAGAAGTGGTACTGTGTAGAGTCCATTCATACAGAATAATAACAGATATTGAGAATTACACCCAGTATACAGGACAAGAGAAGTGGTACTGTGCAGAGTCCATACAAATAGAATAAGAACAGATATTGAGAATTACACCCAGTATACAGGACAAGAGAAGTGGTACTGTGCAGAGTCTGTACAAATAGAATAAGAACAGATATTGAGAATTACACCCAGTATACAGGACAAGAGAAGTGGTACTGTGCAGAGTCCACACAAATAGAATAAGAACAGAGATTGAGAATTACACCCAGTATACAGGACAAGAGAAGTGGTACTGTGCAGAGTCCATGCATATAGAATACGAATAGATACTGAGATATACACCTGGCATATAGAATAAGAGAAATGGTTACCTGTGTCTCTTTTCGAACTGTTATAGGCATAACAGGAATGTGTTTGGGAGCCGTTCCTGGACGGGTATGCTTGCAGGCTCAGGGATGGCTTTGTAGTGTTTATCTCCAAAAATGTTGAATTCAGCTCCAGCTTGACCCACAAATTATTTTTATCTTCCCCCATAAATACCTTCACCTTCAAGGGAATGAGCTTTGATTGGTCACAAGGCAGTGAGACGTTATCTAGGGGAGAGAAACATGTGAGACCTGGGAGAATACCTTCCATCGTATCCACCAAACCAACCAAGACTGGGGCAATTGCCCCCCAAATTGAGTAATCCAAGTGAAACTGACAATTAGTGCGCCAGACAGTCGTCACAAGAGTCCAAAATCATTTAATGTTGATAAAAATATGATAACAGGGGAATAAAAGGTGGCTGATGCATTTTGGGGGCCAACAACCCCCTTCATCATTGTCAGGGAAGGAACATACCTGATGCTCGTGCAGCTGCATGAGTTTTTTCAGCACATGTGTATTGTGACCACTAATGCTGGCCCCCGAAATGTGTGTCGGATACTTTTTTCTTTCTGTTGTCATATTGTTATCAATATTAAATTAATATGGACTCCTAAAAAGACTGTCTGGCTTTCCTTTTGTCGATTTCACTTGAAAACTAGGAAGTGAACAACTAAGAAAGAGCATGGTTGCTTGGCAGTCTCAGTGCGGTAGTGGACTGATGTTCTTTTTTCAATTCTACTTGGATTTCTCAATTTGGGAGGCCATTGTCCCCTTGGGGGCCCCCTGCATTGTAGTAGAGCTGTCAAGGTTAAGTAAAAAAGTCCAACCAATACCAATTAATTGATGGATGAGCCCAGCGCTTCACATCTACTTTTTTTTTGGTTGAGAGCATGGTAAGCGGCAGTGGTTAAATGATTATGGAATTGTAAGAGGACTGTCTGGAACTTTTTTAGTCAATTTCACTTGGACTTCTCAGTTTGGGAGGCCTTTGTCCCTTGGGGACCCCCTGCATTGTGGTAGAGCTGTCACAGTTAAGTCATCAAGTCCAGCTAATACCACCTGGTTGACAGATGGGTCCAACATCTCACATCTACTTTTATTTGGACTGGATGAGTAAACAGCCAAGAGAAAGCATGGTTGTTTGCCAGCCCCTGAGCGGCAGTAGTAAATGGTTATGTCTTTTCAATCATTTTTATTGAAAGTTTGGTTATGGATTCTGAAGACTACTTTGTGATGCTCACTTGTCAAATTTATTTTGATTTCTCAATTTAGTGGCCAGTGGCCCTTGGGTGCCCCCCACTTCATGGTAGAGCTATCGTGGTAAGGTCATCAAGTCCAACCAATGCCACCTGATTGATGGAGTCCAGTGCCTCAAATCTACTTTTGTTGTTTGGACTGGTTGAGTCAACAGCCATGAGAGAGCATGGTTGCTTGCATGTCCCCAAGCGCCAATGGCATTTGTTTATGCCTTTGGCTTCTAGTATGCTTATTACTTGAATTCTCTTAGATGATTGGTCATCATACAAAATAGTTAAGGGACACTTTAACCCCATCATGTTGACAGTATATGTTAGCAAAACTATAAAACATCACAACTACTTCATTTTTAGGAACAATTGGGCTTTCAGTGGGTAGTAAATGGTAATGAATATGTTTTCTTTTTTCATTGTCAAAGGAAAACTGTCCCAAAAAGCAAAGAAAAAATACCCTTTTAAAAAAATTAGCTGCATAGAAGAGTGATTACTGAGATTTCATTCACATGCTTTGGCAGTGTCCCAGATTGCATTACTATTGGGAGTCAATGGTAGACACCTTTCATACTGTTTTTCAAACCATCGTAAAGTTACACTTGAAATGTTGTCTATTGGGAATTCTGGATGATGGTGATTTGTCTTCCTATCAGATTGAGGCATTATCCAAAGCGTTATTTTAGGCTTGTAAATTGCTTCTTCAGCAGTGGAAGCTGGAGACTCCCCCAACTAGAGAGAAGTTGATACGTGCTGTAGGGAACTCTTTACCCTATGATAAGTTAATATACCTCCACCGTAGATGCCCAGCAAAATTTGAAAAATTATAGGAACCCTGGTTGGCTTTCCCAGGTCTGGCTCCACTGGATTTGGTGTTACATAGATTACCGTAATTCTCTAAGCTGCTTGGGGGTAGTACGTACTTCCCTGGAAGTTGAGCTCAAAACTGTTTATATTCTGAGCTGGCAATTCTTGAAGCTTATACACCCTTTAGAGATTGGTTCATTTTAGCTGATTTACTGTATGTACACCACTGTGCTTTATTGTGCCTCTTTTTGTACTGTACACTGCTTTCTCATGGCTACTGGCTGTATACACGGAAACATTTCTGTTTTGTTTTCTTCCAAGCATTGTGTTTTCGAAAGTTCAATAAACTTTTACTTCCCAATTTAAAAAAAAAAGCTGCATATTTCTTGCTATTACCATGACCACCACCAAAGCACAACCAAAAATAAATTCTACTCCTGATGATAACAGCGATACAACATATGTATATGTTATTTTTACCCATAGTAGGGCAAAGAAACAATAGTGCTTTTTTTTTTTAATCCTACCTAAAACACACTGACACTAACTGATACTGATATTAAGTTTTAAAAAAAACAAACGTCTTTTTTCTATTACTCCTACATAAAATACGCTGGCCCTGACTTTGACACTGACCCTGACTTTGACACTGACCCTAACTTTGAAACTGAGCGTGACCTTTGACCCTAATCTTGATCCTAACCCTAATCCTGGCACTGACCTAGATCAAACCCTGATATAGCTATTTTATCTTTTTTTTAATTATTATTATCATTATTATTTTTAACACGCTTTTTTTTGTTTAAATCCTCTAGCAAGGAGAAAACGATACAATGCATTATATGTTGTATCTCTTATGTATACAATGTATTATATGATGTATCTTGTATGTAATACAATGTATTATATGATGTATCTCTTATGTATACAATGTATTATATGATGTATCTCATATGTAATGCAATGGGTGTTATTTACTAAAGGCAAATCCACTTTGCACTACAAGTGCACTTGGAAGTGCAGTCACTGTAAATCAGCAGAGCTTCCCTTCATTTCAGATCTACCCCTTAGATTTAGAGCAACTGCACTTCCAAGTGCACTTGCAGTGCACTTTCAAGTGCACTTGTAGTGCACTTGTAGTGCAAAGTGGATTTGCCTTTCGTAAATAACCCCCAATGTATTATACGATATAGCCTGTATGTAATGCAATGGGGTTGATTTACTTAAATAGCCTGTGCACTCTGCAAGTACAGTTGTTCCAGAGCTTAGTAAATGAGCAGAAGCTCTTCTGACTTCCATCATCCAATCATGTGCAAGCAAAAATGCTGTTTTTTTTTATTTGCTGGCATGTGATTGGGTATTATTTGCAAAGTGAAGCTTTACCTCATTTATTAAGGTCTGGAGCAACTGCACTTTGCAAAGTGCACAGTCTATTTGTCTTTAGTAAATCAACCCTATTGCATTATATGATGTGATGTGTCTCGTATGTAATACAAAGTATTATATGATATATCGTATCTTGTGTATGTAATACAATGTATTATATGATGTATCTTGTATGCAATACAATGTATTACTGTATATGATGTATCGCATCTTGTATGTACAGTAATACAAATTCTCATGTGCTGCCAAGCTGACATATATGTATCGATGTATCCATTATGTTCATGCCATGTGTGCATGTGTATGTATATATATGAAATACAATTTTTTACTTGTTTCATACTATTGTCACAAATAAATAATGTTTACTAACCACTCTACCTCCACAAGTCAATTGCTTCATTCAAAGTCCCACATTCCTTTCTTGCATATGTTTTATGTAATACAATTCATTATATGATATATCTTGTATGTAATACAATGTATTATATGACGCATCATATCTTTTATGTATACAATGTATTATATGATGTATCATATCTTTTATGTATACAATGTATTATATGATGTATCTTTTATGTATACAATGTATTATATGATGTATCACATCTTGTATGTAATACAATCAGGGAGATTTACTAAAACTTGAGTACTCAGAATCTGGTGCAGCTCTGCGTGGTAGCCAATCAGCATCTAACTTCAGCTTGTTCAATTTAACATTGACAATAAAACCTGGAAGCTGATTGGTTTCTATGAAGAGTTACACCAGATTCTGAGTGCTCCAGTTTTAGTAAATCTCCCCCACTGTATTATAGGATGTATCTTGTATGTAATGCAATGGGGTTGATTTACTAAAGGTGTAGCAAGGTCTCTGGCCTCCTTCAGTCTAATGAGAACCTCCAGGGCCAGAGATAGCTGACATCCTTCTGTATGTAGTGGGTTGTAAGGCATAGTGGGTGCAAGGTGGATAAAGTCATTGGGCGCCAGACACTTCTTGGATGCAAAAGAGATGTTTATTTCTCTTACAAACTTTAATGGAGGAAAGAGGGTTAGGGCCAGGACACCCTTAAGTAGTTGCAAGTTCAAAAAGCAGACTCCGAGACTTCAATAGGAGGACAGCCGTGCAGGGAAAGACCTCCAACAAGACACCACATCTGCATGTGCAGGAATGCTGTCTCTGGCAATGGTCTTTAACAGTTCCTAACACAAAGCGTAACTGTTCCTTCACTTTCACTACAACTTCTCCTTGTAGTTCTTCAGCACACTGAGCCCCTGGTCTCTCACTAGATCCACTGATTCACTGCCACTGAATCCCTTGAGCTCCCACAACCTTCACAGTGGTATCTTCCTTAAGCGTCGCCCCCGCTTCTCTGCTGGGTCCCTAGCTTGGCACTCCGGATACTTCTCAAGCTTCACCCCACTGGCCTACTTGGTCCCTGACTTGACACACAAGGCTGTTCTGCAAGTATCACCTCCGCTGGCTGGGTCCCAGACTTGATCACCATATGAAGTTTCCCGATTCTTCACCGTCCCCGTTCGGTGAGAATACTGCTCCGGTACTTGCTTCAGTTATTCACTGTGGTTCTTGGTAATAAGGTGGTTGGTCCCTTAGTGGCGACAGCTTCCCCTCTACCTCCGACCACGACAGGTTCTCCGCCCGTCAACTCTGGTTGGACTGCAAGCCGCAATCCCAACCCTGCGCTGCTCTCTTGCTCCTGGATAGGCCCTCAGACAGCCTAGCAGCCAGCTGCCCCCGGAATAGGCCCATTCTCCAGCCTAGCAGCCCGGGGCAATACAACACATGTCCACTCAGACAGCCATCCAGGTGGCACAGAACATAGATCACCTGACTCCACCTGAAAATATAGGCTCTCCCAGCAGGCCAAGGGATCCAAGAAAACCCCTGCCCATTGGCTGAGATACCTCATATACCCATAACCTGACCTTGGGTTGCCCTTCTCATATCTAGTACCACCAAATACCCGGCCACCTAGTGGTAGAAGAGACAAGCGCAATAAGGCCAAACTTAGGGAAAAATCAATGGATCTCTAACAATCAACCAGGATAACTACTCCTGGCAAGTAAATTTGTGCCTAAACTCCTGGGTGCTACAAAGGCAAATACACTGTACATTTTGCAAAGTGCAGTTGCTCCAGAGTTCAGTAATTGAGCAAAAGTTCTGCTGACGTCCATCATCCAATCATGTGCAAGCAAAAATGCAGTTTTTTTAAAATTTTCCCTGCATGTGATTGGGCACTTTTTGCAAGGTGAAGCTTTACCTCATTTACTAAGCTTTGGAGCAACTGTACTTGCAAAGTGCACAGTCTTTTTGCCTTTAGTAAATCAACCGCTCTGTATCTTTTTCTTCATTCAAGATGATAAAAAAAACACTGTGTCGGGCTGTGCAGTGACTGATCTTTGTTACAGCCAACCAGAGGCTATCACAGCAATCAGGTGATCAGGAACCTGTCCTCCCAGTTACTGATTGCTAGTACGAGGCCCACAACTGTCATTGACAGCTCAGTCTCTGTGTTGGGAATGCACTATGCAGCCTACACTCATCAAAAACACAGAGGTGCAAATATGAGGCCCAACCAACAAAGACCCACTTCCGCGAGGCCCTATATATGCGTATGCTCAGTGGGAACACATTAAGGATATGCACAGTTATAGACATTTATTATACCTCAGTAAGATTCCAGGCCCTTTCCTACACCCAGGGAACAGCATGTGCTGCATACATACTGCAATACAAGTGAATAGCTGTACATGGTCGTACTCTTGTAAATGCTGTTACTTCTTTGCACCAATGTTTACTCGTGAATTTGCACCCGATGTATTTCCTGAACACAAAACGTCAGGCTGTATGCAACACCTATGGCTTGCTTGGTGTCGGAAAGTGCTGGGAAATTAGAGTAGGCATATAAAATACCAAAAAAATCTCTGTGTGCATGAACCCTAATAACGGGATAGCTCCTGCATTGGTTTTTAAAGTTCATCTCCAGTATGCTCATCTTCTGTGAACCATCTTCTGCCAACTCCAACAGTGAGAACTCATCTTCTCTCTTAGCTCCATAATATTATATAAATAAAGGGTGTCAATTCAAGAGTACAGCAGAAGGTGGAGCTGGGAATCCTTGGTTCAGAGTTTTCAACACTACATTTTTCTGAGCTCTACAGGAGATCAGTAGATGCAGTAGTGTATTTAGGTTTTGTGCTGCCCTAGGCCTTACTAAACTCATGCACCCTCTAATTTAAATATGACCCAACCCTTCCTGTCAAGGCCACACCCCTTGCTGTTTAAGACCCGCCCTGAAATTTTCAAGTGGGGACACTAGTTCTGAGGGCCTGGGGAGGGGGCAATGGATTCCCTTAATTTGCATAGATTTCCTCTCACTTCCTGTTTGGCTATGGGGAAGGAAGTGAAGGGAAATCTCTGCAATGGGACAGGGATGGTAAAAAATAAACTGACAGGGGCCATAACCCTCCCCTATTCTATCCAAAATGAAAAAAAAGTGTTGCCTATAGTTCTACTTTAACCACTTAAGCCCCGGACCATTTGGCTGGCAAAAGACCAGAGCACTTTTTGCAATTCGGCACTGCGTCGCTTTAACTGACAATTGCACAGTCGTGCGATGTGGCTCCCAAACAAAATTGACGCCCTTTTTTCCCCACAAATAGAGCTTTCTTTTGGTGGTATTTGATCACCTATGTGGTTTTTATTTTTTGCGCTATAAACAAAAAAAGAGCGACAATTTTGAAAAAAACACATTATTTTTGACTTTTTGCTATAATAAATATCCCCAAAAAATATATAAAAAAACATTTTTTTTTCCTCAGTTTAGGCCGATACGTATTCTTCTACATATTTTTGGTAAAAAAAAATCGCAATAAGCCGTTATTTATATTGATTGGTTTGCGCAAAATTTATAGCGTCTACAAAATAGGTGATAGTTTTATGGCATTTTTATTAATATTTTTTTTTTTTTACTAGTAATGGCAGCGATCAGCGATTTTTATCGTAACTGCGACATTATGGCGGACAGATCGGACACTTTTGGCGCTATTTTGGGACCATTCACATTTATACAGCGATCAGTGCGATTAAAAATGCATTGATTCCTGTGTAAAAGACACTGGCAGTGAAGGGGTTAATCACTAGGGGGCAGTGAAGGGGTTAAGTGTGTCCTAGGGAGTGATTCTAACTGTGGGGGAGGGTCTATGTGTGACATGACACTGATCACCACTCCCTGTCACTAGGCAGAACGGGGAAATGCTTGTTTACATCAGCATTTCCCTGTTCTTCCTCTCCGTGAGACGATCGCGGGTATCCCCGCAGACATCAAGTCCGCGGGACCCACGATCACACTCACGGAGCTTGCCCGCAAATCGCTGTTTAAAGGGCAATGTACTGGTACGTTAGTATGCCTGTAAGTGCCCTTCTGCTGATGTATATCGGCGTGAGCCGGTCGGCAAGAGGTTAAGCACAAATTTCTGATAATTTTATGGAGAGGACTAAGAAGATATAACCATGCCAAAGGTGCAGCAGAAAACATATAGCACAGTAAGGAAGGTCTGTGGTCCTGGATGTTAGGACAGTCAAAATGAGAAGCGGCGCCCCCCACAGTTGCGGAATGCCGGCCGCCCGCATACCGGAAACAGTGCGGCCGCTTTATGGGGGTGCTAGACTAATTTGCCTCTCAGCCCAGTTCTCTCCATAAGACTGGCGCTACACTAACTGTGTAGCGCAAGCCGGCGGGGACTCTTTCCATGCTGCCCCCCTGCAAAGTGCTGCCCTAGGCCTGGGCCTTATCGGCCTAGGCCATGATACAGCGTTGAGTAGATGAATGAGTTTTTGGTGGACTGAGCCTTACATAAAATCTGTTCCTGTATTCTCCGCTCCGATCTGTAGTAGAGATTGTAACCCAGATAGTAATGCCGCGGACCAGACTCCGTCGGACAATTCGGCCGTGTGTGGGCTCCAGCTGACTTTTTTTCCCCAAAAGTCCAACGGTCCTAGAAATAAAACAAGTTTCAAATCTTTCCGACGGACTCGAGTCCGGTCGAAAAGTCCGCTCGTCTGTATGCTAGTCCGACGGACAAAAACCGACACTAGGGCAGCTATTGGCTACTGGCTATGAACTTCCTAATTTTAGTCCGGTCGTACGTCATCACGTACGAATCCGTCGGACTTTGGTTGATCGTGTGTAGGCAAGTCCGTTCATTTGAAAGTCCGTCGGAAAGTCAGTCGAAAACTCTGCCCGTGTGTACGCGGCATAAGGATAACTTGCCACAGATTTGAGGCAGTGTTGAATTGTAAATTAACTTGCTGCAAATTTTCACTGGCAAGTTGTACACTAGCAGAGCACTTAAAGCACAGGTTCTAGTTGACACGTTTCCAATTTGTAGCAAATTTGCAGGGCAAGTCTCTAGCAAGAGCAAAGTTGCAGTGGTCAGTCTACAGCAAGAGCTCTGCAAGTTTACAGCATGAAAATTCAGCCACAGTGACCCCTGTGGTGGGAGGACAATTGCACAACATAACTGAGCTTGCAGCAGACTTGCAGAATGTCTGCAACGAAAGTTGATCTGGAGTCATGCAATGCGGACTTGCTGCAATTGTGCAACAAACTTGTGAAGCCTGGGAAGTCTAGCAATAGCTTAGCAAATCATTTTCAAACTTGCAGCACAATTGCTGGCAATTTGGGAAGATAATGTTCCCGCAAAAAATGTTTAAGAAGGAACTTAGAAATCAAGAAGTGTAAAATTTAGTTCCTGT
Source organism: Aquarana catesbeiana (assembly GCF_042186555.1). Lineage (NCBI taxonomy): Eukaryota > Metazoa > Chordata > Amphibia > Anura > Ranidae > Aquarana > Aquarana catesbeiana. The sequence goes on along the minus strand of NC_133329.1, from coordinate 74,809,106 downwards.
AAAAGAAAACAAGGTCTACACACATCTCTGATTGTGGATACAATGTATACGATAAACATCCTACTGTGTATCCACAAACAGCATGATTCCAGGAACTGAGTAGCCACTGTATGTAATATTGTATTAAAAATAAAATGAAAACTAATGTGGGTGACCGAGGTGGAAAGTGTAAGCTCCTCTTCTGGAAGAGAATAATATATCTTCCAATATAAATCGCTATATAGTAAAAAAAAAAAGCATAATATACAGTTTGTCACAAAAGTGTCACAATGTAAAGTAGTGAGTGTACAGCTTGTATAACAGTGTCAATTTGCTGTCCCCTCAAAATTACTCAACACATAGCCATTAATGTCTAAACCGCTGTCAACAAAAGTGAGTACACCCCTTTGTGAAAATGTCCAAATTGGGCCCAATTAGCCATTTTCACTCCCCGGTGTCATGTGACTTGTTAGTGTTACAAGGTCTCAGGTGTGAATGGGGAGCAGGTGTGTTAAATTTGGTGTTATCGCTCTCACTCTCTCATACTGGTCACTGGAGGTTGAACATGGCACCTGATGACAAAGAACTCTCTGAGGATCTGAAAAAAATAATTGTTACTTTACATAAAGATGTCCTAGGCTATAAGAAGATTGCCAAGACCCTGAAACTGAGCTGCAGCACGGTGGCCAAAACCATACAGCGGTTTAACAGGACAGGTTCCACTCAGAACAGGCCTCGCCATGGTCGACCAAAGAAGTTGAGTGCATGTGCTCAGCGTGATACCCAGAGGTTGTCTTTGGAAAATAGACATATGAGTGCTGCCAGCATTGCTGCAGAGATTGAAGGGGTGGGGGGTCAGCCTGTCAGTGCTCAGACCATATGCCGCACACTGCATCAAATTGGTCTGAATGGCTGTTGTCCCAGAAGGAAGCCTCTTCTAAAGATGATGCACAAGAAAGCCCGTAAACAGTTTCCTGAAGATAAGCAGACTAAGGACATGGATTACTGAAACCATATCCCATTGTCTGATGAGACCAAGATAAAATTATTTGGTTCAGATGGTGTCAAGCGTGTGTGGCGGCAACCAGGTGAGGAGTACAAAGACAAGTGTGTCTTGCCTACATTCAAGCATGGTGGTGGGAGTGTCATGGTCTGGGGCTGCATGAGTGCTGCTGGCACTGGGGAGCTACAGTTCATTGAGGGAACCATGAATGCCAACATGTACTGTGATATACTGAAGCAGAGCATGATCCCCTCCCTTCGGAGACTGGGCCGCAGGGTGTATTCCAACATGATAACGACCCCAAACACACCTCCAAGATGACTACTGCCTTGCTAAAGAAGCTGAGGGTAAAGGTGATGGACTGGCCAAGCATGTCTACAGACCTAAACCCTATTGAGCATCTGTGGGGCATCCTCAAATGAAAGGTGGAGGAGCGCAAGGTCTCTAAGATCCACCAGCTCCGCGATGTTGTCATTGAGGAGTGGAAGAGGACTCCAGTGGCAACCTATGAAGCTCTGGTGAACTCCATACCCAAGAGGGTTAAGGCAGTGCTGGAAAATAATGGTGGCCACACAAAATATTGACACTTTGGGCCCAATTTGGACATTTTCACTTAGGGGTGTACTCACTTTTGTTGCCAGCGGTTTAGTCATTAATGGCTGTGTGTTGAGTTATTTTGAGGGGACAGCAAATTTACACTGTTATACAAGCTGTACACTCACTACTTTACATTGTAGAAAAGTGTCATTTCTTCAGTGTTGTCACATGAAAAGATAGAATAAAATATTTATGAATATGTGAGGGGTGATACTGTATGTACAATATATATATATATATATATATATATATATATATATATATATATATATATATATATTTATAAAAAAAATCACTCCTTTCCTGTCCCTACATTTTTAGATATTTAGGCATCTAAATTACTGATCTAAACACAGCCCATAGTTTTTATTGGGCCTGTACACACAGAGGCATAACATTTGCTGCTTGTAGATCAGTAAAAAAAAAAAAACTGCCTCAAGAACAGCTACAAAGGATTTTTGCGAGAGTACACACATGTGCTGTATAGCCCATCGTGCATTTTTTTTGTCACCATTCCACGAGCGGGCACAATTTTGAAGCATGACATGCTGGGTATCAATTTACTCGGTGTAACATTATCTTTCACAATATAATTTTTTTTTTTTACTGTGGTCTTATTTTTTATTTTAAAAAAGTCTATTTTTTCCAAAAGAATTGTGTTTGTAAGACCGCTGCACAAATACAGTGTGACATAAAGTATTCCAACGACTGCCATTTTATTCTCTAGGGTGTCTGAAAAAAAACATATATATATAATTTTTGTGGGATCTAAGTAATTTTCTAGTAAAAAAAAAAAAAAGATTTTAACTTGTAAACACCAAGTGTGAAAAATAGGCCCGGTCCTTAAGTGGCTAAAGAGTAAAGGCTTTTTTCTTTTGTATTTTGGATAGGGGAAAGGTTACTATTATATAGGGCTCTATTAATAGGTTCCCTCTTCTTTCCTTTACAGGTGACAACAAAAAGAGGGCTATTCATAAAAAAAATGCTGTGTGAATGCCCCAAGCATTGTCATAGCTGTTGTTAATAGTTCCCACAATGTATTGGATATATATTTTCTATGATCATCAGTCTCATCTAGTGGTCAAAATCCAGTATTTTTCTGAAAGCAGTATTTCAGGAAGATGCTGCATTATGGCCACTAGATGGAGCTAATGGTCACAGGAAATACACAAATTAGACAAATTACAAAGGCTTGGGACATTCAGACAGTGAATTTTAATGAGTAAACCCCTTTGTGAGGTCACCTGTACAGGAATGGAAAGGAAAATCTCTCTAAAGGAACTCTAGATAACAGTAGCCTTTCCCTTGCTCTATCCGAAGCAAAGTCTTTGTTTTACTAGTATCCAGTAAGCTTTTTAATAAATAGACCCCCAAAGTATGTAATCGGGACACAGATGGAAAAAAAAAAGATAACTGGTAGTCCACCCTTCCCATAATAATGTGCGGCGTTGTGCTGGGCTGGTGCCCCTTCTGTGTTTGGAGGGTGGATACTAATTGCCAGTTTACCTTGTGCAGCGGTAGAAGCTGATGTCCTGTCTGACAATGTTGTCACTAGGACAGGAAGTGAGGGAACTCTCTTTTACAGAGCCCTGGAAAGCAGTAAAACCCAACAGGGTTTCTAATTGTTTTTCACTCTATCCAAAACTAACAAAAAAAGTTTTGGTTGGGCTTACACTTTATTGTTTGAAGGAAAAAAGGACGATCGAAGAGTTAAATGTGTGCCTAGCCAGTGTTTTTATGTGTACTTTGCCTGTCCTACCTGATGGTAAATCCTTGAATGTGTACAAAAAGTTAATCTCACTTGAAGGTAATTTTCAAACATTGAATGCTTAAAGGCATCAGGAACAATCAACGCGTTTCAGAGGAAAGAAGCCTCCCCCTTTTTTAGAGCTTGATCAGTCAACGTTAATAAACTCCCAACAGGATGCACTACCAGACCTGTGTTAAAGCTTGATGAACAAATGGGTTGTCACATGTTTTAACCACTTGCAAACCGGCTGTGACCGGGGTCACTTTAGGTGGGGGGCTTGTGGAACCCAGCTTACCTTGGAGAGCTCTGGAAACTCCTTGTCCAGCTCCCCTACCCCCTCCTATGTGTAGCACCCTGGAGTTTAGGCAGGGTTGCTCCTCACAAATTTACTTTCCAGGAGTAGTTATCCTGGTTGATTGCTAGCGATCTATTAATTTCTCCCTAAGTTTGGCCTTGTTGCACTTTTCTCTTCTACCACTAGGGGGCCGGGTACTTGGTGGCAGTAGATACGAGAAGGGCAATGCAAGGTCAGGTTATGGGTATGTGGGGTATCTCAGCCAATACACAGGGGTTTTCTTGAATCCCTTGGCTTGTTGGGAGAACCTATATATTCGGGTGGAGTCAGGTGATCTATGTTCTGTGCCACCTGGATAGCTGTCTGGGTGGACGTGTGTTGTATTGCCCCGGCTGCTAGGCCAGAGTTTGGGCTTATCCTGGGCACATCTGGCTGCTAGGCTGTCTGAGGGCCTATCCAAAAGCAAGCGAGTAGTGCAGGGTCGGGACTGCGGCTTGCAAAAGTGGCGGTTCTGCTGGCCGGAGAATCTGTCGTGGTCGGAGGTAGAGGGGAAGCTGTCGCCAGTAAGGGACTATCCGCCTTATTACCAGGGACCACAGTGAGTAACTGAAGCAAGTACCAGAGCAGCATTCTCACCAGATGGGGACAGTGAAGAATCGGGAAACTTCAGAGGGTATCAAGCCAGGGACCCAGCCAGCGGAGGTGACGCTTGCAGAGCAGCCTTGTGTGTCCAGGGACCGAACAGGTCAGTGGGGTAAAGCTTGAGAGGTATCTAGAGTTCCAAGCTTGGGACCCAGCAGAGAGGCGGGGGTGACGCTTGAAGAAGATACCACCGTGAAGATTGGAGTAGCTCAAGGGATTCAGTAGCAGTGAATCAGAGGGTCTAGTGAGAGACCGGGAGCTCAGTGTATGGAAGAAGTTTTGAAGAAAAAAAGCTCCTGCGCACAAGTGGGTAGCTGACCAAGCGGTATTGGAACACAGGCCTTGCTGCCCTCAAGGATGGGGAATCCTAGCAGACAACGAGAAACAAGAAAGAAAGGGCGCACCAGCTGTGCTGTATTATCCTTAGGTAAAATTTATTATAATATTAATAAAAAGGAACTACTTACAAACAGTAGTAGAAGATCTCGAAAGTATAAAACAATCTTCAAATCACAGCATGTGGTGAAGGAGCAGCAGAGCCCACCAGAGGTGCCAGAAGAGCTCACAAGAATCACTGCTGGCTAGCCGCAGATGTGGCTTCTTTCTGGAGGCCTTTCCCTGCACGGCTGTCCTCCTATTGAAGTCTCTGAGTCTGCTAATTGAATTTCCAACTATCTAAGGGTGTCCTGGCCCTAACACTCTCTCCCCCCAAAATACAGTGTCTGGTGCCCAATGACTTTCACCATCTTTGCACCCACCATACCTCACAACCCACTACATACAGAATGATGTCAGCTATCTCTGGCCCTGGAGGTCCTCATTAGGCTGAAGGCCTGGAACCTTGCTAAATATGTGTCTATTTGCTTGATCACCATGTGCCCCTAACAGACACAGGGTGACTTAGACAGAAGAGGGACATGGGGGCTGAAACAAAGGTTTCCCAGTTCTCTCCAAAAGCCCCTGTCCTGGCTAGGTCTGTCACACCAGCCACGGTAGATATACTTCAGCAGGGTGGCCGCTCTGTGCCAGATCACGTACCTAGTGCGTGATCTGACACTTCCCGGTCTGGGGCACACACATACGCGCTGCCGCCGGTCCACTCCCTCTGTGAAAACACAGGAGCCAATCGACTGGTACTGTGGACTCGATGTCCGCTGGCACCCACTGATTCTTCAGTACACAGGCAGAACAGCGATCTGCCTTTGTAACCAGGGCAAATTGCCGTTCTGTCAGTAGGGAAGGCATTAATCCTGTGTTTCTGCAAAGCAGGGACACGGATCTATACCTTCCCTTAGTGAAAACAGCTCCCCCACAGTACACAAGCACTGGCTAGGAACACATTTAACCCCTTAATTGATCGTTTAGCCCCTTCCCAGCCAGTGTCATTAGTACAGCGACAGTATATTTTTTTATCACTGGTCACTGTATTAGTGTCACTGGTCCCCCAAAAAGTGTCAAAAGTGTCGCTTAGTGCCTGATTTGTCCACCGCAATATCGCAGTCCCTCTATAAGTCGCTAGTCGCCACCATTACTAGTAAAAAAATAAATAAATATCCCCTCTTTTGTAGACGTGACAACTTTTGCGCAAACCAATCGATATTCGATTACTGGGATTTTTTTTTTTTTAAACAAAAATATGTAGCAGAATACGGAGCGGAGTTACGAATGTCTTTACGTCACTTCTGGTCAGGGACGTGAATAGGATTTCTTACGGTGCCTGTTTTTTTACTACATGCTTGTATATTCTTACTAAAATGTGAGTATATCTACTGTTTTTAACACAGATAAACGTTTAATAAAACGGAATTATGCTATGGGCATAAGGAAGAAGAAAAGAATTTACCCAGGTACAACAATGATGTCACAAGAGCTGATTAGCTCTGATTGGCCACAGGCAAAATCACCTGTCCTGGAGGCGACTTAAAGTCGCGTTGTAAGTCGCGCTGAAGTCGTCTCCAAGTCGCCTTGCAAAGTCGCGCTGTAAGTCGTGTTGCCCCTGTGCGAACCGGCACTTAGAGGTTGTTTCCAATATATTAAGTTTTGAGGGTAACTGTTTTTTTTATGGTTGCATCCGGCTGAGGGTGCAACACACTTGCGCGAATTTATCAATTTAAATCCTCATTTTTCCATACACACGTTTACAAACAGGTTTAATACATTTTCAATAGCACATATATCATTATCACAAATGTTTAAGGCACACATCATTTCTAGTGCTGCACCTTGCAGAGGGCATAACACACCAGTGTAAGTACCTTTTAATAAGGCTAAAGTATACATTTATATATATAAATGTTTGTCTTTGGGCATCTATTAATTAAGGCAGCCTAAACCTTCAGTGCTGCACCCTGCAGAGGGTGTAACACATTTTGCACTAGTCACTTTTACATAGGGTTAAGTTGGTATACATTTAATCTTTTGCCGATTTGAGATTCATTATTGGCAACTGTTGAAGGCAATTATACATTTTAATGTTTTACTCTGCAGAGGGTCTAACACACCACCACTAGCAAAATAAGAACAGCGCCACACCCACATCATTTCCAATTTCGAATATATATTGGCCTAAATTTGTGAAGAAATTTGATCTTTTACAATTTTTTGTTGAATGTTTTCTATAGCAGAAAATAACATTTATTTTTTTCAAAATTGAGTCTTTTTTTGCCTATAGCCAGGGTTGCCAACCGCCAGTACATTTACTGACAGTTTGCAAAAATCAGTGATTTTTTCTTACAACTGCCAGTAAATATCAGGGGCTCATAATTTCATGCTGTGTTGACTTTTTAAATGTAAATCAAGCAAATGACTTTGTTATAGTTATTGTCAGTGTTTTCATATCATGTTTATACTGTTAGAATATTCACTGTGTTAGTTTTCAGTAGGAGTTCTGTAATTTCTCAGGTTGCCAGTAAAAAGATGTGCTCCGCCAGTAAATTTTCCATGTTTTGTCAGTCAAAAATGCTGCAGGAGGTTGGCAACCCTGCTTATAAAAAAAATAAAAACCGCAGAGGTGATCAAATACGTCAAAAAGAAAGCTCTATGTGTGAGAAAAAAAAAAGGACGTACATTTTATTTGGGTGCGGTGTTGCATGACTGTGCAATTGTTAGTTAAAGTAACGTGGTGCAGTATCGCAAAAAGAGGTCTGGTCAGGAAGGGGGTAAAACCTTCCGGAGGGCAAGTGGTTAAACAATATACAAAAACACACAATCAAGGCGCTCCAGGGAGATCCTATCTAATATGTGATAAGACCTCCCTGGAGTGCCTTGACTGTGTGTTTTTGTATATTGTCTTCAACGCTATCTGCGATCACCTAGACGAGTCCACATATCAGGCTTTGCACCTCTCTCTGGCTGCTGATATGGATCCACATTGTGATACTGCAGGATAGCGCCCTACATTCTTTTATATTATAACATGTTTTAAACAACATGTCTGTCTAAGACTGCTCTGTCCAAGGGGGTGACAATGCTGCTGTGCTAGTTCACTGCATAACAAACATGGTTGTCACATGTCCATCAAGACTACAGTGTCCGCAGGGTGACAACACTGCTTTGTGATTTCACGGCAGAACAAACAACGTTGTCACCCTGTTAAAGGAAGTGGAAATGTAACGTCTATACTGGCAGAACCAACAGGTAATAAAACTCTTTCACAGATCACAGAGGGGGACTCACTACTACTAGCCTGCACCATTCATGTCATTTTTTATTTTGTCCATAGTTCCACTTTAACTTGGCATTTTTTTTTTTCTTTATGTGGCATGGCGATCTTACAATATCCAACAAGATATAATATAATGTCAGATCTACAAAATGAGATTTTTTTCACCTTGCTAGTTAGTCATGTATCTGTATGTATCATTATTTATTTGATCAGGTAGTAGAGGAGAACATTTCTAACCGAGGATGTGAAATGTTAAGGGAATTGAGTGTCCCATAACTGCTGTGTTTTGCTGAATGTCAACAACAGAATTTCTTTTTTGTTGAAGAAGGCAACATGGCAGCTTAGAGGCTGTCTGCCAGTCTGCATTCTCTGACCATCTCTTGTATCATGTTTGCAGTCTTTGACCATCTCTTGTATCATGTCTGCAGTCTCTGACCATCTCTTGTATCATGTTTGCAGTCTCTGACCATCTCTTGTATCATGTCTGCAGTCTCTGACCATCTCCTGTATCATATCTTCAGTCTCTGACCATCTCCTGTATCATGTCTGCAGTCTCTGACCATCTCTTGTATCATGTTTGCAGTCTCTGACCATCTCTTGTATCATGTCTGGAGTCTCTGACCATCTCTTGTATCATGTCTGCAGTCTCTGACCATCTCCTGTATCATGTCTTCAGTCTCTGACCATCTCCTGTATCATGTCTGCAGTCCCTGACCATCTCCTGTATCATGTCTTCAGTCTCTGATCATCTCTTGAATCATGTCTGCAGTCTCTGACCCTGTCTTGTATCATGTCTGCAGTCTGTGAACATCTCTTTTTTAGATTGTAAGCTCTAATGAGCACGGCCCTCTGATTCCTCTTGTATCAAATTGTAATGTAACTGTAATGTCTGCCCTCATGTTGTAGAGCGCTGCGCAAACTGTTGGCGCTATATAAAACCTGTATAATAATAATAATATAATAATAATCTCTTGCATCATGTCAGCAGTCTCCAACCATCTCTTATATTGTGTCCACAGTCTTTGACCAGCTCTTGCATCATGTCTGCAGTCTCTGACCATCACTTGCATCATGTCTGCAGTCACTAATTATCTCTTGTATCATGTCTACTGTCCCTGACTATCACTTGCATCATGTCCACAGTCACTGATTATCTCTTGTATCATGTCTACTGTCCCTGACCATCTCTTGTATCATGTCTGCAGTCTCTGATCATCTCTTGTATCATGTCAGTCCCTGTCCATCTCTTGTTTAATGTCCATAGGCTTCGACTATATCATGCTGTGTGTCTGCTGTCTTTTATAATGAATATTCACTGATTTTTATGAGTGCCCCTTTGGAGGTGATGGGGGTTGCACTTGATGCTCCTTATATCAAGAAGGTTTACCACCACTGCTCTAAGCATTCTATAAAACACAATGTAATATCAGCTTCATCCTACATAGTATTCAAAAGCCAGGAGTTGAAATAATCCACACTTGTTTTGTTATATATGATTTCTTTATGTTTGTGTTTTACAGTATATTTTATTATATTTTTGCCCCATTGGGAGTGTGCAGGATAGGCTCATTCACATAGGCACCTAGCGTGCTATAACTATCTTAACTACTTTAATCTTGAGTACCATTTTAAAACAGCACCGGGACTCAGCAAGTCTGTCGGGTTCTAGCTGGCACTTAGCTGATCTCAGTGACATAAAAAACAAATTTTTGTGATATTCTTTTAATAAGCAGAATTTGAAGGTTATATTATGGGGTATATATTGGGGGCTGTGCTGATTACGTAATTGTTGCATTGGGAAGAAATACAGGAATGTACTTTTTTTCACAGTTTCTTCCTAATTAAAACCTAGAAAAAAAAAGTTTATGTATTCACGTCTGCATTAAAATTCTATCCTGTTCTGTCCCAAGAAAAAAAGTATATGTTAGTGTAGACTCCAAAACCTAAATGAGATGCGAAACCAAGACTTGCCCAAGGGAATCACGAGTGTTATAAGGAGAAATGGTCCGGGGATTCTGGACTCAGGAAAAGCAAATCTTTTCCCATTGGAGTACAATAGATACTTCACAAGCCAAAAAATACACACAATGAAACAAAATTCATTAACATTGTAATTTACAAAATTGTTGGTTTACAAAATTGTTGATGTTTATGTCTTTTACGAAAATTTTGGGTTATGTTGACTGGCTAATCTACGTACATTAATCTACATTCCCTTACCTTCAGCTGAAACTGTGATAAACTCAGAGTCCTCCTTTGAAAGGACAAAGTTGGCTCCGCAAAAACAGAAGATCAGAAACACCAGCATGGTCCGAGAGAGGTACAAAGTGTGCAAGAGATGTCGAAGACTGGAGAGTCACTACAGCGTAAACTTCTCGGCAGCCTAGGCACCCATGGGAGTTGGCCTGCACCTGCCGGGTGGGCGTACGTAGGAGGAAGAGGGTGTCCAAACTTCTCAGCAGTCGTCTCAGCACAACACCACAAACTTTTATCTCACAAAGATCGCTGAGGGAAAACGCAAGTACAAAATAGGGAACTTAACTCTTTAAAGCTCCACCAGAGTATTTCGTCTCAGCATTGGGAGGATTTATGTAGCAGGAAAGGGCACTGTGTTCTCATTATCAAAGCTGAGCTCCAGGTATGGATTTTATTGAATAGTAACATTGGTACTGTTTGGCACAACATAAATACGCATATCCCATACCTGTGGAATCACTGATTTTCAGGACTTGATAAACCCTTACCAAAACCAAATCATCAGCAGTCAATGACCCCTTACATTGGTGGTCAGTGGGAACAAATGTCCTTACATTGGTAGTCAGTGGGAAAAATATTCCTTACATTGGTGATCAGTGGGAAGAATGGCCCTTACATTGGTGATCACTGGGAAGAATGTCCCTTACATTGGTGATACGTGGTAAGAATGCCCCTTACATTGGTGATCACTGGGAAGAATGGCCCTTACATTGGTGGTCAGTGGGAAGAATGCCCCTTACATTGGTGGTCAGTGGGAAGAATGCTCCTTACATTGGTGGTCAGTGGGAAGAATGTCCCTTACATTGGTGGTCAGTGGGAAGAATGCCCCTTACATTGGTGATCAGTGGGAAGAATGGCCCTTACATTGGTGATCACTGGGAAGAATGTCCCTTACATTGGTGATTGGTGGGAAGAATGTCCCTTACGTTGGTGATTGGTGGGAAGAATGCCCCTTACACTAGTGGTCAGTGGGAAGAATGGCCCTTACATTGGTGGTCAGTGGGAAGAATGCCCCTTACATTGGTGATCAGTGGGAAGAATGCCCCTTACATTGGTGATCAGTGAGAAGAATGCCCCTTACATTGGTGATCAGTGAGAAGAATGCCCCTTACATTGGTGATCAGTGAGAAGAATGTCCCTTACATTGGTGATTGGTGGGAAGAATGTCCCTTACATTGGTGATTGGTGGGAAGAATGTCCCTTACATTGGTGATTGGTGGGAAGAATGCCCCTTACATTGGTGGTCAATGGTAAGAATGCTCCTTACATTGGTGGTCAATGGGAAGAATGCTCATTACATTGGTGGTCAGTGGGAAGAATGCTCATTACATTGGTGGTCAGTGGGAAAAATTACCTGTTTGCAAAATTGTATAATAAAGTATAATTTTTTTTTTTCAAAATTTTCAGTCTTTTTTCATTTGTTTAGCAAAAAAAAAAGCAAAACTCAGTGGTGATTAAATACCACCAAAAGAAAGTTCTATTTGTGTCAAAAAATTATAAAAAATTCATATGGGTACATTGCCTGACATTGTGTGACAGCGCTGAAGACTGAAAATTGGCCTGGGCAGGAAGGGGTTAAAGGTGAAGGGGGTAGGCAGGTGGTTAAAGTGGTTGTAATGGCTGAAGGTTTTTTACCTTCATGCATTTTGTGCATGAAGGTAAAAAAACCTTCAGTATTCAGCTCTGCCCTCAGCTCCTCCCTTATACTTACCTAAGCCTGGTCATGATCCAGCGATGTGCACCAGACCCGAGGCTCTCCCGGATCTCTCCCTCCTGATTGGCTGAGATGCAGCAGCAGAAGCCATCGGCTCCAGCTGCGGTCAATTACAGCCAGTGAGGCGGGAGCGGGCCTGAGCCGTGCTATCTCTGTCTTATGGACGCAGAGAGCTGGCTCGGGAGTGAGCACCCACAAGTTCCCCCACAGCAAACAGCTTGCTATGGGGGCACTCAACAAGGGGGAGGGGACAGGGGACCTGAGAAGAGAAGATTTTGTGCTGTTCTGTTCAAAATCACTGCACAGAGCAGGTAAGTAGAACATGTTTGTTAATTTTTTTTATAACATTTTTTTAATTTACAATCACTTTAAGATGCCTTATGTTCTGCTCAAAGCTTGATGAATTAGGTCAGTAGCGGTGAAAGAGAGAGGAACTAATGCGCAAAACCAAACTCGCTCAAATATACAAAATAAGGATATGAGAAGCTGCCACGATATAAAAGTGTTCCCACACAGAAAAAATGAATGAATAAAAAAGTATGTGGCGCTAACTAAAAGTACTAAATAATACAAATAGTGAACAGTATTAAGTGTGATAAACACACTTGATAAAAATCACTTCCAGAACCGTGCTGCAACTAATGTGCTAAATAATCAAGTGCCAACAATCTTCAGCATAATAAATAATAATAAACATCAATAGTAATAATAAAATGCAAGTAAAGCAATAAAGTGCCAAAGGTACTTATAAAGTGCGGGTAGTGCAATCAAAATCCAATAAGGTCTAATATTCTCATGAAGTGCAAACAGAGCAATAAAGTGCAAAAAAAAGTCCAAAAGTGATGAAAGTGCAATCAGAGTCCAATAAAGAGGGAACAAATCTCCCTATTACAGTTCATAGAAAAAGAAAAAAGTGCATGTGTAATATGATCGAACGATAACCACTTCATCCAATTACTATCACCACCCGTGGTGCGCCACTCATTTCCCCCTGCCTCTCACCTCATATGAAGACCCCTACAGGTCAAGTCAGGCCTTGGTGTGAATAAATCCAGGATGTTCAGCAATCGATCGACTCCCACAAATGTCCACAGCAGTACCGATACTGGGGTGGACTTCAGGCTCATCCGGTGTGGTAGGGTCGTGCAATAAAGGGTGGGGGCTCCATAGTGCAGTATTTCAATCAAATTTATTAAAGCAAAAAGTAGTAACTTACAATTAAAAATCCTAGGTAAAGCTATGAAAGGTACTTCCGGTCTCGGTCGAGACCGGAAGTGACGACACCTGGCTCCTCCCTGACACGTTGCGTCACTGAACATGTGACTTCATCAAAGGGTCATCTATAAGGGTGCACGGGCGCCGCCCCCTCTCTCCAGCCATCCCCTCTATGACCAATGGATAGATTCATGCATTGCATGAATCTATCTATGGCCGCCGCTGCCACTCCCTATTCAGGCGCCCGGCCCCTTTTGGGGTGCCGGGTGCCTGAATTACGGCGGGGGGGTGTTTTTGAAGCACCTGATTAGAGCCATAGGCTCTAATAGGCGTCAAAAAAGGTGACCAGCGAGCGCCATGCTTGGCGCTCGCAGTCCACCCAGGTGTGTTAGAAAAGCTAATGAATATTCGCTTTCCTAACACTGAACCGCCTCTCCGCCAATCAGGTGCTCAGGTCTGCTGCCTGTCACCTGATTGGCTGAAATGACAGGCGCTGTGATTGGATGCATATCAGGAGGAGAGGACGGGAGGAGATGCAAGGAGGACACCGCTCTCCGCGGTCTCCTGCTGCCCCACCGAGACAGGGTAAGTGCCGGGCAGATGGCGAGCAGGCGGGGGGTCACAGCGGTGGCATTCAATGGCACAGTGGCAGCATTTGATGGCACAGTGGCGGCATTCGATGGGCACAGTGGCAGCCTTTGATTGCACAGTGGCAGCGTTTGATGGGCACAGTGGCTGCGTTTGATGGGTGCAGTGGCAGAATTTGATGGCCCAGTGGCTGCATTTGATGGCACAGTGGCAGCATTTGATGACACAGTGGCAGCATTTGATAGGCACAGTGACAGCATTTGATGGCACAATGGCAGCATTTGATGGGCACAGTGGCAGCAGTTGATGGCACAGTAGCAGCATTTAGTTAATGTGTGTGTGTCACCGGCGCAAAACCACTACTTCCTCTAAGACCTTTAAAAAAGGCCCTTAAAAGTGTATGTGTTAAAGTTGCTGCATTCAAAAAAGACCCTTCATTGAGATGGGCTGGAAATGCTGATTAATGTGTGTGAATGCGCTACTCCCATATTACCACCACTTACAATGTTCTTTTTCTATTTTTCCAAGCAATCATTTGTAAGTATTATCATGTGCTTTAAATCGAACCAAAATTAAACATATATTATCCAATACATAAAAAGTCCTTCAAAAGTGCTGCAAAATCCTTCATCAGTTGTTGTGACTGGCGTGCTCCTATGTTCCTTCAGTAATCATATGTGACTTAGTGAGACACCTCCACCATTCAGATTGGCCACTCACCAGATGCTTATTTAAAGATGCGCCTTTGGTTCATTCAAGGGATAACCACTCCACCTAAGTAACACTCCTCACCGGCTACACTTGGACTCTAGTATTCCTCATATAAAAGCATAGGGACAAAAAACGATCATAGCGCAATATGTTTAAACTATTTATTTTAAAATCCAAAGAAAGAGTATCCACTCACATTTAAAAGTGCCCTCGAGCCGGCACGAAGCTTATCCAGCAGTTATGGGTTACTTAGGTGGAGTGGTTATCCCTTGAATGAACCAAAGGTGCATCTTTAAATAAGCATCTGGTGAGTGGCCAATCTGAATGGTGGAGGTGTCTCACTAAGTCACATATGATTACTGAAGGAACATAGGAGCACGTCAGTCACAACAATTGATGAAGGATTTTGCAGCACTTTTGAAGGACTTTTTATGTATTGGATAATATATGTTTAATTTTGGTTTGATTTAAAGCACATGATAATACTTATAAATGATTGCTTGGAAAAATAGAAAAAGAACATTGTAAGTGGTGGTAATATGGGAGTAGCGCATTCATACACATTAATCAGTAGCAGCATTTGATGGGCACAGTGGCTGCATTTGATGGACACAGTGGCTGCAATTGATGGGCACAGTGGCTGCGTTTGATGGGCACAGTGAGGCTGCAGTTGATGTTTTTTTTTTCAGAATTTTTAAATTTGTTTGCGCCCCCCAAAAAATTTTGAGCACCAGCCGCCACTGAATCAGGGCTTATGGAATTAAATATCACTTTTTGTTGTGTTTTTGGAGAGATTTCCCCTACACTGTTCCATGCCTGCCCTTTCATAGAACTCATGTGAATTTTTCATATACAGTATATCAAAGAAGAAATGAAAGAAAACTACTCATCTGTAACGGGGAACTCCAAGTTGTACACAGTTGTTTTTAAACAGTGCAAACGTTCCAAATCTAGAACTTTTTACAGTAATGCATATTTTATTAATATTTAGGATTCTTGTGGCAGGGGACCACGACCGTATGGCGCCCTTTCTGTATGTGTGGTCTGGGGGACATTGTATTGTGACCTAGATGCATTTAATTCTCTCCAGGGGTGACTATGGATTTCAAATGGGGGCCAAGGGTATCCTTCTATGCATCAAATACATTATCCTGGTTTGTGTTGCCTATCTTTTTGCTGTACACCCCTATGCACTTCTCGTCTCTGGCAATAGCAATTTATAGAAGACCATTAGGTCTTTATACAAGCGGTAGTAAACCGCCCGGTGATTCTTTTTTATTTTACCTGCAAGGCAAAGTTACAGTGTGTTAGTATGCATCGCACTCCGGCTGTGGGAGTGGCCGGAGCCGCGATGACGTCACTCCCGCACTTGTCCGAGTGGCTGTTCCTTCAGAGCGCATGCAGCAGTCACGTCAACAGCTGCATCTACAGTAAATATCTCCTAAATGGTGCATGTTTAGGAGATAATCACAATAACTTATTATATTGTTATTATTATATTGACCCCGGATGACGTCACCTATGACGAAACGCATAGTGTGGTTGACGTGCTGACTTCACAACGATCGCGGAAACCCGGAAAGATGAGTGCTGTATGTGTTCTGGCTGGCGCTTTTTATTTTATGGGCGTTTCAAGAATTTACTTGATGTAAGTGTGATCTTAGTAGCTTTTAATAAATCATTTATGGCTTTACGCCATGTGGAGCTCCTCACAGAACAGGGATTTGTGTGTTTACACACACACATGTCCCTGTTCTGCCCCTCGTGCCCTCAGTCGTGTGTGGCCGGCGGTCATTGCGACCGCCGGCCACGCGCATTGGCACCCCTGCAGTGCAGCCGGCGCTCGTGTGCCTGCTGTCTCGCTTAGAGGGACCGACGTACAACTACGACAGTTCGCGGGATCGTGCCGACCTGCCACAGTATAATTACTGCTGGCAGGTCGGCAAGCGGTTAAAGGCAAAAATTAAAAATACAAACATGCTATACTTACCTGCCCTGTGCAGTGGTTTTGCACAAAGCAGCCTGGCCCCGAATCCTCCTCTCTGGTTTCCCACTGGCACTCCTGGCCCCTCCCTCCTGTCGAGTGCCCTCAGACCAAGCAGCTTGCATTAGGGCACCCAAGCAGGCTCACTCCAAAGCCGCTGCTCTGCGTAACCATTCAGACATGAATGGGGGAGTTTACATGACATGCCTGGGGCCCCCCCTCTCTCTCCTCATTGGCTGTCTGGCTGTGATTGACAGCAGCAGAAGCCTATGGCTCCCGTTGCTGTCTCGGCCAATGAGGAGGGAGAGTCCCCGGAGAGCAGATGCTCTCATGCACATCGCTTGATCAAGATGGGGCTCAGGTAAGTATAGATCTTCTGCCAGCTGTGCCAGCAAAAACCTGCATTCAAGCAGAAAACACATATGCTCATGTGACTGGACCCATACAGTTCAGTGATGATGGCAGGTTGCTTGCTCTTCACCTCGTCCATTCACAAAACATCTTGTATTCTTGTCATTGAATACAGAGTGACACAGACAGAAACAAAAAAGCTGAGTTTCCAACCCTTCCCCACTCTAAAATTTTACAAAAAAATTTTGTAATTTAGATACATTTTATAGTAGAACTCCAGCCAAATATAACAAAGTAAAAATGAAGAGCTCATTAAAAGAACAAATAACAAAACCAGCTTTTTTCTGAAAAAAACTTATCTTTAATTTAGAGATTACCCTGCAGTACTTGTTTTTGCCACTTTATGTCCCCAGTCTGATGGCGACATCATTCAACCTACTTCCTCTGAGCCCAGGTCA
Organism: Aquarana catesbeiana; assembly: GCF_042186555.1. NCBI lineage: Eukaryota > Metazoa > Chordata > Amphibia > Anura > Ranidae > Aquarana > Aquarana catesbeiana. Next base: position 74,791,899 of record NC_133329.1, on the reverse strand, counting down.
TCAGGCTTCCAGCCTGTGACAGGACAGTGAAAGGAAAGCTGCATAGTAATGAGCTCATCTCTCAGTCACTCTGCTCTCTCCCCCTATCAGCATGCTTCTTGTCAGCACAACTAACTGGCTCCTTGCACTGCTTTTCCCTCTTACACAGGGCCGGTGCTAGTCTTGCCCAAGGTGCGGGGGACTACAACAGGGAACAGGGTCAGACAGAGCAGACTCCTCAGCTGTGCCGCCTCGTCTGGCTCCCCATTGTCCCCCGCCTCCTCATCTGTGCCCGCCTCATCCCGTCCGGCTCCCCACTGTCCTCCGCCTCCTCAGCTGTGCCCGCCTCATCCCGTCCAGCTCCCCACTGTCCCCCGCCTCCTCAGCTGTGCCCGTCTCATCCTGTCCAGCTCCCCACTGTCCCCCGCCTCCTCAGCTGTGCCCGCCTCATCCCGTCCAGCTCCCCACTGTCCCCCGCCTCCTCAGCTGTGCCCGCCTCATCCTATTCAGCTCCCCACTGTCTCCCGCCTCCTCAGCTGTGCCCACCTCATCCCGTCCAGCTTCCCACTGCCCCCCGCCTCCTCAGCTGTGCCCACCTCATCCCGTCCAGCTTCCCACTGCCCCCTGCCTCCTCAGCTGTGCCCACCTCATCCCGTCCAGCTTCCCACTGCCCCCCGCCTCCTCAGCTGTGTCTGCCTTGTCCCGTCCAGCTCCCCACTGTCCCCCGCCTCCTCAGCTGTGCCCGCCTCATCCTATTCAGCTCCCCACTGTCTCCCGCCTCCTCAGCTGTGCCCACCTCATCCTGTCCAGCTTCCCACTGCCCCCCGCCTCCTCAGCTGTGCCCACCTCATCCTGTCCAGCTTCCCACTGCCCCCCACCTCCTCAGCTGTGCCCACCTCATCCCGTCCAGCTTCCCACTGCCCCCCGCCTCCTCAGCTGTGCCTGCCTCTTCCCATCCGGCTCCCCACTGTCCTCCCCCTCCTCAGCTGTGCCCGCCTCATCCTGTTAGGCTCCTCAGCTGTGCCCGCCTCATCCCGTCCGGCTCCCCACTGTCCCCCGCCTCCTTAAGTTATGCCTGCCTTGTCCGGTACGGCTCCCCACTGTCCTCCGCCTCCTTAGCAGTGCCCGCCTTGTCCCATCTAGCTTCTCAGCTGTGCCCGACTCATCCCATCCGGCTCCCCACTGTCCTCTGCCTCTTTAGCTGTGCCAACCGGAAATTCCTCAGCCCCTCGTTTTCCCCGGCCAGACTAGAGGGGAATTCAGCGGCCGTGACTGAGCCCCCTAGGCAGCAATGCGCCCAAGGTGGCTGCCTAGTTCACCTAGCGGGAAGGCTGGCCCTGCTCTTACACTCCAGTGTCGTAGAGGGGACTGGAAAAGGCTGATACCAGATCACACTATTTAAAAAATGCATTTAAGGCTCCTTGGCCCCATAAGGTGCGCCTAAGCACCTGCGTTTCTGTGCGCATTATCATGAAGTGTGTTTATGGCAACCCATTAATTTCAGTGGGCTGCTCTATGCCTGTGAAACGCGTAAAAGGTAGTGCAGGTAGGATTTTTAAACTTGCGCCACACCAAACAGCATGGTACTGCGGTACGATGCATTTTGGCGGCCTCTAATGTAAGTGTGTATGTCAGATGCAGGGGGTGCCAATTAATGGTACCGGTATGCTTATGCAGAAGGCAGAACATTTTTGTGCGGTTCGGGAAAACGTGATTTTGTGCATGTTCCTATACTGCACCTGATGGTAATGATTTCAGAGCTGCTTCATTTATGTCTTTTATTTCTGCCCAGAGTTCAGCTTTAAAGTTGAACTCCAGCCAAACCTTTTTCTTTTCTTACCTGTGTCAGCTTTTTATCTCTGCCTGTGTCTCATTCAGATCTTTCCCCTTACTTCCTGTTCCCATTTCTAATAATGAAGGCATGCTGGGATTTGCAGTGCTACAACAGCTGGATTGCAGGCTACACACACAAGCCAGATAGGAAGTCAGTGAAGTGTGGAGGGTTTTCCTCTCGGCTCTGCCAACCGCGGCTGCATCCTGTTTCTTGCTTGATGTGGAGGATGTTTGTTTAGCAGATGATGAATAGTGCGGTCTTCTGTTAGGAGGGGGGTAAAGTGGACCTGTCATTGAAATACACACTGCATATGAATCAATGCAGCACATATCCTGCATCACCAAATTATTTTTAATGTAAAAGTTATTCTTTCTTACCTGTGAATAAAAATAAAAAATGTGGCCAAGGTTGCTTGTGACCACATGGTCTGTGCTTGACTGCACATCATTGGTTTGTTTTCAATGTGTCAGGCCATTTCTGGTAGATCTGCACAGAGAGATGAGGATCAGCGAACCATACCTGGAGTCTGTATATATAATGAGCCAATATGACCATCCTTGTGTACACAGGGCCGGATTTCTATCATTGGGGCCCACAGGCTCGTAGGCCAGATGCAGCCTGGTGCGACGGCAATAATTCACACAGTCAAGTGCAATAATAAACTTGTATTGAAGTAGTGTAGCAACAGCTCACAATAAACCTGGTGGGACAGCTACCCAGCCGGGCACACTTGCAGTTCCCAATGACACGAAGAAGCAGGTTCCAGCCGAATCGGCAGCATCTGTTAAGAGGGAACAGAACACGGCCTGGATGTTTTGTGCCCAATCAGGAAGGTGTCCAGAGGGATGCGACCCTAAGCTTTCCCTCCTCATCAGGAACCTTTCTCTATATCTAGTACTGTTGCTAACAGATGGGGTACCTTTCTTTACTCTACCAACTCGCATAGAGTGCACCAAACCCAGGGGCCAGGGTCTTAAATAGACTCTGCCACACCTAAGATGGCCTCCAGAGTCACATGGGTGGCCAGCATCCAATTGGAACGCTGCCCCAGTGACTCAGGAAACCATTGAGTAACCCAGTTCCTCTTGACTTCCTCTCCCTCTGCATTGCAACTGCAGGTGAGCACCACCTGCAGTGGAGACAGCAGACTGCACTTACCTGCAGGCTTACAGCCTTTGACACCAAGGGGATCCTCCACTGCTAGGATCTCCACTCCTTCACCGAACATTGTCCTGTTTAAATAGTCAGCTGAAAACACTATGACAATGTGTGAATAAGGGCTGGTTTACCAATTCTATTCCACTATCTTCATCCAGTGGATTAGCTTCTACCACCACATAGGGACTCGGTTGATCCCATGATAGTTTAACAGTGGCCTTCATGCAGGTTCTTTCACCAGGCTGTAACACCTTTTCTTGTGTATCCAACTGCCGTAGCCTTCCTACTCCTTCCGCAGGGGGCCTTCTTTTCCTGCAGCACATGCTGAAAAGCTTGCCGCAATTTAGAATGGATCTTCCCTCCTGGAGCGCCTTCCAAGGCCAATGGGATGAGCAATCTCCTCACCAGATTGGTGTTGGTACCTATCAGTAGAGAATTGCGGCCTGCTCCAGGAGGTCGAGGACGAACAACAGCCAAGGTGTCAAAAGTTTCTGGTTTTCCCACCAAGGAGATATCAAAGGTTATCTTGATAGGGATATACCCGTCATATGGGCACTTTTGAGTACCTAACCCCCAAATCTCCAACTATTCGAGTTTACACAAAGGGATGTGCTTTAGGTACTTGTTGTAGAAGTCCCGATACAGCAAAGTCACTTGAGCTCTTGTATCCAGCAAAGCTGGAGTATAGATACCTTCCACTTGTATCGAGACTATCGGAGAAGGTCCAACTAAGTTCTTTGGCAGATTTATGGCTGGTGACTCTATAGTCTGGGCCCTAATCTGCTTCTTTGAGTGTGGTGCAGTTGGTTTAGTATCTCAGTCAGAAGGGTGTGCATTGATATCTCACGTCTGTCTTTCCTTCCATGAGGGTCTGTTTTTTCTTTTAACAGTCAAGGGGGGGGGGGGGGTAGGGGTGAGTAGTCGGGGATGGATTCCAGACTTGGGGCATTCAGCCCAGAAGTGTCTAATTTTCCCACAACTATAACATTTCTTTTCTCGCACTCGGGAAAGCTTTGATCCCCCTTGATGAAATCCCTGTTCTTGGGCCTTTGTTTGGGTTTCCATTACTCGCATTAAAGCATGATACATCTGAGTTTGGGCTTGGGCTACCTGGGTCATCAATTTAGCCAGTCCAAGTTCAGCAACCAACTTGTTAGTGTCCGGGACTGCCAGCCCAGCCTGCTCTGACTCGGTTTCACTGTCCTCATCCGAGAAACCTGCTCCAACATGGACAGTTCGGGCACTTACTTTCTCCCTCTTAGTAGCAATGGAGCTCAATTCTCTCATTCCTTAACTCTTTTCTTCTAGTAGAGCTTCTTCTTCCCGTACTTCTCTTATCAACTCAGGATATATGGGTACCACCTTGGTTCTCTTCAGGAGTAACTTTAAGACAATAGGATGGTTCGGTCGGGCCCCTTGCAAGACCGGATCTAAACGAGCTTGGTCGGCATCCTTGGGATCGATGCCCTTTTAAAGAATAATCTGGTGTAACAGTCTGTCTACTTGGGAGATGTATCCAGAGAGGCTCTCTCCCTTCTGTTGGTGGGTGTGATTGAATTTGTACATCAGATCTGCAGTTGTTTCCACTTCGAACACAGCATGCAAGGCATCTATGTAGACCATAGCAATACAGGTTCTCTTTCCCATTCTCACGTTACGGATTACATCAGCAGCAGGGCCTCGGAGGCTCTCACTGAGCCGCTGTCATTTCACAGCCTCCGGAACACTCCACTCCTCCATAGCTTGAATGGCATGATTAATCCAGGTCTCTCGTCTTCACCGATAGGTGTGGCAACTGCCCTGAGAAAAATTTGAGTCTCCGGTAATGCTGATTGGCATTCCCCGATCCATTCTTCACTAAGCTATCAACTAGCCGGTTCATATCAGTGTAGAAGGAAACGGGGGGAGCACCGGCCCCAGTGGAGTCTGTCCCAACAAATCCTAAGCCCCTCGCTTTCCACAGTCTCTCCCCCCACTTTCAGTAGGATCACCCTGGCAGTAACCCCTGTGGCCAAGCGTATCTCTTCTTCCTGGAAGCACACAGGTAGCTCTTCCTGCCACTCCAACAGTACCCTGATTTGATCCAGTTCGTAGTCAACTTCTACATCCAAGATAAAGGCCCTCTGTCCTGGGGCTAGAGCTCTCACCCACTGCTGAATCTCCTTTTCAGTGCATTCACTTCCTGAGATCTCTAGTACAGTGCTTCACTCTACTCGGGCTCCCTGGGCCCTACCCCAAGCACCCGCAGCCATAGAAGCTGCCTCACACGTGGATCGTGGCTCTTGTCTAGGTTGGCTAGCGCCGGCTGCAGAAGAGATCCCGGAGGAGCCCCCAAATGTAGCACAGCCCCCTTGGGGACTGCTTGGATTCACCTGTTCTTCTGCATCGCCATGACCCTGTGAACATTCCAACCCACCTGACACTCTGGGTTCAGACATCTTCCACAACACCTTTTAAATGACACGTCACAAAAGTCAAATGTGTTTATAGTATATACACTTTTACCACCCTTCCTTAAGCTCCAAGGCAGTCAATGGGGGAGTTCACATGCCATACCTGGGGCAAATAATTATCAATAATTACAATAATTATTATATTATTTTTCTTTGCCCTGAAATTCACTTTTTGATTTTTTTTACAGAACACTTGCGTGCTCGCTAATATTATATAAAAATTGTAACTAGCCCCATGTATAGGAAATATATTTCTAAAGGAGGGGCGGGGGGGTTAACTAATCTTTAGGCTTAAGCATGAAGGAAAGGGGAAGGGGGTTTGGCGGGACTTTAAATGAGGCACATATTCCCATGTGCCTCCATCCCTAAATCAATTAGTCGAACAAGAAGTTTGGGACTTTGAGTGAGGCAATTGACAGACAGCTATGAATTATAAAATACGACTTATTTATTGTCTCTGGAATTCATATAGCATTTCACAGAAAATATAAAACCATTTCATACATATACATACATGGCAATAAAATCCATTTCCTATACAGTGGGGAAAATAATAATTTGATCCCCTGCAGATTTTGTAAGTTTGCCCACTTACAGAGAAATTAAGGGTCTATAAAATTCAAATATGAGTAATACTGAGGATGGTCAAGGTCCATACCAAGTGAGGTGTGAACAATTAAGGAAATAATGAAAAGGAAGGGAACATGTGACTGAAATGACAACTATAACCAACTGTTGGTGAGACCAAAGTGAACCTATATATAATCCATTAATTGACGATAACCACCTCAAGGGGGTAATGAAAACTGTGTGTGTCCAAAATGTACCTAATATGTCTGCATGGTAGCATGGTCCATGTGAATTGAAGTGTGCAGATAAAAACTGTGACTCAAGGGGGTGCTTTAAAGGTCGACCGCCACACCCACAGGTTCCTCCCAGCATCATGCTGGCGTTGTGGCAAAGGGGACGGCCCCCCCATCCAGGACGGCACCCGCCGTCCCTGATTGGGCACCGACTAACTCCCAATCCAATTGACCCAAAGTGTGGAAAGAGGCGGACATGTAATGACGCCTATGGCGTCACACGTGTAGGGCCTGTACGTTTTCGCGTGTTTTCATACAGTGTTTCCAGGTAATTTTGAGCTTTGGTGGTTTTTCTTATTAGCCAATAGAAAAAAACTATCATCTATTGCATCATTTGTTGGTAGGTTTTTTACAGCTTTTACATTATCTTTTTTTCTTTTTTATTATTGATATTCATTTATTATTATTATTTCTTTTCACTAGGGTAAAGGGTTAGAGTTAAAGGGGTTGTAAAGGTTTATTTTTTTAAAATAACAAACATGTTATACTTACCTCCTCTGTGCAAGGGTTTTGCACAGAGTGGCCCCGATCCTCTTTTTCTGGGGTCCCCCAGTGGAGCTCCTGGCTGCTCCTCTTCTCGAGTGCCCCAACGGAGAGCCGCACTCCATGGAGCCAATGGCTCCAGCTGCTATCAATCTATCCAATGAGGACCCGAGATAGCGCCTGGAGCTGCTGTGCTCGTCCCCGTCGCTGGAACTATTGGGTTCAGGTAAGTACACGGGGGGGCTCTGGGGGGCTGCTGCACTAGGATGCATTAAGGTGAAAAATCTTGAGGGTTTACAACCCCTTTAAGGTTAAATTGGGGTTAGGATTAGGGGTTATGGCTTGGGTAAGGGGTTAATATTTTATTTATAAAAGGAAAAATCTTGCGAGCCACAATAATCCAATGCCTTATGAAGAACCAACTTAAATTAAAATACCCAGCTGCAAATGCAGATCACGTATTCATGGCCGTGCACTAAATATAAATAAAAAATTGCGCTGCGCTTAGGTGTGCTTCATATGTGTCCATTCACCATGGTGATACCATAAAATAGAAAATCTACGTAAAAATACATATAAATTGTAATTAAAGTATGATGAGCAAATACTCTTAATCTATAATGAGCCCTGCATACATAAATAAATACATAAATATATCAAAAAAAGTGCAAAAAATATCTCTCCATGAGATCAATCTATAATAAATAGGAAAAAACGTGCACTAAAAACAACATACAGCATAAAGTGATACATGCAATAGACTCAAATATATCCATATAAGTGATAGGTGATAATTAAATCCACGTGATCCTTGTTTGTGAAAAAGTCCTCAAACAAGACTTCATATGCCAGTGTTCAAAGAAGAAAAAAAAAGTTCCAAAGAAGGTCTTTATGTGCAGAGTGTTCACAAGATAAACAAACATCCAGTGGCTAAGTCAAAGTGCCATAAACATGCCGTGATGTGCCTCGGTGACCCCCAAAGTGGTTGCGCTCACCTTAGAGCGTGTGACACAGTGTTCAGCTGCATCAAAACACGCTATGGAGCCACCCCTGGGCTCAGTATGGTTAGTAATAAAACGACCTCCAATCAGGCTCTTTATTCTTCGGCATAATGCAAACTACCGGCTGTGTGGATGTATCAGAGCGGGTGGATCAGGTTCCCGGGCGGGGGCTGAGCTCGCTGATATCGGCTGTCCTGTAACTTGCTTCACCAAACACCCAGAACCGACCAGAACGGGTGTTTGGTGAAGCAAGGTCCGTTCTGGTCGTTTTTTGGGTGTTTGGTGAAGCAAGGTCTGTTCTGGTCGGTTCTGGGTGTTTGGTGAAGCAAGTTACAGGACAGCCGATATCAGCAAGCTCAGCCCCCGCCCGGGAACCTGATCCACCCGCTCTGATACATCCACACAGCCGGTAGTTTGCATTATGCCGAAGAATAAAGAGCCTGATTGGAGGTCGTTTTATTACTAACCATACTGAGCCCAGGGGTGGCTCCATAGCGTGTTTTGACGCAGCTGAACACTGTGTCACACGCTCTAAGGTGAGCGCAACCACTTTGGGGGTCACCGAGGCACATCACGGCATGTTTATGGCACTTTGACTTAGCCACTGGATGTTTGTTTATCTTGTGAACACTCTGCACATAAAGACCTTCTTTGGAACTTTTTTTTTCTTCTTTGAACACTGGCATATGAAGTCTTGTTGGAGGACTTTTTCACAAACAAGGATCACGTGGATTTAATTATCACCTATCACTTATATGGATATATTTGAGTCTATTGCATGTATCACTTTATGCTGTATGTTGTTTTTAGTGCACGTTTTTTCCTATTTATTATAGATTGATCTCATGGAGAGATATTTTTTACACTTTTTTTGATATATTTATGTATTTATTTATGTATGCAGGGCTCATTATAGATTAAGAGTATTTGCTCATCACACTTTAATTACAATTTATATGTATTTTTACGTAGATTTTCTATTTTATGGTATCACCATGGTGAATGGACACATATGAAGCACACCTAAGCGCAGCGCAATTTTTTATTTATATTAATATTTTATTTAATGTCTTATTATTTATTTATTTATTTATTTTGTTAGGGTGTTAATAAATATATACTACTAATACCAATAATAATAATAAAAAAAAAAAACGAATAAATAAATGTAAACTAAATACACAATTAAATAAAAATAAATATAAATAAACACAAGAAATGATTACTATGTATAAGTATATAATTAATTATTTAATCCTAACCTTAACCCGCTAACCCTTAAATAAAATGGAATAAAATAATAATAATAATAAACACCCTAACCCTAATACATAATCAATAAATTATTGTTATTAATAATAATAATAATAATAATAATAATAATGTAAGTATTATTTATATTATTATTATGATTATTCATAATAATAATTGTTTTTAAGTTTTTTGGTGTTTATTTATAACAATAATAATAATAATAAGTATTATTATTATTTATATTATTATTATTAATAATATTTTTTTTCAGATTTGGGTGTTCAATTATTATTATTGTTATTATTATGAATAATTTACTAAAAATATATTTTTTTTAAGGTTAGGGTTTATTTATTATTTATTTATTTATTATTACATATTATTAATTTATTTTATTTATTTACAATGATTTTTAGGTATTTGTGTATTTATTTTTCATTTATTTTTTCATATATTATTTCATATTATTTTCATGTATTGTTATTAATATTATTATTATTGTGTATTATTAATAATAACTTATTAAATATATATTTTAAAGGTTAGGGGTTAATTATTATTTATTGTTACATATTAATAATTTATTTTATTTATTATTTATTTACGATGATTATTAGGTATTTGTGTATTTATTTTTCATGTATTTTTTTCATATATTATTTCAATTCTTTTTTTTTTTTTTTTAAATTTTAGCAGAAAATCGCACAAAAAATGCGCAAATTGTGCATTTCCATTAATTTCGATGGCAATAAAAACATGCCAAAAACGCGCAAATCTGCCCAATTTGAGCTACCAAAAAGAAGCTCCAGAAGAGCTGCGAACCAATAAATTAGAAAAACGGTCAGTGACTTAATCGGTGAGTTTCTCGCCTGTGCTCATGTGACGCACGGAAACGCACGCGCTCAGTCGTTTTTGTGCACATTCACAAAACACCCAATGGGAACGCAGCGTTAGATGTGCCCAGCGGAGACTCATCCCCCCCCGTACAGATCACACAGACAGGAATATCTCCTGTACGGGGCAGGGTCAGGTTTAGGACAAGTCACACAAGGCTAACAATGACAGGCTGTCTTTGGCGGAGATTGCCGAAGTCTCAGCACGATAGCGGAAAGAGCCGAAGAGCCGAGTGGGCGGCGGAAAGAGCCGAAGTCAGCGCTGCTAAGGGGGCGGAAAGGTAGCCGAGCGGAGCCGGAGTTTGCCGAGCGGATACGGAAACGTGTCCCGTGCGGATGCAGACAGGGAGCTGCTCGGGAGGAAAGTTGGGGGTCGGCGGAGGACGGAGAGAGGATCCTGAATACCGAACAGGTGCCGAGTGATCCCGAACCCCCCCTTCTCTCCGCAGGGTGAGTGGTACAGTCCGATCTCTGATTACATACATTGTATCCATTAATACAACATCTGTTATCTCTATAGAAGTTCTCTGTGTACAGAGCGGGATCACTGGAGACACCCACACAACGAGAAAGTATGGAGTGTCACTGATCGCTGTATACACCCTCCATGCAGACAGGTGGAGGAGAAGGTGCAGCATTTAAAGGAGACCTGTCATTAGAAAGATGGGGGGGGGGGTGATACTACTTACTGGGGGGGATCATTACAATATTAATAGTCATGATGCACAGCAGAACAAGCATGCAGCCAGTGAAAACAGAATTCCTGATGAGCGGCTTTATTGCAGGTCCTATAGACTCCTATGGCTGAGAGATCACTCAGGATGATGTATGACAGATGTGTGCACAGAGTCCAGTTCTGGGAGAGGGGGGGCGTCAATGGGGGTCCCCCCAGAACCACGTCCCCTGGGGGGCGCACATCCGGTGCGCTCTGTGATCGCTTTCTCCTTTGGACACAGCTGATCACAGATCGTGGTGAAGGGCCAGTCACAGCGGCCCTTTACCTGGTAATCAGCTCTGTCCAATCACTGCTGATCACTTGTACACAAACTTGCTGGTTTGCTGCATTCCTTTTCTCACGTACTTCATCACAGCGTGAGGAGAGCCGGTGTTCTGCCGAGAAAGTTCCCCTCGGCGGATAAGGACCCCCCTCTACTGTGCAGGCGCAGCGCTTGCGCAGTAGGAGCCGGCGGAAATAGCTGAAGCCGAATAGAATAGAAATCAGCTGTACACGGCGCCTGTAAGAGGGCCGCTCGCCACTTTTTTATTCTCCCTCTAGGTCCACTTGGATGATGGGGCTTGAACCTGGACCTAGGGCGCAGGCGCCGTGTACAGCTGATTGAAGGTTTTCAGCTTCGGCTATTTTCGGCGGCTCCTTAGTCGTTCGTACTGCGCAAGCGCTGCGCCTGCACAGTACAGGGGGGTCCTTATCCGCCAGGGGAACTTTCTCGGCAAGACACCGGTAACCAACAATTATGACAGGTGACATTAACACTGATATCAATGCCTATCAGTGCCCATCAATGCTGCCTATCAGTGCCACCTATCTGTGCCCATCAATGCTGTCCATCAGTGCTGGCTATGGGTGCTGCCCATCAGTGCCCATCAATGCTGCCTATCAATGCCACTGACAGTATCAGTGACCATCAATGCTGCCTCTCAGTGACCATCAATGCCACCTATCAGTGCCCATCAGTGCTGCCTATCAATGCCACTGACAGTATTAGTGACCATCAATGCTGCCTCTCAGTGACCATCAATGCCACCTATCAGTGCCCATCAGTGCTGCCCATGAGTGCCCATCAATGCTGTCTATCAGTGCTGGCTATCGGTGCTGCCCATCAATGCCACCTATCAGGGCCATCAATGCTGCCTCTCAGTGCCACTGACAGTATCAGTGCCCATCAATGCTGCCTCTCGGTGCCCATCAATGGTGCCTATCAGCGCAGCCTATCAGTGCCGCTTATCAGTGCAGGAGAAAAATTATTTATTTGCAATATTTTATAACAGAAACTAAGAAAAACATTTTTTTTTTTGGGGGGGGGGGGGGAGAGCTTCTGCTCTTATGCACGTCACTGGAAGAGGCGGGATTGGGCTCAGGTAAGTATAAGGGAATCTGGGGGAGGGGGGGGGGGGGGCGGCAGCTGCCCCCAGAAGGTTTTTGTTACTTTGGTGTGCATTAAGGTAAAAAAAAACCTTCTGCCTTCAGAACCACTTTAAGGTTAAAAAAAAAGAAAACTTTCACTATTTGCTTCTATTGGAGCCTTTATAATCACTTTAAGACAGATCTAAAAGATACAAATTATTGTAGATCTGTAATGATTAATACATCATTAAAGTAGAACTATAGACAAAACTTTTTTTTCACTTTTTTTTTCATTTTGGTTTGTTTTTGAGTAAGGGAGGGTTATAACCCCTGTCAGTTTTTTTTTTATTCATCTGTGTCCTATTGTGGAGATCTCCTTTTGCCTTCCTGTCCCATAGCCAAACAGGAAGTGAGAGGAAATCTCTCCAAAGTGAGGAAATCCCTGGTTGTCACCAGAACTAGGGTCCCTATTGGAAGATTTTCCCTCTATCCCTGTTCTTGTGACAAAAGTTAGGAATTTCTTTCACTTTCATTTTCAGCTTTAATGATAAACAGGTCAAATAGAGAGGGTGAATCATTCCAACGGGGGCGCAGACAGCAATAAAAACCTGACCTGCATTACAATCTCTCTCCACCCTACCCAAAACTAAAATAGGTTTTCTTTTAGTTATACTTAATTTTTTTTTGTGCAATCTGTGTAAGTAGTGAAATGCAGTATGTCCTGGCCTCTAGAAGACCCTATACAGCAGGGCTGGAGTGTGACCGAAAGAAAGAGCACAAAGAGCCAGTCAGTTCATGTGCTGACGAGAAGCATGCTCATAGGAGGAGAGAACAGAGTGACGGAGAGATGAGCTCATCACTGTGCTGCTTCTCCTTTCACTGTCCAGTCACAGGCTGGGTGTCGGGTCCAGGATGACCTGAACTCAAAGGTTTAATGATGTGGGCATCAGGCTGAGGACATCTTGTGGCAGAAATAAAGTACTGCAGGGAAATCTCTGGACTAAAGGTGAATATTGCAGAAAAAGCTGCTTTTTATTATTTTTATCATTTAAATATCTATTCGTTTTAAATGTTGGTTGGAGTTCCTAAACTGTTTTTATTTTAAATAGTAATAGTATATCTAATGGATGCTGTCTTGCATTGCCACTGAAACAATTGTAAAATATAATCCAGCCTCCTTGTATTGATTTGCTTGAATCAACACTTTGCTTTCCCCAAACATTGGGCCAAGGCAGTTCTCTGTAAAGTATTGTAATCTCCGTATCTTATCTGTATACAGGAAGAACAGCAGTCTGGATGTCTCAGCCTGATGATGGATGTGCTGGGCAGGAGCCGCTCTCTTCCTCCCCGGACAGCAGCTCGGATGACTCTGAGCACCTGGTGGCAGCGGAGACCTTTGCCCGGGGCTATGACTGTGTCTCCATCTCATCCTACCCTGGAGAGAGACTGATACAGGGGCAGGAGGACACAGCATCCCTGGTGTCTACAGCAACCCTGGTGCCTGAGTGTATCTACCTTCCTCCTTCTGGGTACCAACTGATGTCTGACCAGGAGGTAATATAGAAGGGGCAGCATGCTTCCCAAATACCTACCTCCTGGGGAAGAGGAGTGTCTTCTAATTCTCTTCTTCTACCTCTCCTCCAAAGCATTTCTCTGTGTATTCCCATATACTGGTAACATACAGCCCTCAAAGTGATACATGGGGTTCTGGTTTACCATCTCATGAAATCACCTCCTTATTCTGTGTCCCCCTGTTAAATCCTAATAGATTGCAAGCTCTTCCTTTTTTTTTTTTTTTTTTGTTTTCTTTCCCATATACCCTAAAAGACTATAAGCTGTTCTACCTTCTGTACCTTCCTGTATATTCTAATAGATTGTAAGCACTTTCACCTTCTATATCATGGATTGTACCCTAACAGACTACATGCACCTCAACCTTCTGTACCCTCCCTTATTCCCCCAATAGACTGTAAGCTTTTCTACCTTCTGTGCTCTCTATACCATAATTGATTGTAAGCCCTTCTACCCTCTGTATCTATATCTTAAATAGATTGTAAGCTCTGCCGCCTTTGTTATACTATAATAGATTTTAAGCTCTTCCACCTTCTGTATACTATAATAGATTGTAAGCTCTTCCACCTTGTGTATCCTCCCATATATCTTATAGGCCATAAGCACTTCTACCTTCTGTATCCTCTCTTATATCCTAACAGATTGTAAGCTCTTCCACCTTCTATATACCAAAATAGATTTTTCACCTGTTTACCATACTAGATTGCAAGCTCTTCGACCTTCTGTATCCTTCTTTTATATCCTAATGGATTGTAAGCTTTGCTCTTCCACATTGTGTATCCTCCGATATATCTTATAGACCATAAGCACTTCTACCTTCTGTATCCTCCCTTAAATCCTAATGGATTGTAAGCGCTTCCTCCTCCTATATACCAAAATAGATTGTAAGCTCTTCCACCTTCTGTATACCATAATAGATTGTAAGCTCTTCCACCTTCTGTATACCACATTAGATCGTAAGCTCTTCCACCTTCTGTATACCATCATAGATTGTAAGCTCTTCCACCTTCTGTATACCATAATAGATTGTAAGCTCTTCCACCTTCTGTATACCACATTAGATCGTAAGCTCTTCCATCGCCTGTATACCATAATAGATTGTAAGCTCTTCCACCTTCTACTGTCCTTATCCTACCTTATACCCTATTAGACTGTAGGCTCCTCAACATTCCATGTCCCTCCCTTTATGCACCCCAATATACATTTATCTCCGGTTATGTACAGTAATGTGGGTCTATACTGGACTTCATAGACTGCGTGTTAAACTGCTCATAGATGAAGAATGTTACTGATTTGTAGATGCTGATTAAGTGAAATAAAAAAAAAGCTTGTGTGGCAATATAATTTATTACTTTTAAAGTTCCCCTTCCAATCTGCAGCCACTATGACTTTCTAAACCTGGCAAAGATTTCAGATGTTGGCGACCACACTGGGGCAATCCGTGTACAAACCGCCCCCAGGACCCCCATTTCCTGCCCTTTTGGTTGCTGCTTTCCCTATTGTTTATTGATCTGCATCCCTTGCATTAATAGTTTTTACTATCTTTTAACCTTGGTGAATTACTTGGGTCTTGAAGGGATACAAGGATGCAGATATTCTCTGTTTACACCTCAGGGAATGTTTGGTGTGATAATAGCAGGCAGCCTCTTCCACTTATCAGCGGGGAGGTTACTAGAATGACCTGACCCTGTACCTCCAGAGGATAAGCAGGTATGAATCTACATTTGTACAATAGTCTCATTACTTGTAATCATCATCCCATTATCCTTATTTGTGAATTTATTATTAGGAATTCTGCCAATATAGGAGGAAAAGACCTTGCTAACAAATATCCATTCTCTGTATTGTGTGCCCTTGGTGGGTGGTTGAACTCTGGGTACAGAGATCAGAGTTCTGTATGACGAGGGTATTCCGAATGAACAATAAATAGGATGGGGGGGGGGGGGGGGAGAGGAATGTGCCGCCATGATCAGCATGTACTGTGTGTAGGGCAGCCAATGGAGGGAGGGAGGACTTGATTGTCTTTTGATGTTTAACAACATTGTGATTGGAGTTTTTCTTGGCAGGATTTCAGTTTCCTTTGTAATGTTTCAGCAGTATAAACTGCATCCTGAGGCAGCTGTGGGATTCTGCAGATAGTTGCCATTGTGGGTTTGAAATGGTTTCTAACAGCATTGGCACGTCAATATATAGCCGCTCGCTATAGAGGGAGGGCCCTGGAAGTTCAGACTCCCAAGTCTGTCCTGCAAACTGTTGCTTCCTCATTTGATTGACAGGCCAGGAGACTCCAGGTCTGTCCCACCTACCTTGACATCATACCTTGATTGAGTCTGTCCCACCCACTCCTAGTCTGCTCTGCCTACCATGACTGACAGGACAGGAGACTCCTGGTCTGCCTCACATACCATAACATTATATCTTGATTGAGTCTGTACCGCCTACCATGACATCATACCTTTACTAACAAGACAGGAGACTTATAGTCTGTCCCATCTACCATGACATCATACCTTGACTGACCGGTCAGGAGACTCGTAGTCTGTCCCATCTACCATGACATCATACCTTGACTGACCGGTCAGGAGACTCGTAGTCTGTCCCATCTACCATGACACCAAGCCTTGACTGACCGGTCAGAAGATGCCTGGTCTGTCTCGCTCACCATGACATAATACCAGCATGACTGACAGACCAGGAGACTCCTGTTTCCCCCCCCCCTACAATGACAACATACCTTGATTGAGTCTGTGCCACCCACCATGACATCATATCTTGACTGACAGGTCAGAAGATTCTGGTCTGTTCCGCCCACCACAACATCATATCTTGACTGACAGGCTAGGAGACTCCTGGTCTGTTATGCCCACCATGACATCATACCTTGACTAACCAGACAGGATACTTCTGGTCCGTTTCATCTACCATGACACCAAGCCTTGACTGACGGGCAAAAGGGTGCCTGGTCTGATTCGCCCGCCTTGACTGACAGACCAGGAGACTCCTGGTCTTTCCCACCTACCATGGGATCATACCTTGACTAACAGGGCAGGAGACTCTTGGTCTGCCCCATCTATCGTGATACCAAGCCTTGACTAACAGGTCAGCAGATTGCTGGTCTGTTCCGCCCACCACAACATCATATCCTAACTAACAGATTAGGAGACTCCTGGTCTGTCACATCCACTGTGACATCATACCTTGACTGACAGGTCAGGAGACTCCTGGTCTGTCACATCCACTGTGACATCATACCTTGACTGACAGGTCAGGAGACTACTGGTCTGTCATGCCCATTTATTTAAAAAACCTGCCCACATTCACGCACATTGAATTAACTGATTCTCATTGCATGGTGGAAATTGTAGTATGGTAGAGTGGCGATGAACAGTAAAAGGAAGTGTCATTGGTGTTTCATCGATCCCTCCTCACTGTTCCCAGACATAGCTGCACTGTTCCATCTAAAGAAATTAAGTCTTGAGCATTTATAAGGTAATTAACACTAGAACTATGTACATTTAACATTAGCATGCTCCATTTTTATTGAAGAAAATAAATAATAAGGGCCCTTTTTGAAGCTATCTCAGAATTCGGCTTTAAAACTGGGGTTTGCAACTTTTATATGACAAACGTACCCCCTCGATTATCATTCCTGAGCTCCGGAACCCCCTAAAGATATACCAACATAAAATCTGTTTGAAAGTTTATTTGCATCCATCTACAGACAGACCCCAAACACAGAGATCTACTGAATCAGAAACTTCTCAGCAGTTTGTGTCCCTATCAGCAATCGGCGATCGTGTCTGTGTATATGAGTAATAATTAATGAGCAGAGATAACTTCTCTCTTTTCGGGAGTTTCTTAATTCTGTCTCCCCTCTATAGAAATTAAATAGAAATTAAAGCTGCTGTTTATTAAAATGTCATCTGCTTTGTGTTTTTTTTTTTTTGTTTTTTTTTTTTTTTGTGCTTGTAGGTTGCCCAGCAGAAGGCAGCTCTAAAAAGTACTGTTGAGCGTCTAGATAGGGTGACACAGGAGAAGGAGACCCTGCAGGAGGCGCTACGGTGTAGCTCAGAGGACTGCGCTAACCAGGTGAGTCATGTCTAATACTAGAGGTTGTATCAATTGTTAATGTTTTTTTTTTTTTTCTAAGCTTTGTTTTTACATACAGTATATTAAATGTACCTTTTAAATGCAGCTAGTAAAAATACAGTATCTGTATTATTCTTTTTTTAAGTAATCCTTGCGCTACAATGCCCACCGAGGGACAGTCAAGGTTGTAAGCCAGATGGGTTGTACTGCATTTTGCAGTGCTTTCAATGTAATGCTGGCATCTTACTGATTGTAGGAGAGAGCAGATCAGACCTGTGCATTGATCAGACCTGAGGTGGATCAACGAACGCGCTATATTGCTTAGCTGCAATGGAGAAAAATACGCTCACCAATCTTGTTGTCTGCAAGGGTGTCTGAATCACAGGACTGGCTGAAAATATTTTATCAGATAAAACGTTTTGCATTATGTAGGATTGTGAAAATCCCCCACCTTTCGTTCACCCACCACACATTTATTTTCCTTTTAAATATACATACCTTTTATTATAAGGGTCTGACAACTAGTATGTAGATATTAAGGGTCCTTCCTCTTCTCCTCTGACGGCAATGTGTGGTCATTATTCTTGAACTAAATGGCGCACGTGTAATATGTCTGACCCCCAGAGGGCGAGTCCATGACAGCTTAGACTTAGAAGAAAGGGGTTTACCAATGTTGGCTGTCATTTAACCTGTAGAACTGAGGACATCTGCTGGCAGTTAAGAAGTACTGCAAGAGACCGCTCCACATAGAAAGTATTGCACCAAAAGCTGTTAGTTTTTTCTATTTTAGCTTTTAATAGATTATTATGTTATTCCGAGGACTTCTGTTTAAATAACAATGTGTCATTTTCTGGGACCACAGCTATCCATGTGTGATTGTTTTACAACTCTAAAAACAAAAAGTTCCCTAAAGGTCTAAAAAACAACAACTCCCTAAGCATGAAATTCTGAAATAATTTGGAGCCTTGACTCCCTGACTGGGGACCCTGTTTTATTTGCTGATGACTAGTAGCACATACAGTATATAGTAATCCTTCTCTATCTCACACAGGTGAAACAGCTGCTGGATCAGATAAAAAATTCAGAAGAGATTTTACAGAGCCTTCAGAGGAATTTGACCGACACCCAGCAGAAGACTTCAAGGAAAATGGTGAGAATCATCCACAAGTCCCAAGTAAAAGACTAGAATTCTGAAAATGCTAGTCGACTGGTGGTTAGATGCTGCAGAGGAATTACATAGAAGCCAGAACCCAGATTATGATATTGTCTTCCCAGCAGACATTATTTCTTCCAGATTGTAGCAAAGTGGAATAACCATTTCTCTATCTAGATCTCTTTCTCACCCACTGTCCTGATCCCTCTCGCTATTTTGCTATCTTTCTATCTTAATCCCTTTCTTGATCATACTATCTTGAACCCTCCCTTGATCTATCTCGATGCCTCGCCTTGATCTATCTCGATGCCTCGCCTTGATCTATCTCGATGCCTCGCCTTGATCTATCTCGATCCATCTCTCTATCTTGACCTCTTTTGCTGTGTTGATTCATCTCTCTACTCTTTCCTGACCAATCCTCCTGACCTACCTCTCTATCTTGATCCCTCTTTCTATCTTGATCCATTATTTTTAACCTGTTACCTGTTGTCCCCTCTCAGGCAGCTCTGACAGCCTCCTTCAGTCGCTTGTACCAGGAAGTGAATTCTCTCAATGACGAGAATGAGAAGCTCAGATCGCTAAGCTCAGAGGTGACCCCTGTTGGACAGGGTGTGCAACAGTCTTCTCAGCAGGTATGCTCATAGACCTCATAGCTTAATGTGCACAGCGGCAGGCTCCTCTGGTGACAGCCAACAGTAAATGTTTGTGAAACTTATATATGTTTGTTCTAGCAAAGAGAAATTCCAGGGTCTAAGGTATTTCGTAAGATAATTGTAAAACTGACATCTAATATCAATATCAGTGGGAATACATTTGTGTAGGATAGCTGGTATTTTTGGAAATTACCTTTCATCACATTGGAATAATAAACAATTAGAAGGGTGTAAAACTCCAGTAAGGGTAACATTCACATGTATGAAAAATGCCCATTTCTATATAGAAAATGAGATATTCCACAATAATGTAACTGTACTGGGCAGCATGTTACACTTTACTGGACAACAATGGCAGAACAAGGTCCTGGGGCAACCATGGGAAATAGGCCAAAATGCACTTGGAGTGGAGAAGGATGAAGCTTGCCTGTCTGTGCAAATATTGGCTGGACCAGCATAGATATGACCCTAAAATTACCATGTTTTGGTCCATGAGAAACAAAATAGGATGGAGGAGGTGCTGTGACATTGTTAGATTATTGAGATCTAGTAGTCATAATAAGCACGGGATACAGAACCAGGATTTAAAATACTTAATTATAGCCAAAATCCATTCTTTCATCTCTGAACTAAGATCTTATAACTCCTCCGAAGTGAAATTTTATTTGGATTTGTCAATTTAAAATTGAATTGCATTATGTTTCTGGCACAAAGCATTTTTAAAGCAGTGCTACAAAACAAACAAATGCAATTTTACTGATGAAAAAATAAGAGCTTTAGGAAGAAGGTGATCAGGGGGTTATTAAAAAGTAGTTAGGATTAACAAGGGGTTAAACTTGTATTTTCAGAGTGCCGGGGACAGCCGGAGAGCTGAGGCAGGAGGGGCAACTGCGCCAACTGCACCCTCTCCACCATAGTGTCAGAGTCATGTGTTGTACCTGCCTATGGGTTTGGCCAACCCATAGCAGCCCCAATTCCTGCACCTTCACACCTCAGATCACCCAAATTCCTGCACCTTCACAGCTCAGATCACCCAAATTCCTGCCCCTTCACAGCTCAGATCACCCAAATTCCTGCACCTTCACAGCTCAGATCAGCCCCAATTCCTGCACCTTCACAGCTCAGATCAGCCCCAATTCCTGCACCTTCACACCTCAGATCAGCCCCAATTCCTGCACCTTCACACCTCAGATCAGCCCCAATTCCTGCACCTTCACACCTCAGATCAGCCCCAATTTTTACACCTTTAAGCTGGGTACACATTATACAATTTTTGTTCAATTTCCTTAATTTTTTTTTCAACTGTGTATTGCAAGGGCCTGCCTGATTGCATTCAATTTGAAAGTGTTTAGGTTTGACCTCATATTATATGGTTTTGGTAAATCCTAAAAGAAAATTGGACAAAAATTGTATTAGTGTGTAGCAAGCTTAAGACTTTTTATATCAGTACTGTTACACCTTTTAGATCAGGCCCAATTCCTGCACTTTCAGACTCCAGACCAACCCCAGGTAATGAGCCTCCACACCTCAGATCAGCCTCAAACAATTCACATTCTGACCTCGGATCAGCCCAGATTAAGGCCTCAATATGCCCCAATTGCTGCACTTTTAGAAATGCAGGGGTTTTACATACCTACCACTTACAAGAAGAAGAAGAAGAGTGCAGACATGTGGGTCAGCTACTTTCTTGCACTGACAGCCTACTGAGCTGCCAGTTACAGCAAAAAGACAGCGAAAATGGTGATGTGTACTTACCCAGGCGTTCAGGCTCAGTGGTTGCAGTCCCTTGGTATATAGATGGTGAACAGAAAGTTTTATATATATATACAGTGGCTTGCGAAAGTATTCGGCCCCCTTGAACTTTTCAACCTTTTGCCACATTTCAGGCTTCAAACATAAAGATATAAATTTTTATTTTTTGTGAAGAATCACCAACAAGTGGGACACAATTGTGAAGTGGAACGAAATCTTTTGGATTTTTGAAACTTTTTTAACTAATAAAAAAATGAAAAGTGGGGCGTGCAAAATTATTCGGCCCCCTTGCGTTAATACTTTGTAGAGCCACCTTTTGCTGCGATTACAGCTGCAAGTCGCTTGGGGTATGTCTCTATCAGTTTTGCACATCGAGAGACTGAAATTCTTGCCCATTCTTCCTTGCAAAACAGCTCGAGCTCAGTGAGGTTGGATGGAGAGCGTTTGTGAACCGCAGTTTTCAGCTCTTTCCACAGATTCTCGATTGGATTCAGGTCTGGACTTTGACTTGGCCATTCTAACACCTGGATACATTTATTTGTGAACCATTCCTTTGTAGATTTTGCTGTATGTTTGGGATCATTGTCTTGTTGGAAGATAAATCTCCGTCCCAGTTTCAGGTCTTTTGCAGACTCCAACAGGTTTTCATCCAGAATGGTCCTGTATTTGGCTGCATCCATCTTCCCCTCAATTTTAACCATCTTCCCTGTCCCTGCTGAAGAAAAGCAGGCCCAAACCATGATGCTGCCACCACCATGTGTTTTTTTTTTTTTTTTTTACACAGGTAATGTTTATTAACGGCACAGTGGTGCAGTGGGTAGCACTCTCACCTAGCAGTAAGAAGGGTCGCTGGTTCAAATCCCGACCACGACACTACCTGCCTGGAGTTTGCATGTTCTCCCTGTGTCTGCGTGGGTTTCCTCCGGGTACTCCGGTTTCCTCCCACACTCCAAAGACATGCTGGTAGGTTAATTGGATCCTGTCTAAATTGGCCCTAGTATAGGTATGAATGTGAGTTAGGGACCTTAGATTGTAAGCTCCTTGAGGGTATAGGGACTGATGTGAATGTATAATATATATATATATATATGTAAAGCGCTGCGTAAATTGACGGCGCTATATAAGTACCTGAAATAAATAAAATAAATAAATAAATTAAATGTATTACACATTACACTTGAAAATGCAAGTCATACATTAAGACAGGAGTACAGCAAACCAGGGTCTACAAATTACACTGGTAAGTTTAGAAAGGCTTGTATCATTTGGTATGTAAACTTCTAACACCATGGACAGACTGAAGAAACAATCCTCAAGGGAATCAGCATACTCCATGCAAGAATAAACCATACATGTGAAACACAAGCACAATCTCACCCAGTAGTTTCATCACATATAAGAAGCCTTTTCCTTCCCTATATCGGGGGGGGGGGGGGGGGGGGGGACAGAGGCACCCACCAAGAAACCAAGGGGGTGAGAAGAGGTGGGTCCAATATCCACCTGCTAACTCCAGGATCCTCAACCCACAGCATATCTGCCACCCATCAATTGTTTCGGGGTAGAATTAAACCGTCAGATGCTTAGCCTCAACCCAAGCCGCCCATATCTTCTCAAACTTATGAGGACAGTTCCTACCCATGTAAGTTAGTTTATACATTGGTAGTATCGCATTCACCTGCGCCCGCCATGCTCTTGTAGTAGGGGGGTCAGGCAGTTTCCATCTGAGCAGGATTTCTTTCCTGGCATAATAGGCTGTATAGAACACGAATAGCTTTATATGTTTAGTAGTTGCCAGGTTATCTGTAATGCCTAGTAGAAACACCAGCGGGTCTACATCCAGGTGTAACCCTGCTACCCCATTTATATCTGATACCACCGCCCTCCAGTAAGTCTGAAGGACCGGGCATGACCATACAACATGGAAGAAAGTTCCCACCGACTGCCTGCATTTGGGACAAACATCTTCTACTCCTGGGTAAATGTTGGATAGCCTGTGCGGGGTATAGTACGCTCTATGTAGGAATTTCAGCTGGACAAATCTGTCCCTTGCTGAGATCATGAGTGGAATGCACTGCTGCAAGCCTTCAGACCAATCCTCTTCAGTCAATTCAGGAATATCCAGCTGCCATTTAGTGAACAGTGGGGTCAACCTGGAGGTGTCTTTACAGGTAAGCCTGATATATATAGAAGACAGTATGCGGTCAATATCCGTTACTGTAAGTAGGGACTCAACTGAATGTGTGGCAATAACTATCCCATTAGGGAACTGAGCCCTGGCCGCGTGACTGAGCTGTACAGATCTAAAGAACATCCACGAGGGAAGATGATATTTACTTTTTAATTCTGTGAATGATATAAGGCGATCGTCTTTAAAAATATGTCGTATTGTCCGGATCTCGTATCTGGCCCATACCTGCGGGTCTGGGATAGATTGGAAATGCGGCAGTTTGGGATTACCCCATAATGGTGTATAAGGGGAGACAGCATTCCGATTATTAAGGTAACCTGATACTTGACTCCAGACCCTCACCGTCGTCTTCATCGGCATAGTAACTCGAGGGCTGTATCTCGGTCCCCTATACACTAGGTTGCTAAGTTCTGAGTATGAACCAAGAATCGCCGCCTCCAAGTTAACCGCTGGGTTGGCTCTATCCTGAGTAAACCACCAACGCACAGACACTAATACCGCCGCCCAGTAGTACTTCTGGAAATTGGGTAGGGAGAGGCCACCTTCCATAAGCGACAGCTGTAAAGTGTGTTTAGCTATTCTGGGAGCTGCCCCCGCCCAGACAAAAGACGTGATAGCCTGGTCCAATTTGACAAAGAAAGAGTTAGGGATGGGAACTGGGGTGTGTCGGAAGGCATACAGGAATTTTGGTAAGAAGGACATCTTAATTAGGTTTATTCTCCCTACTGGGGTCAGTGGAAGTGATTTCCACACTGAGCATCGTTGAATAAAGCGCTGTAAGATGGGATAGACATTATCCTCCAAGTACTTCTGTAGGTCTAATTGTACCTGAATACCCAGGTATTTGAACCGCGCTACCCTTTTCGGCCTAGGGACTCCCGACAGAGAGAACAGGAGGGACTTATCCCAATTCACCCGAACTCCTGAGAACGTACCAAACTGGTTAATAATGGACAGAGCCGCCCCTAGTGATTGCTGGTCATCTTGAAGGTATAAAAGCATATCGTCTGCGTATAACGAAACTTTTTCAGTCAGGGGAGGAAACGATATGCCTCTCACCGCCGTCGCCGCCCTAAGAATCACTGCCAGTGGTTCAATTGCAAGGGCGAAAAGAGTCGGAGAAAGTGGACAGCCCTGCCTAGTGCCCCGGTGGAGTGGGAATGATGCAGACAAAACACCGTTCGTGCGAACTCTAGCCGTTGGACTTGAGTACAGAAGGCGCACCCATTTAACAAATTTAGGTCCCACTCCAAATCTAGGTAGAATATGCCATAAATATTCCCACTCCACAGAGTCAAAGGCCTTCTCCGCGTCCAAGGAGGCCACCGCGCCAGTCCCCCCCCCCACCAGTCGAGCTCGCAATCACCGTAAACAGTCTACACAAATTGATATCTGTTCCCTTGCCTGGCATAAACCCAGTCTGATCACCATGGATTAAGGATAAGATAACTGTATTGAGCCTGGTAGCCAAAACCTTTGCAAGGATCTTTGCATCCACATTAAGGAGCGATATAGGCCTATATGAGGAGCAAAGATCAGGGTCCCTTCCAGGCTTGGGAATCACAATGATAACAGCCCTAGACATGGAGGGAGGCAAGGAGTCAGAGTCGAAGGAGGCATTCAGGACTTCCAGCAGTCTAATGGCAAGGGTGTCAACATGTTCTTTATAAAATTCCACAGGGAATCCATCATCACCCGGGGTCTTTCCCGACTGGAGGGAGCCAATAGCCATTTGGATCTCCTTGAGGGAGAGCGGAGCGTCAAGTCTCTGCCTAGCTGCTACCGACAGGCAGGGCAGCTCAATGGCTTCTATGTACGTCTGTAATTCATCAGCAGAATATTGTACTCTGGAAGAATACAGGTCCTCATAAAATGAGGCAAAACACCTGTTTATGTCTCTAGGATCAGACAGCAGCCGACCCGATGTCTCTCTAATATTAGCTACAGAGGTCGTTGCCGCCCGCTCCCGAGACAACCATGCCAGGAGACGCCCGGTCCGCTCACCCTGCTCGAAGATACGCTGCGATTGGTGCAGCATTATCTTCCTCGTGGCTGTCACCCGCAGAAGTGTCACCTCCCTCATCGCACACTGTAAGTCAACTCTACAGGTTTCATCCCTAGTGGCGGTATACTGGGCCTCCAATTGACCAGCCCTGCGTTCAGCCTGAAGCAGTGCCTCGCCAGTCTGGCGCCGAGTGGAGCCCACGGCTTTCTGATAATGATCCCTAGCATGAAATTTTAAATTTTCCCATGTAGAAGCAGGTGTGGTAGCAGGTGGATTAGCTGCCCAGTACTCCCGTACAGCCAACTCTGCCCCCGGAGCTATACGGTCATCAGAGACCCAATACCTGGACAATCGCCAAAGGCAGTCGGCGGGAGCAGGACCCACGTGCAGTTTTAATAGAATAGGGGAGTGGTCAGATATACCTCTAGGCAAATGGGAGATCTCCTGTACCTTAGTAAGAAGAGATCTAGTGGCAAAGATCAAGTCAATGCGGGACATGGCTCTATAGGAGGCTGATTGGCAGGTGTAGGATCTCAAGAGGGGATTCTTCCACCGCCAAACATCCGTTAGGTCAAATGTGGATGCCCATTTAGAAAGCGGGGATTCCACAGACCCATCCGGAGTCAGCCTATCTACAGTAGGGCAGGGAGGCATATTAAAATCGCCCGCTAGGGCTACATTGTCAGTGGAGCATCCTGCTATAAATCTAGCAATTTTATTTAAGAGTAGCAGCGAGGCTGGCGGGGGTATATAAAGTCCCACTATCACCATAGGCATATTTGCGATAACTGCATGCATTGCCACGTATCTGCCCTCGGGATCCAAGTGCAGGTCCAGCAGTGTAAAAGGTAGGTTCTTATGGATTAGTATACTAACCCCTCTGGCATACGAGGAATAGGTGGCATGATAATAGTGTCCCACCCACGGTTTCTTTAAACTAAGGACTCGACCCCCGGTAAGGTGAGTCTCCTGTAGTATGCAGATATCTGGCCGGTGGAGTTTAAGGAAGTTAAAGACTAAGGAACGCTTAACCCGGGAGTTTAACCCTCGGACATTCCAAGATATGATTGTTACTGGGGCCATAATAATTTGGGGCAATGTATGACAACCTGCAGGAGGAGTGCACTCAGATCCCTAGGCAGGGAAGTTAATCTCATTATTCATGACTCTACATTTGGCTTTGTATATTTGACTAACCAGCCATATACACCGTGAAACCAGCATACCCCATATACCTGTGTGTAACTTAAATAATACATCTTATCAAACTTTAACCAAAATCCCCCCCCCTCCCCGCACACCCCCCCAAACCAGAGCGTGCCTGATCCCAAAAACCAAACATGATCAACGATCAAATGGGGACATGAACCAGAGGGCCGGAAACAGTTAACGCCCTCTCTTGTTACAAAGGACTGGGTCAGTAGAAGATGCCGCCATCAACGGAATATGACGGAATTCCTTTAGTTTCTCCCGGTTATCACCGGGGGCTCAATCTTAAAATAACTCCCCCCTCCCCCTCAACAGAGAAAGGGAAGAGCCCCCATTCCTAGAGTATAGAGCAGGAGGGAGCAAAGGTGACAGTGTCTCGCAGGCAAAAAATAGAAAAATGGCCGGCAGGCGGAGTGGCAGCCCGAGCCTGCAGAGAATCAAAACAAAAAAACACACAAAAAAACAAAAACCAAACCCCAAAACCCCCCATGAATGTCACCATCAGACGTCAGATGTGTTAGGATAGTTCTTGTTGATATCTCGGCTCCTTTTGACTCAATAAAGTCAGCCAGATGGTGAAAGTCGGGGCAGTCAAGATAATTGCAGGATATGAGACGGGTGGCGCACCAGCTCCAATAACAGCAAGGGTTAAGCAGTGTCGCCCGATATCCCGCCAAGCCCAATCCCCACCAAAAGCAAGTCCCGAAGTCCGACTGTGTGGAGAAGCAGAGGGGTTAACATAAGGCAGAACGTGACACTGTCCATGTGGCGGACAAGCCGCAGGGGCCAGAGGCAGAGTATTGGCAGAATATAAGCAACAACAGCAGGTCATCTACCCCCCTAATTGCGGGGGAGAGTGTTCAGCCAGTGTGAGGCCTCATTAGGTGAGGTAAAGAAGCGGACAGTCTCTCCATCTTGCACACGGAGTCGGGCAGGGAACAGCATACTGTACCGTATGGCTTTAGCTCTCAGGGCCTGCTTCACTGCATCAAATGACTTGCGCTGCCTCTGAGTGTCCGCCGAGAAGTCAGGGAAAAACATCAGGCGGGTCGATTCGTGTCGAATGTCCGCCATCTTGCGTGCCTCGTGGAGTATCAGGTCCCGGTCCCTGAAGTTCAGTAGCCAGAAAATGAAAGTGCGGGGTGGGGTTCCCGGGGGGCCCCGGGTCGGCGGCATCCTGTGAGCCCTCTCAACGGCAAAGTGTGGCGAAAACGCTGCTTGGGGGAAAAGTGAGCGAAGTAGCCGCTCTGTGTAGGCAGAGGTATCGGAGCCCTCAGATCCCTCAGGCAGGCCGATTATCCGTAAGTTGTTACGTCTATTCCGGTTCTCAGAGTCTTCAGCTTTGGCCTCCAAATGCTTCACTCTCACTTGCAGGGTGTGGAGGGAGGCCGAGTGATCCCTCGCTGTGTCTTCCGTGTCTCCCACACGGCGCTCCACTTCAGTGACCCGCTGCCTCACCTTCTCGAAATCCTGCCGGATAAGACCGATCTCTAGCTGCACGGTGTCAATTTTAGTGGTGAGAGTAGAGAGGGAGGACTGACAGCCCGTGATAGCCTGCATCAAGGCAGCGAAATTACTCTGTTCCGTAGAAGCAGTCTCAGGCCCCTCCGTCTGGGTCGCCATGCTGTGCACTGCCTCCACGCGTGCAGCGGCGCCTCCGGGATTGATGTGAGTGTTTCTCAGGCTATGTTGCTCCTGGCGCCGCCGGTTCCGTGTCCGCATCCGCAGGGGGAGATTAGGAGTCGCTTCAGCTAGGTAAGGCAATTCAAAGGATGGGATAAAAGGATAAAATCCCCGCTATGGCTGCAGAGCTTCCTGACTAACCGTCCTACTCCGTTGCCATCTTGGCCACGCCCCCTGCCACCACCATGTTTGACAGTGGGGATGGTGTGATGAGCTGTGTTGCTTTTACGCCAAACATATCGTTTTGCATTGTGGCCAAAAAGTTCGATTTTGGTTTCATCTGACCAGAGCACCTTCTTCCACATGTTTGGTGTGTCTCCCAGGTGGCTTGTGGCAAACTTTAGACAAGACTTTTTATGGATATCTTTGAGAAATGGCTTTCTTTTTGCCACTCTTCCATAAAGGCCAGATTTGTGCAGTGTACGACTGATTGTTGTCCTATGGACAGACTCTCCCACCTCAGCTGTAGTTCTCTGCAGTTCATCCAGAGTGATAGAGGGATAGAGGGACAGCCAAGTCTTGGTAGATTTGCAGTGGTCTGATACTCCTTCCATTTCAAAATCATCGCTTGCACAGTGCTCCTTGGGATGTTTAAAGCTTGGGAAATCTTTTTGTATCCAAATCCGGCTTTAAACTTCTCCACAACAGTATTACGGACCTGCCTGGTGTGTTCCTTCGTCTTCATGATGCTCTCTGCGCTTTCAACAGAACCCTGAGACTATCACAGAGCAGGTGTATTTATACAGAGACTTGATTACACACAGGTGGATTCTATTTATCACCATCAGTCATTTAGGACAACATTGGATCATTCAGAGATCCTCGCTGAACTTCTGGAGTGAGTTTGCTGCACTGAAAGTAAAGGGGCCGAATAATTTTGCACGCACCACTTTTCAGTTTTTTAATTGCTAAAAAAGTTTAAAATATCCAATAGATTTCGTTCCACTTCACAATTGTGTCCCACTTGTTGGTGATTCTTCACAAAAAAATAAAATTTTATATCTTTATGTTTGAAGCCTGAAATGTGGCAAAAGGTTGAAAAGTTCAAGGGGGCCGAATACTTTCGCAAGCCACTGTGTATATATATATATATATATATATATATATATATATATATATATATATATATATATATATATATATATATATTTTTTTTTAATAGTATATGCAGGAAATGACAGTGTACATGTATCAATATGAATGCTTGTCTTGAAGTATAACCATATTGTGTCCTTTCCAGAGAACGGAGCAGCACAGGCAGGAGCGTCTATGTATAGAGATTGTCAGTCTGCAGGAAGAGCTAAAAGCAGAACAGGTGGCTAAGAAGGACATGGAGGAGCAGATAAGGAGAGTGGAGGAGACACAGGCTGAAGAGAGAGGTGAGAGAAGACCATACATGTATTAAAGGAAATCTGTGCTTGGAGAGACTATAGGTTGCCATTGCCGATCCTCTGGAAATGCTGTTTG
The DNA here is from genome assembly GCF_042186555.1 of Aquarana catesbeiana. Taxonomy (NCBI): domain Eukaryota; kingdom Metazoa; phylum Chordata; class Amphibia; order Anura; family Ranidae; genus Aquarana; species Aquarana catesbeiana. The sequence continues at coordinate 74,762,127 of NC_133329.1, read as the reverse complement.
AGTCGCTGACCTTGAACAAGCATGTCACAAGTGAAGTCAAAACCTCTGATCTTCAGGCTTATTCTGGGTCAATCATTTAAAAATCATATAAAGCACTGAAGCCAGAGACAGTCGGGCAACCACCATATTTTCAGCTATTAAGAAGAGGTCAGCTATGGCAGCCTACCTATTTCTATCAGTACAGGCTTACGTTAAGCTGATAAAGCAAACAAAAAAACATGCTTGCTATTTGAGATGCTCCGTGTGCTGAATAGGTCATTTAGAGTTTACCTGCCCTGCCACCTGCTGGTGAAATCTGGTGTTGCGGCACAATGAGACAGACTTCTCCAGAGTTTTGCTAACTGAATTTGCTCACTCTTATATTAAACCAATAAGGACTTAAAGCCATATTAAACTCCAAAACAAACATTTATTATATTGCAGTTTATTAATTCTTAGATGTGATGGCTGCATTAGTTTTCTTTTTAGGCTTTCTTTCTTCTGTTTTTCATCTAGTGATCCAGCCAGCAAGTCTGTTTGTTTTTTTTCTTTTTTTTTTTTTTTTTAAATAACAAGCTCTCCAGCAGAAGGTATTGGTTACAGAGATGAGACAAGCCATTTAACACTGGCAGGGGTGCTTACAATGATCAACTTTTATTTATGTAAAACCATCCTAAAAAGAAAACAACTGTTTGCTGTAACGGCTTATAAAGTATTGTCTGGATTTCAGCTTCAATTTGTTAGTGTATTTAAATATGCTATTATATCTAACACTCCCTCCCCCTAATAACACCTCCTGTAGTAGAGTGCCTCCAATCTGGATGAAGGAGCATTGGGGGTGGGGGGCACATTTGGACAGCAGCAGTGGCAGCCCGTCCATAGAGGGCGCATGGGCGTCACCTCCCCTATCCATACGTCCGCCCCCCTGATTTACATATCGGTGACGCTAGACCATGGATTCCAATGCAGCAGGGGTGTTTTTTTGAATCACCTGATTAGAGGCAGAGGCTCTAATAGGCTTCAAAAAAGGGTGAGTTCGGAGCGCAGAGCATTGTGCTCGGAGCCCACCCAGTTGTTTGACCATAGCGAATGAATTTTCTCTATTAGCACACTAAAGTTCCTCCCTGCCAATCAGGAGGCAAGTCTGTGAGACCTGTTTCCCAATTGGCCAAAGCGTCAGGCGATCCTATTGGATGCCTAGGGCTTTGGTGGAAGACACACGGCGGAGGAAGCTGTAGGAGCGCACACTGGAGCCGCCGTGGCCGCTGCCCGCACTCCAGGAGAGAACACCACAGCCCCGCCACACGAGCGGATAAGTGCCGGACCGGACCACCCGTGGGGGGGGGGGGGGGGGGGGAGTCTAAGGAACGGTTCACAGCACATGCAGTCCAGTGTGGTTTTTTTTTTTTTTTGTTTTTGTTTTTTGCCATCAGAAACACATGGATAGTAGGTTCTATGGTTTCCAATGGCATAGTTCACACCAGTGCAGTCAGTTCCAGAATAAAAAGTAGAACATGCTGCATTTTTTTTCTTCACTGAACTGTACTGGAATGCAGTAAAACATATCGAAAACGCACTGTCCCCATTTATGGTGAAGAGAAAAAGAGGGGGAAAATGCACTGGAAACGCATCAAAATGCGCATACAGAAATGTATTTTGAACGCACCTGGACTGTGTTTTTATGGTGTGAACTGGCACGAACAAAAAAGAAAACGAATGCAGCCACCACATCTAATGAATGGTAGGTGGCAATGTATCACATTTTTTGGTTTTGGGTCTAATACCACTTTAGCGTATTTACTCCAGAACAAAAATACTGCAGCTCACCAGTCTTTAGATGTGGCAGCTGCGTTCATTTTCTTTTCTTCTTTTCTTTTAGGCTAAGTACATTTTTTGAAAGTACAGAAAATACCCGTTGATCCTGCCATAACTCCAGTGACATTGTAACTTAACCTGTGTACTGAACTTATATCTTAATTAATGTTATTACCTTTCCCAGTTCTCTTACATGAACTACAAGATGCATCTTCCCTATGTAATAGAGGGGGAGGTGTTCTGTATTCCTGCCCTATGAGCGACAACACTGCTCCTGCAGAACAGTGAGTGACTGAACATTGTCACCCTAGGGAAGGATGAGTTAAATAAAGAAAAAAGACCTAAAATTGACAAACACATTTCAGCTCACCCTTCCTTATATGTGGTGGCTGCATTAATTACATTTGTGTTTTATGGGTTTAAATACACTTTACATCAGTGGTTCTCAACTCCTGTCCTCAAGACCCGCTAACAGGCCAGGTTTGCAGGATAACTGAGATACATCACAAGTGATATCATTTGCTGCTCAGTGATTGCAGTATTCTAGTCTGCATCTCCCCAAGGTAATACTTAAAATCTTGCCTGTTAGTGGGTCCTGAGGACTGGAGTTTTGAACTTCTGCTTTAAGGGGTCTATTTGTAAAAAAAAAAAAAAAAAAAAAAAAAAAAATGCATAGTCATGTGTCCAGCGAATCTGCTTGTACATATGTACAAATGTTCTTTAGGCTATTTTTTGCTCTGAACATATGCGCTTTTATAAAGGGCAGTAGTAAAATACTGCATTATGACCACTAGATGGAGATGAGGAGTATAGGAAATACAAATATCTTTGTATTAAGAGATACAATGTAACAATTCTAGAGAACACTAGAGGCAATTGGCAAATAAGTTAGGGAGCGACCGATATTGTTTTTTTCAGTGCCGATATGATACCAATATTTTGGCCACCTCTCAGGCCGATAGCTGATATTCTGTACATTTTAAAATTTTTATTTTTACCCCCTTTTTTTTTTATTTTTTATCACTGTTATTCCTGTCACATGGAATGTAAACATCCCTTGTGACAGTAATAGTCATGTGAGAGGTACTATAAGACCCCAAACCCCTCCTCTGCACTTGAAAGTATTCAAAACGTCAAGATCAGCGTTTTTGAATACTTAATTTTTTTGAAAACTGGCGCCTTTTAGGATGCCAGTAATCCAGTAAGTGATGTCATGACGGGCTACTAGATCTGAGACCCAAAGCATCGGCTTTGTTTAGGTCTTTGGCCAGCCAGCGGACGTGCCGGCTGGTTGCTCAGCCCACCCAGTGGGACGGGAGAGCCCGGGCGAGCGGGAGGGGGGCGGTCCCCCCACTGCTTGTAATAACAGCCGAGCGGCTGCAGAGCCACATCAGTTGTTATTACAATAAAGCCGATTGTCCGCTCTAAAGAACGGTACCGGGGTGATACATACAGCTGCATGCATCACCCCGGTAAAACCCCTTGAAGCAATATCGGTGTCAGAAACCATGAAATCAGGCCGAGACAGAAGTACAGTGTAATCACATTTGTTTAATAATAAAAGTAAAAAGAACAAACTTAGTCAAAACATAGCCAAAGTTCAGTAACAGGAATTGATAGTCAGACAAGCCAAACGTTAGGGATCAATGTAGTGGAACAGCAAGCAGGATCTGGAGCCAGAAGGGATGTCAGCAAAGCAAGTCTTGAACAGGATGGCAGGAGAATGTTTCTGTAATGTTGACCAAGGTGAAGGCAGAGCTCCTCTGGACTGGACAGCTTAAGTAGCCAGGACTGACGAGCAGGATATCAACAGCTGAGTAACTGTGGAGAGAAAGGAGCTGGCAATAAGCCGACAGCTGAGCGGGCAGCTCAGAGAAGGAAGGGCTGAGCCCAGCCCTGACAATCAGTAATATCGGTTTAGTTTGCGACCGATACCGATTTTTCGGAAATTGCTGATATCGGCCTGCAATAATGGTCGATCCCGAAAATAAATGTAACCTTTTTTATATGCTCCGCAGCGCCATCTAGTGGCCATAATGCCTTTCCCTACAGCCCATAATAAAGCGATATTCATTCAGGAGAAAAGATAGCCTAAGAACATTTGTTTTTGCCCAATTTACACAGAACAAATGTACATGTGGATTCATTGAGTGAATGGTTACGTGAATTGTTTTTTTTTTTTATTTGTAAATGGACTCCATTTGGGTTCAGCATTTGCAAGTGTTTGCATAAAGTACAGCTAATTAGATGGTTTTTATTTGTCTATTCATACAGCATAAAGTCTCCCCCGTATTTTATAATGTAGATGAGATGACTTTTCATGTATTCATTATCAATGAGTATAATTAATAATGAAACCAAAATGCCACACCGTTTTTGACTTCTTATCAACCTTTTTTGTCTCTTCCCTTCTTCTCGGTCATCTACACTCTCTCCTTGGGATTGCAGAGATTATGGAAGGTATGTAATATAGGATGGGGTGTAATGATAAAGGATTTTTTGCAGAATTGCTCCCATTTTTTTAATTATTTTTTTTTTATTTAAAAAAAAAAAAAGAATTCTAAAACTTTTCAGGAACACAGTCTAAAGAGCAGCAGTGATTTCCAGAGTTTAGTTATCCATAATTGACCAATAAAATTGTACTCAAAGCGATTGTAAAGGTGAAATTAAAAGAAAAAGAAACCCAAACATGTCTATACACACCACCCACGCTCCTAGCCCCTCCTCTTTGTCCAGTGGCCCCATGGGAAGTGTATGCTTGCTCCAGAACCCCCACTCCCTTGTCACTGGCTTTGATTGATAGCAGCAGGAGCCAAAGACTCCCGCTGCCCCAGCAAAGGCAGCGAGACACTTCCTGGATTTACACAGACACACAGAGGCACACCTCCAGCTCTGCAGCTCTCATTGGCCCTCTTATAACTCACCCCCCCTCCCTCTCCTGGCAAACTCTCACGAGAGTGAGCGATGGAAAGCTGTGCATGATGTCATAAGCCTAGGCTAATGACCACACAAGAAACGGGAAGTGGGCTGTATAAGGTATTTACTGCCAGAAAAAAAATGTTTTACTATCCAAAGTTAAAACAACAACAAGGGCAGAAGATTTAATAGATGGAAAGATGAAAAAATGACTGAAGTTCCGCTTTAAATTTTAAATAATTTTTTTGTATATAATTGTTTTTCTTTACACTGTAAGCAGTGAAGGTACCTGAGTTTGACTTTGTATCAACCTCTTCCAATCCCCTGTACAGCAGAGCTCAGAGTGTGGTAGGGAGAAGCAGTAGAAGGAGCCACTCGGCTGTGCTGCAGTGCTCATGTACTAACCAGGAAAATGCTGATACTAGGAGAGGCCAGAGTAATAGTGGGATGACCCTATCAGTCTTCTGCTTCTCCTTTCACTGTCCAGTCACAGTTTGGGGAAGGGACATGACCTGTAAGTGTTACAGCAATCAGCTAATAGCTTCCCATGGCTCCCAATACCATTTCTATGTGGATGACACCCGAATCTATCTCTCCACCCCTCATCTCTCTCCATCAGTCTCCTCACACATCATCAGCTTACTAACAGACATAGCCTGGAAGCCACACCACTTTCTCAAACTCAATCTATCCAAAACCAAGCTCATAATATTTCCTCTCCCACGTGCCTCTTCCCCTGATTTCTCTGTCAAAATCAACGGCTCAACTATCAACCCATCCGCTCGCCAAGGTTCTAGGTGTAATCCTGGACTCCTAACTCTCCTTTTGGCCCCATATCCAGTCACTGTCCAAATCTTGCCACCTGAACCTCCGCAACATGTCCAAGATACGCCCCTTCCTATCCAATGAAACCACAAAGCTTCTAATCCACTCTCCGGTTATCTCTCACCTCGACTACTGCAACTCCCTCCTCATTGGCTTACCTTCAAATAGGTTATCCCCCCTTCCGTCCATCATGAATTCTGCTGCCAGACTTATCCACCTTACAAACCGCTCAGCATCTGCTACTCCTCTCTGTTAATCTCTCAATTGGCTGCCACTCACCCAACAAATTCAAGATACTAACAATAACTTACAAAGCCATCCACAACTCTGCCCCCATCTACATCACTAACCTAGTCTCAAAATACCAACCTACTTGTTCCCTTCATACCTCCTGCTCTCTAGCTCTCCCATCACCTCTTCCTGTGCTCGCCTCCAGGACTTCTCCCAAGCCTCTCCCATCCTCTGGAATTCCCTACCCCAATCTGTCAGACTATCTCATACTTTGTCCACTCTCAGACAATCCCTGAAAACTCATCTCTTCAGAGAAGCCTATCCTGCCCGCACCTAACAAATGTACATTTTATTTTCTCAATCAGCACATCCCCAACAGCTATTACCTCTTGTATCACTTGACCCTCCCTCCTAGATTGTAAGCACTAAAGAGCAGGACCCTCTTATTCCTCCTGTATTAACCGCTTGCCAACCAGCCGCTGTCATTATACTGCGGCAGGTTGGCACGGCTGCACGAATCGCTGTAGGTGTACGTCGGGCACTTTAAGATCGATAGGGGGCGTGTGCTGCCGAAACCGATGCTCATGTGCCGGCCACCCGTGATCGCTCCTCAGAGAGCCAGAACGGGGATCTGTCAATGTAAACAGACAGATCCCCATTCTGACGGGAGTAGAGAGTGATCAGGAACTCTTCTTTCTTTCTTTCTTTCTTTCTTTCTTTCTTTCTTTCTTTCTTTCTTTCTTTCTTTCTTTCTTTCTTTCTTTCTTTCTTTCTTTCTTTCTTTCTTTCTTTCTTTCTTTCTTTCTTTCTTTCTTTCTTTCTTTCTTTCCCCCCACAGTTAGAAACACCTCCCTAGGGAACACTTAAACCCTTGATCGCCCCCTAGTGTTAACCCCTTCCCTGCCCATGACATTTATACAGAAATCAGTGGCTATTTTTAGCTCTGATCTTTGAACAAAAACGAGGAGGAATTTAGGGACTTTTAGGAAGATAAGACCTGGTAAGGTCACGTATTTTCATCCCTATGGGACTTTGAATGAAATAATGACCCGGTAGGGTCATGTATTTCCATCCCTATTATATCAAGAAAAGGGAAACAAGGAGGGTGGGACTTTATATGAAGCACATAGTAGCGAGGAGATAGTTAAGCTGAACAAGGGAATTTTATTCATATAATTGCTTATAAACATACATATATTGTAAATATCAGAGTTAATGGTAAGACCAATAACAACAGTACCCATAATGATAACAACACATGTCTCAAAATGTGACCACTGGTGTCAATAAGTAAAGGGTCAATACATAATAATGAATAATAGGTAAATTGATAACAAAGGTGTCGTGGAAAAAAACATAATAAAATTCCATGGTTCAACAAGGACGTAGTTGGGTAAAAATGTAATTGCGTGGTAGTGCCTGCAGGACCTAAGGCCTTACTGAACCTGTGGAGATAGATTACATAGTAGCTTGGAAATCTGAAAATGAATTTTATCTGTGTATTTAGTTGTCTGCCTTAAGTTCAGCTTCACATTTTCCCAGGGAGTGAACAATTCAACAATTTTAAAGTTGCTTGGGAATAAATAAATCTGTCCAGTAAACACAGGTAGAGCAGATACATCCATGGATATGAGTTGTATAAATTTGCCTGTCTTGTGTTATGTGTGACGCCTCTCTTTTAATTCACTCAGCGACACTTTCCAGTATGAGGACAGAGATGGAGCGGATCCAGCAGGACAGGAAACAGGTGGGACCGATGGCAAATGGAAAAACTTTTATTTCCTTCCTTGTCATTCTTCACCTTCAGTTCTCATTGTGACCAATCCGGTCGTCTTTTTACTTGTAATTCTGTTGTGCACTAAAAAGCTCCTGTGGTAGCAGTGGACATAATGCTGTGAAGAAAGAGGGTTATGGAAGAAATTACGATAGCTGGTTCTTTCAGAGATAAGGATTCTGAAATCATTTGGCTTGTTTTGGCCCTTTCTCAAGGCTTATGTGCCTTTTATTAACACTAGGAGGTTAGGTTGTGAGAGTTAAGTGTGGTAGGTAGAGCTGTTGCTCTGGGAAAGAGATGGTGCTTTAGCGAGGTGACATGAGATGTTCCTGTTCGAGCTCCTGATTCTTCATCCAGTTTCCGCTTTGTACTATAAGACAATATAACCCTACGGGTTATGGTGAGAAGGGAGGAAAGGAATCAGAAAGCTCTCCAAGTGAGGGTTATGTGATGGAATGAGACCTGTAAATACTTACATTTTTTGTTTAAAATGTTTTTACAGTTGTAAGCAATGATTCAGTTGGAATCAATGATGCAATGATGACTTTAGCTCCTTCTCACCAAATCATGTATGGTTCTACTGTCTTTATTGGTCTTAAGCCCTTAAGTCCCTTCTCACCATAACCGGTATGGTTATAATGGCTTTATAAGTCCCAGGCTCTTTAGTCCCTTCTCACCATAACTGGAATGGCTATACCATCTTCTTGGGTCCCAAGCAGACTAGTCCCTTCTCACCATAACCAGTATGGTTTTACTGTCTTGTTTTACTGAGTCCCAAATCTGTGTGCCTTTTAGTAACACTAGGAGGTTGGGTTGTGGGAGTTAGGTGTGGTAGGCAGAGCTGTTTCTCTGGGAAGAGAGATGGTGCTTTAGTGAAATGACGTGAAATGTTCTGGTTTGAGCTTCTGATTCTTCATCCAGTTTTCCCTTTGTGCTGATACAATATAAACTTACAGGTTATGGAAAGGGAGGAAGTGAATCAAAAAACCCTCCAACTTAGGAATGTGTGATGGAATGAGACATGTAAATATTTGTATATTTTGTTCTAAAAGGTCTTTACAATTCTATGCATTGATTCAGTTAGAGGGCTTTTTGATTCCTTTAGCCCCTGTCTTCTACTGTCTTGTTGGATCCCAAGCCCTTTAGTCTCTTTCCATTGTTACAGGTATGGTTATACTGTCTTGTTGGGTTTCAAGGCCTTTAGTCCCTTCTCACCATATCCAATATGGCTATACTTTCTTGTTGGGTCCCAAGGCCTTTAGTCCCTTCCCACCATTACGGGTATGGTTATACGGTTTCCTTGGTCCCAAGCCCTTTAGTCGCTTCTCACCATAAACGGTAAGGCTATACTGTCTTGTTGGGTCCCAAGGCCTTTAGTCCCTTCCCACCATTGCAGATAAGGTTATATTGTCTCCTTGGTCCCAAGCCATTTAGTTGCTTCTCACTATAACCTGTATAACTATACTGTCTTGTTGGGTCCGAAGGCCTTTGGTCCCTTCCTACCGTTATGGGTATAGTTCTACTGTCTCCTTGGGTCCCAAGCTCCCTAGCTGCTTCTCACAATAACTGGTATGGTCATTCCATCTTGTTGGATCCCAAGCCCTTTAGCCGCTTTTCATAATACCGGTATTCCGTCATGTTGGGTCCCAAGCCCTACTCCATAGAGGCCATAGTTTCCATACACTACACTAATGAAGACCAAATTCACTTTAAATAAACAGGTCTCTATACCTCCCAGCTCATGATTTCTTATCTGCTGATAAATGTACATTGAACTGGTGATAATCCACGATGAACCAATCATGCTGTTTATACCGGGCAGTAATAAGCCAACACAGATTGATGCTCTCTTCTTCTTCCCCTACAGACAGAGCTGCAGTTGCAGGAGTCGGAGACTCAGGTCCAGAAGCTGTGGGAGTCTCTGGGTGAACAAGAGAAGCTTCTTCAGAATGAGAAGGAGGAGAAGGTATGAAGACTTCCATGGTGAAAAAAGGTCACACGCTGTTTAGCTTATCTCTTCTTAGAGAGGCAGATAAAAGTTATCAACTCATAAAAGATCATAAGATCTGTGGGAAAGCTATCCTCTCTACTGCTAGCAAGCATAGTAGGGAGCACATCAATTAAAATGATCATTACAAAAAACACTATCTCTGAAGGTTCTGGGCCCTATTTCTGGTCTTCACTGTGTCTCGCTAACTTGTGTCTTCAGGCTTCTCTTGAGCAAACGCTGAGCGAGGAGAGGAACAAGATCGGCAGACTGCAGACTGAACTGAACACCAGCGAGGAGGTGCAAAGGGACTTTGTCCGGCTATCCCAGCAACTGCAGGTGATTCCAAGTTCATTCTATCTAAGTTATCTAAACCTGTGTGGTTTACAGAAATGTATACATATATACCTTCATACGATTATTTTTAATTTAAAGTTCCATCCAGCAGATGTAGCTGTAGTCTACTTTTCACATGTTTTGTCAGGCTAGCTTTCATTTGTTTTCCTGGAAATAAAAAAATGCTTACTTAGAGAGCTTACTAGCGCAAGTTCTAATTTACACACACAATTGATTAAAGCCCACTAGTTTTTTTTCGTTCAACCCGGAAAACAAACTGACAGCTGCAGTCGGAGAAGCTGACAATCCGATGTTAGTACAGCGATCTTCCCTGCTGTTCTATTGTATTCTGACAGGGGGATGGCCCCCCGCCAGAACACTCTGGTCAACGCTCTCAGCCATTGGCTGAGAGTGCTGATTGGGAGCAGGTCGGCTGCTGGTTTTCCAGCATGCTTGTCCGACAAACGGCTGGCTTCTGTTGGACCGGCTTCCAGACACATGGGCCAAATGTTGGACAGTTTCTATTGAACTGGCCGATGTCACCCGGCATTCGGGCAGTGTGTACTAGGCTTAAAACGGAGTTCCAACTATGTAAATTTTTTTTTTTTTTTTTTGTACAAATATATTATTTGAATGCTATTATTTATGTGACTCACTGTTTAGCGATCGACGTCTGCTCGATTGCCGATTTAGATTAAACGATGTCTTTGATTTTTTTTATCCCTGGCATGTTCCATTTTGCTTGTGGGCATGTGAAGCCCACAAGCACTATCTTCCTGGTTACGGTGCTGCTGCTGGACCAGCATGCACCGCCCCGTTCTTGCGCATGTGCAGTAATGCGCCGTAGCGGCACTGTAAAGTATACATGTTGCCATAACAACGGCGTCATCGTGGGAAGTGCCCGCCCCGTTGTTATGGCAACCTAGCCCTTGGCGCAGCCCACTGACTCCTGGGAAATTATGACACACATCTCCCAGGAAGAGTAGCGAGCGGAGGCTCCGAGGGAAGTGACGTCAGGAGCCGAGGTGATGAAGGAGGCAGATTTCGAGGAACCACATAGCATCAGGCATAAAAAGGTAAGTAAAAAAAAAAATTTCTCCAAATATTTTTTTTCTTTAGTAATTTCATGCACATTAATGACTTTTTTTTTTGGGTGGAACTCCACTTTAAGGCCTGGTTCACACCTATGCATTTTCTAGTGTGTTTTTAGTTTTGCAGAAACACACTACAGTCCATTTAACATGGTTTCCTATGGGTTACGTTCACATCTGTGCATTTTATGGAAGGGGCCAGGGACTTTTTTTCTAGTTTTTGGTTCCATAGACTTCAGTGGATCAAAAACGTGTATTGAAAAACGCAAAATGCACCTGGAATATGCAAACTGCACCCTGCATAGGTGTGAACCAGGCCTAAGTGAGAGTGCAATCCCTCCCCTCTATGAACGGTAATCACTAGAACGATAGCACTCAGAGGACCTCCACAGATTTCTTAGTGATTATTGTCCAATCATTGATATAGTCCTTCGTAGGTAACAATGGAAGCAAATGCAGACTTGCAATTATGTTAATTTAGTTTACTAAGTTAGTTTAGCAATTATGTCATGCCCTCTCCTCTCTCCCTGCTTTGTACAGCACCATATAGTTATTCAGATAGTGAGAGGTAGTCTGAAAGTAAACGGCTTCTGCTTGAGTCTATGCTTTAGAACCGTGTTTCCCAACCCTTTTTCAGTTGTGGCTCTGCCAGTGCACCCTATTCTGAAATGTAAAAATATTAATTTTTCTTATCAGTGAGAAACCTGAGCTTGGGACAAGGCAACACAGCTGCATTGGTGACAAAGCGGTAGTAAAGTCTTGTAGAAAAAAAAAGTTTTCTCCTCCAAGGCAATATCATAATGTGCTAGTATGCTTACCTTGAAACAAAGCCCTCCAGCAGCATGCTGTCACCGCTGCATGAGCTTCCATCTTCACCCAGGTCTTCCTTCCAGGTTCAGGGACTCCGTCCCCCGGACTGGATGAGACACGATGACGTCACTCCCGCACATGCACGGCACACAGCTGTGCAGAAACGGCCGTTCCTTCAGAGCGCATGCGCCGGTGACGTCACCAGCTGCTACTCGCCTGAATATCTCCTAAACAGTGCCTGTTTAGGAGATGTTCATTTTACCTACAGGTAAGCCTTATTATAAACTGTAGGTAAAAATAACAAATGAGAGTTTACTACCACTTTAACTTCCCATCAAAACCCCCCTTCGCATCAGAAGTCACTCCATCCTATAAGAGGTCCCCCTCCACATCGGACGTCCCCCATGATGTCAGAAGTTCCCACATGACATCGGAGTCACCCCTTCACATCAGAGGCCTCCCCCATACATAAGAGCCCCTCATCAAATCAGAGTTGCCTCTTTACTTCAAAGGCCTCTTATACATGATTACCTTCATCGCCACAGAGTCCCCCTTTACAGAGCCCCCCCTTGCATCACAATCACACCTTTGGCTCCAGTAGCGTAGCAGAGAGCAGTGGTGGAGGAGGTGTGGAGGTGGACTTCAGTCTTCTCCTGCATGCTGCCTGCCCTGGATCAGAGTCATGCGTTGCCATAGTGCAGGTGAGCTAGCTGCCATCACCAAAGCAAAGCAACAAATGGCACCTTGTGTCCAGGCCCTGGAGCATCTTTGGTTGTTATGTGGCTGGTGGCCAGCCTGCCTGCACAATGGTGCAACTCATGATGCTGATACAGGATAAATTGGGTCCCATGCTCATGGCAACCTGATTGAACCAAGACAGCACCCCAGGGTGCCCTGGCACCCTGGTTGAGAAAAACTGCTTTAGAAAACCATAGTCCAGTGTGTGCACCCTATAATGAATGCATTTGAAAAAAAATATTAGATTTTGTATAAATAGGATTGCTTAAGTGATCAGATGATAGATCATTAAAGCTCCTTGGACTCTTTCATCTTGTTGTCTGGCATACCCAACCAAGGGGATCCTTACTAGAACCAGTTCACTTGTTGAGCAGTTTCTTTTTGTTTTGTTTTTTTTTTTCATTTTATTACAGGAATAGACTTTCAAAGTCCCAGCTCTTCTTGGGTATGTCTTTGTGAAACTAAAAAAATCTGACAGAAGGTCCAACTCTTCCTTAATCTATACAAAAACACATTTGGTCCAATGTTGGGCTTTAAATATTCCAGTTACTGCATATTTTTTTTCTTATTGACATATTTTTTTGTCTCGATGTATCACAGGTCAGCCTGGAGAAGATCAGACAGGCCACTTCAATAAAGGACGTGCAAGAAATTTTAGAAGGCACCCGGTTTACAGACGTCAGCCCGTCAAATGACACCTGATCATCACAGCCCTAAATGATGTGTCCACTTGATCTCTGATGGCTTTAATTTGGACGGTGCAGGACCTATGATTTTTACCGAACTCATTTCTGCCTACCTTGCTCCTGTGCTTCTCACCAATGTCTTCCAACCCTCCAGTTTGATTTCTGTTACCCTGATATACAGCACAGACTCCTGTACAGAGCTGAGCGTTATCTCAGGTCAGCGGAAATAACTCCGGCTTTTAAAAAAAGCCAAAACCAAAAAAGCAATATATTTAGAATAAATCTGCAGGATGAGACCGTAAATGAAGGTCATCTCAAGGCAGGAACCCCTTTTAAAAGGAAACTTGTCAGGATAGAAGTGTGGAAGCTAATATTGGTGACTTGTTTTTGCAATGTAAAGCTCCAGGGCTATCGTCCTTAAAGTAGATCCTCACTGCACCTGAGCACCACAAACCAAAAACACTATTTTATATATTCAAAGCAAACTCCCCCCATCCATCCATGTCTCTATGCTTTATTTTGTTGAGACATCGCTTTCAAAAACACCCCCCTAGCATGCTGAGGCCATCTTGAGTAAGGGCAGATGATTCATGTAGCATTTACTTTCTGAAATACATCTGCCCTTAGTTCAAGCATGCATGCAGGAGTGTTTTTAGCTGAGAAGACCCATCCTCCTCTCCTGAAGACTACCGGGATGTATGAGAAGAATGGGTGTAGATCGCGCTGGACTGACTCTATCAGTCAGTGTTGTAGATTGGTAGGGTGTGGGCAGAGGGAAATAATTTGTTTCCAGAAGTCCATGCCCAGTTTGAAAAAAGGTGGTGATGAGCCCTGCTATGGGCTCGGGCTGCTACCTCAGTGTGCGTCCTTATGGTCCACTCCGTGTGTAATGTAGAAGAAAGGATAAAGGCGCGTCTGGTGATCAAAGAGGTAATGAATTTGTATTTTATTTGAAGTTTAGCAATAAATAAAGGCCAACGCGTTTTGGGGCACTAGAGACTCCCCCTTCATCAGGGCTGCTAGTACAAATAGTTATGGAATGATCCTGTTGGAGGGTGCCTTTGGCACATGGATCTGGACAGTTAGAAATCCTCAGCGCAGCCTGTGTGTTCAGAACACACAGCCAGCGCTGAGGACTTCTAACTTCCAACAGGATCATTCCACAACTATTTTTACTAGCAGCCCTGATGAAGGGGAGTGGCTAGTCCCCCGAAACGCATTGGCCTCTTTTTATTGCTCAAACTTCAAATAAAATACAAATTAATTACCTCTTTGATCACTGGGCGCTACTTTTATCCTCATTTTTCTGGGATGTATGACATCATTTGTCTAGGCAAGACACCAGAAACTAACTAAAGAAATGCAAAAAAAAAAAAAAAAAAAGTTTAAAGCAAGTAAATAGGACATATTTTACGATCTATTTACGAATACTCGCAGCATGAGGATTAAAAATAATAAATCCTAATTGGGAGAGTGAAGTTCCACTTTAAGGTCCTTATCAATGGGCTTTTGTTCATGTCAGAACTGTTCCCCCAGCCCCCCCCATAGAAGTCAATAGAAATGCAAAGGCAGGTTGATGGAGCTTAGTAGGAAGGCATTCACAGGTCATAAAGATGTTGGCCGCAGGTCACATGACCCTGTCAATGAATTCTATGTTCCTAGAAGAATCTCAGACTGATGTCAAGTACAAGTGGAATGCACCTGGAAGAAGTTGCCATTGTTCATTGACACAAGTACGAAGTGCGTAGACCAGACTTTCTCAACCTTTTCAACACAGAAGAACCCTTGAAATTATATTCTGATCTCAGGGAACCCCATCTAAAAAATACTATATCTACAGCTCATGATACATTAGTGTGAGGGTCAGTGGGAAGAATGCTCCTTACACTTGTGGTCATTGGGAAGAATTACCTCCTTACAGATAGCTAAAAAGATCAATGGTGTCAGTGGGAGGTTATCTGAGAGGCAGAAATTGCTCATAGCTTAAGGAACCCCTACCAACCTCTGGAGGAACTCTTGGATTCCATGGAACCCTGGTTGAGAAACTCTGGCATAGACACATGCCTTTATCCTTACTACACTACCTAGCTAGTCACTGACCTAGAACAAGCATGCAGCCAGTAAAGTATTGGCCACCTAACATGCATATGCTTGCTTTATAAGCGACTGCTAAATGCTAAAGCAAGGATAAGGATGCCACTGACAGTTTTCATCTTCCAAGCCAAGCCGGCAATGGACACTTCCATATAGCTATGCCAACAAGTTCCTGAAGACTTCTGACACTGGAAAATGTATACTGTGTATATATGTTAAATATGCAACACTAACACTAATGAAGGACACTAGAACTCGGTGCTGGTGACACCATATCAGTGCGGAATCTGCAAGGATGGAATATTGGAGGAACACTGAAGGATGAAGATACCATTCTCAGACACAACACAATCTCAAAGGTTTTCTAAAGCGGAACCAAAGCTTATTTTTTAGGATGGACCAGTTCTTATAGAAGATTCAGCCTATCCGTTCTCTAGATGTTCTCAGATTCCAGGGAGCTGATAGGACAAACAATATTGCTGTCACTGTAATGGGAGCTATAAGTGCACTTATAGTGCTGTACAAGCTTGTTACTAATGAATACTAAACATTGTTACGTTTTTATTAAAGTTTTCTTTTATATCGGTTATGATCTGTGTGTTTTTCTGTGTGGTTAAGGCTCCATTCACACTTGCGCGACTTAAAAATTGTGCGATTTTGATTGTGATTTTACCCTGCAACTTTGGATGAGTGCGACTTTATGACTTTGACCAATGTGATTGTTTTGTTTTGTGCTCTACAAAGTCATTAGACACGTAGAACGGAAAAAAATTGTTTAGTTTAGTTTTGGTTTCTTCTCTAAGGAATTCAAAATATTCAGATCGATTTGAATTCACATCGCTCGAAAATTGATAGTTCTAATTCTGTGTGAGAATAGCTGGTTGTTAAGCAGCGGGGCCGGGAAGCCTGCTGCCGCGTTCTCAACAACCGATGACTCATCAGCTGTCAGCGGGTTTTCACACTGACAGCTGAATGTAAAAAACAGAATGCCGTCAACGAAAAATAAATGAGAAAAATGGTGTGGGGTCCTCCCCCCAATGCATTTGAGACCCTCATCTGAGCGCGCAGCCCGGCAGGTCAGGAAAAAGGGGGGATGAGCAAGCGCCCCCCCCAAAACCATACCAGGCCACATGCCCTCAACATGGGGGTTTCAAAGTCACATGACAATTCGCACAAGTGTGAATGGGGCCTAAAGCTAAACTCCAGGAATTGCCAAACTTGGTAACATATACTTCTTCATATCTCACCCTTGTAGGGCCTCTGACGATGCAGAAAGTCACTGTAGTAGCTTGTGTTTAAGAGGTTGTAGACCCTCACATATACCCAGTGAAGCGACTGGCTTCAGGTGATGCAGAGAGATGAAACAAATCTTCCTACATAAGTTGTACCTGTTTTATCTACAGCCCTATATCTATTTGAAGTGCAGAATTTATACATGATCTCTCAGCTCTGTAAAGTAGAGGGCGGGGAGCTAGAGATACCTCAGCGAGGAGAGCTCTGATTGCAGATTGGAGGGAAGCGACACACCCCCTTCACACAGGAACAGAGCTAAGGCTGCCAATCTGCTGGAGCTCCCTCCCCTGTCACCATTTTTCTCTTGGTGTCAGGAAAACTCATCAGAAATGATTCATGCTAAAAGCAGAGGAAAGAGGCAGCAGAGAGAAATGACACTTCCCTGCTCTGGATTGAGACAAATACACACTATAGAGGGAATATACTTTGTTCATATTTCATGTCTGAGGTTTACAACCAGTTTTTTAACCACTTCCCCGGGGTGGATGTCATATGACGTCCTGGACTTTAAAGTGATTGGAAAGTCTTGTTTAAAAAACAAAAAAAACAAACGTTTATACATACCTGCCCTGTTGTAGTGGTTTTGCACAGAGCAGCCCGGATCCTCCTCTTCTCGGGTCCCTCTTCGCTGCTCCTGACCCCTCCCTCCTGTTGAGTGCCCCCACAGCAAGCAGATTGCTATGGGGGACATAGCAGCTGCAGCTCTGTGTGTCCATTCAAACATGGAGCTGCCATTCGGCCCTGCCCCGTCTTTCTCCTGATTGGCTAACTGCCTTTGACAGCCGCAGGAGCCAACAGCGCTGCTGCTGTGTCTCAGCCAATCGGAAGGGAGAGTCAGAGACGGCCGAGGGACTCGTGGACATCTCTGGACAGAGATGGGGCTCCGTTAAGTATTGGGGGGCTGCTACACACAGAAGGCTTTTTATCTTAATGCATAGAATGCATTAAGATAAAAAACCTTCTGTCTTTACATGTTTAAGTGAAGATATCTGGATGATGCCTGGAGCTACAGACATCATCCAGATATCTTTCCTTTTTCAGCCGGAAATTGCCAATGTCGTAAAAGCCAGCCTAGCGGCTGATTAGCTGCTGCATTGCTTTTACAGGCTGTGCGATCAGGGAGCCAGAGATCTGATCCAGCGGCGGCGCTGGGTTACCATAGAGCTAGCTGTGGACTAGATGGTCCCTGGCCATCTCTATAAGCCTGGGAGGCCGGAAGCAATATCATGACATCACTACCGGCGCTGGAAAATGTAAACACTGCCAGTTTTTTGCTGGAAAGCCTGAGATCATTTTTTTTTTTTTTTTTTATCTCAGGCTTTTTAGCACAGACTTACAGACCCGAGATATCTCCATAAAGATAACCTGTCATGTCTTTCCTATTACAATGGATGTTTACATTCCTTGTATTAAGAATAAAAGTGATCAAAAAATAAAAAATAAAATTTTTAAAGAGAGAAAAAAAATAAAGGATTAAAAAAAAAAAAAAGAATTTAAAGGGCCCTCGTGCTCGCGCGCAGAAACTAACACATACGTAGGTCGTGCTCGCATATGTACATATGCTGCAATAATCCTCTGTAAACAGGTAACCTGTAAAAATTTCTATGGAGATTTTTAAGTATTGTGGTTTGCCTCCATTCCATGAGTGTGCGCAATTTTAAAGCATGACATGTTTGGTATCTATTTACTTGGCGTAATATCATCTTACATTTTACCAAAAAATTTGTGCATTAAAATTAATTAATGTGTATTTTTTTCAAAAAAAATTACGTTTGAAAAATTGCGGCGCAAATGCTGTGTGACATAAGAAATTGCAACAAGCGCTATTTTAACCCCCTTGTCACCTTCTTCCCTTAGCTTAATTTTTTTTTTTTTTTACATTTTTAGATGTAAAATTGCATGTATTTATTTGTAGCATGGCATTAAAAATGTTTTGTGCTTCTGTTAAGTGCCTTTATAAAAGGGACAAATCACAGAATAAAATGTCAAAATACCTTCATTCCCAGATGGAAAGATCCATTTTGGTTACCATTTTAATGAAATTCTGGTTTTGTCTCCCTGTGCTTATTATGACTAAAGAGCAAATATCTAACCATGCTGCAACACCTCGCCTAGTCTGCTTGGTTTCCCATGGACCGAAACATGATAGTCTTAGGGCTGTCATATCTGTGCTGGCCCAGCTAATATACTCACGGATGTGCAAGCTTCCTCTAACTATGCTCCTTTTGGGGGTGCATTTTTGCCTCTTCACCATGGGTGCCTCAGGAGGACCTTGTCCCCTGGCATTGTATGTAAGGACCTACAAGGGAGCGCTTCCTTACAGAGTAATGTATAGCACAGCAGCAGGTGGAGGGATCAAGAGGTCTAAGCCAAGTGGACCAGTCTTAGGGACCAGGAGCTGGCTCATAGTGTTGCTGGGAAATCCTAGAAAAGCAGAAGTGCTATAGATTGGCTGTTAGATCTGACAAGTTCTCCCAGCATTTAGAAAGGCAAGTAAAGCCTGGCACCCTCTGCTGTAGTATTCATAACATGGATGATCAAAAAGCATATTCGGCTGCCATAATGTCCAGTCCCCACACTACCATCGGCCTACTTCCACTATGACCCATTTAATGTGTAAGCTGCTTAAAGCGTTTGTTACTCCAACACTTCATATTCCTGATATACTCCTGCTGTACCATGTACTTGTATGAGAAAGTCTCTTTGTATTGCTTCCTTTGTGTGAAATCCCTGGTGTTCCTGCTAGTCCCCTTGCTTTACTATTAAAAACTGACCACACTAAGCAGGACCGCAAACCGTGGTCCGTTCTCTAGCTATGCTGGGAACTCGGTGTACTCTCCTCCAATGATCAGACTTGTCCTGACATGCCCCTCGCTGCACAGCCATTTACTGGGAAGCTCAGTGCACTGCTGTTTCTCCTCCCCCCAGCTCTTATGCAGTAGAGAACAGAGGGAATGTGATCACTTATAAGAAAAATTATAAATGCCCTTTTTTTTTTTTTTTTTATCTATACAAAAATATGTTTTGCCTTTCATTTTTATTTTAAACTGAACGGGTTATTTTATAAGGTGATCGTTTACATTCTCATTAACTTCCGGATTATTCAGGGACTGAGGGCCCAGCCACATCTGTTTATGAGGAAGGGGGTGGAAAGTTTGTAGGCAGGTGCAGTCTACTTCCTCCACTGTAGGTGGCACCCGACTGGAGTGGCGTCACAGCTTGGAGAGTAAGTCAACGGAAACTCTGTTTCTCTGTGGTTTCCTGGTCCATGGAGATAGTGTTTTGGCTGGCTGTGCTGCATTCAGGTGAACTTTGGCGACTATCTTGGGTCAGCAGAGTCTTTTTAAGTCCCTGCGCCCCAGGCTATGCCACGCATGCTCGTAGCAAAGCGGCAATGTAGAGCAGGAAGGAAGTTTTGAGGAACTTATTTCTTCTATGACTTCCTGAGGCCAGGGGGACACAGCTGTCCAACTGGAAGTGGTGCCTCATGTGACTTCAGTGGCCATCTTGGATCAGGCAGAATCTATTTAAGACTCCAGCTCCTGGGTTTGGTGCGCTTTATGCGAGTGGCTAGTGTAGGGACAGGTCTCCCGTCTGTCAGGAACAGTATTAGCGGCAGGGAATGGTTCCAGAAGAGAAGGGAAAGCTTAGGGCTCACAATTGCCTTGGACATCTTCCCGTTTGGGTACGAGATGGCCAGGCCGCATTATGCCCCTCCAAACAGATTCTGTCAGTTCGGCTGATACCTGCTCCACTACATGCTGTTGGCATTCGCCGGTGCTCCCGGTTGGGTTCTCTCCCACTCGGTTTGTCATGGCCTCCTTCTTGTCAGACCATGGCTTTCTGTCTACAGCTACTGATATAAAATCTCATACAGCATAGCAAATCACAAGTGCTGTAATTAAACCAAAAAATCCTGTGCTCAAACACCCTAAAATCTATATTAACCTCTATAACTATAGAAGATGCTCAAAATATGAAAACAATAATAAAAGCATTATAAACATAGAAAATTGAAATAATAAGATATATGCCTACTACCACACCTCCCAACTTTCTGAGATGGGAATGAGGGTCACCTATTAGCAAAAGTATGTAGGCATAGGACACACCCCTTGCCACGCCCCCTTAAAGGAGAATGATACAAAAAATGATTAGTTAAACCCACAAGTGTTTTTTTTTTTTACCACCACTATTCCTTATATTGGCTTTTGGAATTTACAGATGCAGAAATTCAGAAGTTGAATGAAAGCTTTAGCACTGTAAAACACTTCTGGATAGATAAATAGTGCATTTTATATACAACTATATAAATCAGACCAAAAATGAGGGACAAATGAGGAGGAAAGAGGGACAGAGGGACTTTGTTCAAAATTAGGGACAGTCCCTCGAAATCAGGTACAGTTGGGAGCTATGCCTACTATTATAAACTGTTAATAATTACCTCATGCGCAAAAATGCTTACGGTACATACATAAAATGCATGAACAAAATAAGGTGCAAATAACCGACTAATATGCAAAAGTCCACAAAAAAAAATAATTTACACACATCCCTGGGATTCCCTCACTTCGGAGGGAGGATTTTCTCTTATTTCCTGTTTAGGTTACAGGGCAGGAAGTGGAGGAAAATCTCTGCAATGGAAAATGGAATGGAGAAAAAAAAACTGACAGGTTACAGCTCTCCCTTACTATATCCAAAATGAAAAAAAAAAAAAAAGTTTTGCCTTTAGTGACACTTTGATACTTTATACTATTGCACTATTACGTGCTAGATTGCATATTTTGATATGAATTTTTGCACATTATGGGATGTGTATTAATTCTTTTTTGGTGGGTTTTTGCATAATAGTTGGCTATTTGCACTTTATTTTGTTCATGCATTTTATGTATGTAAGCATTTTTGTGCAGAAGGTGATTATTATTCATATTTAGGCTCCATTCACACTAGCTTTTATAAGCTTGAAGAACGCAAAAAAACCCCCAAAAAAACGCTTGATGAAAAATGCTGGTACTAGCATTTTGTGCCAGCTTTTAGTAGCGTTTCAGTAGCTTTTAGAAGCTTTTGAGAGCATTAACATTTTATTAGCGTTTTTACAGTACATGAAAAAAAAAAAAAGCTGTTAGGAGCGTTTTTTTAGCATTTAGGAGCGTTCAGCATTTTTTTTCTGCTGGAAAAACACCTAAAAAATCTCTAACAAACCTATTTTTTTTCTGTGTCTAAACGCTGAAGCTCAAAAAATGCTAATGGCATAATGTAGTGTGCATGGACACATAGGATAACACTATTTGGCTTCTAGGAGCTTAAAAAACGCTGGAAAAAACACTGGTAATAGCTTTCTGTAGTAGCATTTTAGCAGTGTTTTAGGAGTGTTCGTGTTTTATTAGCATTTTTTCAGTGAAAGAAAAAAATAACGTAAAAAACGCTATTAGTAGCATTTATGAGCGTTTCTGCTGGAAAAAACACTCCAAGAAACTCTACAAAAAAATTTTTTTTTTATGTTTTCTAGTGCTATTATGGATTCTAAACAACTGCTGTAATACCATTTTGCAGCCACTAGATGGTGATCTGTCCCCACTAATCAAGAGCTCTATATTATTTCTATGCACTTACTGGGCCAGTGCTTGCCCTCCAGGCCAGTGGATCCCCCAGCAGGGGTCGCCGTAGGGCCAGTGTTGTGTGCAGAGGTGCCAGTACTTGGGGTGAGCAGAAGAATTCTGAGTTTCAGAGTCAGGTGCTCAGTGTCCACCTCTGTGTGTCCAACTCCAGTTCAGAAAAAAAGAAAAAAAAAAAGAAACTGTAAGAGTTCGCCCGGACTTTGGGAAGGCAAGTGTGTCCGGGGCTCTCTGATGTAGAGTTCATCACATAAAGGAAGAACCCTGAGTGCAAGCTTCGCTGCCACATGGAAGAGGCACTGTAACCAAGTTTGTGTCGGCTCTGTTGATATATAGTCCTTGGTGCTTGTTTCTTACCTGTTCCAAATTTCTGCTGAACTTTGTCACTTTTTCAGAGACTCTGACTTGACCGCCTGGCCTAATCGTCCAAGATGTCACATATACATGACTTTCTCTTTGTGTGGTTTTCTTGTAGTTTTAAAGAAAAATTGTTTTCTCTTTAACTGCTAGCATTCTGTGCATGGGCTGTCTCCTGACATGTAATGTATTGATACCCTGATCCTCAGTTTATGTACTCTATCCATTCAGGAAAGGTAACCGGGAAAGAGGAGACTGAGGAAATGCTTCCAACTGCCTGCAGCACACTGATCACATCATTTCACCCTAGGCAAAGTTATTGTCTGGGGCTCAGGGACAGCTTTTTAATGGTAAAAGGATTTATCTTGAAAAATGATATTGTTGTATCTGGAGACGTCAGTGATTTATTCATGCAGACTAGACTGTAAAATATATGACAGGGAGTTACATGCAATCAAAGAAATTCATCCTCCTTATTGTACTTAGGTGCGTATTTTATATTTCACCACAAACAGCGCCTATTCTATTTATAAAGGACTAAACTGAGCTACCAGTGCCAGAAGGTCCCTTAGCATCCAAGGTGAAAAGACCAACGTGTGTCCCCCCTCCCCTTCCATTTGGCCCAGCACTTAATGTGTGCGTGACTTTGGTTAATCCTATTTCTGAAAACAGCTGTTTTTAAAGAGAAAGTAAAGCCTCTGAAAAAAAAAAAAAATACACCCTGCAAGACAAAGGCATAATGAGCTAGTATGCATAGCATACTAGCTCATTATGAATTACTTACCTGAGATCGAAGCCCCGCATCGGCCCTCATTCGCCTCCTCCGGCGGCGCCATCCATCCCGGAGTGACTTCCCGGTATCACGGCTCCATCACATCTTTTTAAAGGGAAGGGATGGGAAGTTCACTCTTCCAGCCCTCACTTTTTAGGTCAGTGGTTCTCAGTTATCAGGCCACAGCCTACTCCCAGGTCATGGCCTCCCTCCTGCCAGGCTGTGACTTCCTGTCTACTAAGACAGCTACTGCTGTCACACAGCATAGGAAGACACAACTGCTGTAATACTAGTCTGCAGCCATTAGATGGAGCTCTGTCCCTGCTAATCAAAATGGGCCTAAGCATTCACTGGACTAGTGCTTGTCCTCCAGGCCATTAGATCGCCCAAGTTTGAGTGGAAGACATCCCTGGACTGGTGCCGCTCAGGGCTGCCTAGCGGCAAGTTACTGTGTGGAAGGTATAGAAGGAATTGCTTCCAATGGGTTATATCCCAATTGTAGGTGGTAAGTGATAGACTCAGTTATAGGGTTGCCAGATCATCCCTTTAATCCAAGACACATATGAATTACACAGGTTCTGAGGCTGATTTAATGCAGATAAGGCACCAAGTGAGTTTAATTACCACCTTAATCAGCCACAGAATCTGTGTAATTAATGTGTGTCCTGGATTAAAGGGATGATGTGGCAACCATACTCAGTTAGGGACTAGGGCTGCTACCGTTCTGATAACAACAATGGGGGTGTTACCGCAGTGAACACTTGGGTGATTAGAGAGGAGCGCTCGATGTCCAAAAAGAAGAAGGTCTCACTTGATGAATTGGAGAGGAGCGCCTGATACAACTATCAATCATCAAGTGAGGCTTTCTTCTTTTTGGACATAGGCCTCTCCTCTCCAGTCACCCAATTTGATCATCCAGTAAGGGTTGCTGTAAGGCCAGGCTCTGTGCGAAGTTGCCAGGTAAATTCTAAGCTTCAAGAGTCAAGTGCAGATATAAATACGTATTTTGCATATTCATACTTTTATTGTATGCGTATAAACCTTTTTTTTTTTTTTTTTCTGCTTTTGGAGTATAGAACGTTTTGAAAGAAATTACAGTGACCCGGTCTTAGGTTGGTTCTATAAGGGTTGCCATACACACTAGGATCTGATTGTACAATCCCTGTACGATCTCATTTACATTCACCAAAACTGTGTAATATGAGGACAAACCTATACAATCAATCTCTATCCAATGGCACAGGCCCCTATATTGCATAGTTAGTAGATTTAAAGGAGATTGTTTAAGCCCTCTGCGCCAAGCGTATCTAAATATGCGGCCCCACTGGACTGAGCGTTTTTCCGTGGGGCTGCATAATTGCGTATCATCACAACTACTTTGTGCATCCAGGTGGATCATACTTTGATTTTTTTTTAGGACAAATTGACCTTTCATTTGGTGGTAAATGGTAATGGATATCTCCTGATTTTTCTTTTATTATCAAAGAAAAACTGTCCCAAAATAGTAAAAAAATATTTTTTTAGAATTTACAGGATGTTTCTTGCTATTACCATAACCTCCCAACAAAGTACAACCCAAAATACATTTATCTGCTCCTGACAATCCCAGTGATACCACATATGTGTATGTTAGTTGTTTGTACCCGTAGTACAGCCCAGAAACAATGGTGTGCATTTCACTTTTTTTTAAATCTAAAACACACCGACACTGACTGACACTGATACTAATTTTTTTGTTTTTTTTTTAAATCCTGTCCAAAAAATACCGACACTGACCTTTGACTTTGGCCCTGACCTTGGCCCAAACACTAATGCCGCGTACACATGATCGGACATTCCAACAACAAAATCCATGGATTTTTTCAGACAGATGTTGGCTCAAACTTGTCTTGCATACACACGGTCACACAAAGTTGTCGGAAATTCCAAACGTCAAGAACGCGGTGACGTACAACACGTACAACGAGCCGAGAAAAATGAAGTTCAATAGCCAGTGCTGCTCTTCTGCTTGATTCTTAGCATGCGTGGAACTTTGTGCGTCTGAATTGTGTACACACGATCGGAATTTACAACAACGGATTTTGTTGTCAGAAAATTTGAGAACCAGCTCTCAAATTTTGTGTGACGGAAATTTCGATGGAAAATGTCCGATGGAGCCTACACATGGTCGGAATTTCCGACAACAAGCTCCCATCGAACATTTTCCGTCGGAAAATCTGACCGTGTGTACGGGCATAACCCTGGCACTGACCTAGGTCAAACCTTACATTTTTTAAAATTTAATTTAATTGTTTTAATTATTATCATTTTTTTCCCTTTACTCTCCACTCGTGTCCCCTGCTCTCCATCCTCCCTTCTCTCCCTGTTCTTCCTTTCCTCTCCTCCCTTCTTGCTCTCTCTTTACTCTCCTCTCTCCCTGCTCTCTCTTTACTCTCTTCTCTCCCTGCTCTCTCTTTACTCTCCTCTCTCCCTGCTCTCTTTACTCTCTTCTCTCCCTGCTCTCTTTACTCTCTTCTCTCCCTGCTCTCTCTTTACTCTCCTCTCCTCCCTGCTCTCTCTTTACTCTCCTCTCCTCCCTGCTCTCTCTTTACTCTCCTCTCTCCAGGCCTTATTTTCCTCTCTGCTCAGCTCCCCCTTCTCTCTTCTCTCCCTGTTTTCCATTTCATCTCCTCCTTCTTTGCTCTCCCTCCTCTTCTCTCTTCTTTCTCATGTCCTTTCTCTCTTTTCTCCCTTTCCTCCCCCTCCCTCTCTCTTTTCCTCTTTCCTCTCCTCTCTGGAATTCTCCCGTTCTTTTTCTACTTCCTCTACCCCCTCCCCTCCCCTCCCATTTATTATAACATTTAGTTGGTGCATTGCTTGAACTTATTTTCACTTTCACTTTGCGCTAAGATTGAAAAGACCCTTACTTTTCTTTTGTCCCATTGTGCCATCTTTTATTGGTCACATCATGTCTGCGGCTTCCGAAAACCTCCTAGAGCACATTAAGAGATATGTCCCGGGTATCAGGGCTGACAACTCTGAGCATGGTATTGAACGACTCATTATACTGCTGTTGGGGTTTGCAGGACATGGAAAGTCGTCCCTCATCAATTCCTGTATGTGTGTGGTGAAGGATGAGATATATCGGAATTTGGCTGGAGCCGGGGCAGATGAAGGAGGTAAAACAATGAAGAGGACATCACACCATCTCACCGACACTATCCGGATAACTGACAACAGAGGGTTCAAAAAGATGGAGCCGGGGGAGATTTTAACCGTGTGTGCTCAGCAAAGTAAGTAGAGTACAGCAATGCTAGCCATTTACCTGCAAGCTTGGTGATAAATAAAGGCAGAATAGGGCCTTAACCCTAGTACACACGGGCTGAATGTCGGGCAACATCAGCCAGTTCAATACCATCCGACATTCGGCCTATGTGTATGGCAGCCGGTCCGACAGAAGGCGGCTTCTGTCGAACAAGCATGCTGGAAAATCAGCAGCCGAACGAATCCTGATCAACACTCTGACTGGAGTGTTCTGGCGGGGGGGGGGGCGTCATCCCCCTCTCAGAACACAATAGCACAGCAGGGAAGATATCTGTACTAATATCAGACAGTTAGTACAGCGACTCTGACCTGAGCTGTCAGTTTTTTTTTGTTCAACCCACTGGGTTGAATGAGAAAAAAACTAGTAGTGTGTACCAGTCTTTAGGCAGGGTAGTGGTTTTGCCCACCCCATCCCTTTAATTCACAAATATAAGGGTTGAAGTAAGCACATATAAACCGTTTATTAGCATTGTTTGTACCGGCAGCTGTACAGCTTTACCAAACTATTCTCCTTTTTAACTGCAGGAACATAAATGTTGTACATGCTCCCTTTGGCCATCCACCAGGCTGTAGGCTTCTGCCTAGATTGCCTTGTGGGTGATACAACTTGGGTGAATCTGCTACTTGTGTCACTTGAGAGTAAAAGTAGAGCGGAGGCAGGGGCTACAGTGTCTCAGAATGCGGAGGTCCTCCACACATTGTTCCTACACTACATAAGGCCTAGGTTGCCTTGTGTGCAGTGCCGGGACAAGGTTACCTAGAGCCAAAGGCAAACATACCAAACTGGTAAGATGTATGAGCATTGTGTCAACAAATCCCCCCCCCCCCCCCTCAAAAAAAAAAATCAAAAAATGTAAGTACTAATATGCATGCTTACCCCCTAAGCAACAAATTCCCCTTTCACCCATGAAAAATCTGCCCCCTGCTAAAATCCCCCCTCCAAGCTCAAATCCTCTCTCTCTCCAAACCCCCCCCCCCCGAAAAAAATCACCCCTCCTAGCACAAAACCTTTACCTGTCAAATTTCCCCTCAAAGCACAAATCCCCCCTCCCAGCACAACCCCCCCCCCCCCCAGATGTCCCCTCCTAACATAAATACAATCAAAAAATCCCTCACCCAAAAAAAATTCTCCTTCTAGCACAAATGTACCATAGCACCTCTTCTGGCCCAAATTCTCCTCCTAACACAAATCCTCTTCCTCCCCCCCCTCAAAATACAAAGCCCCCCAAATCACCATTCCTAGCACACCCCCAATTTCCCCTCCTAGAGCAATTCTTGTCCCCTGCCCCCCTCCAAATTCCCCCTCCCAACACAGATCCCCCCCATCTCCTTGAGGAGCTCCCCCACTTCACATGATACCACAGTGCCCACCCCTTGTCCCGGCCCCGCTTGTGCGTGATACTGCTTGGGTGAATCTGCTACTTGTGTTACTTGAGAGTAAAAGTAGAGCGGAGGCAGAGGCTACTGTGTTTCAGAATATGGAGGTCCTCCACACATTGTTCCCACACGTGGAAAGGTTCCCCATTGTGGCTGTGAGCAGAGGCCTCATTCAGGGGAAGTGGTGTGGAGACCCAGGTTCCCAGCTCCACCAATCCCAAGTGAGCTTTTTTTCTTGAGTTCTTCATTTATGTCACATGCAGGATAAATTTAGACATTGTGTGTGAAGGAACAATCAAGAACTACAGCGAGAAATTGGGAAATCCCCAAGACATGGGAAATTCCTAAGACATTCAAGATATTGGACCAGCAGCAGTCTGTAATTTCTGTGTATATAAAAAAGTAACAATAACTGTAAGCGCAAATACAGTGCACGCAGAGTAATCACAACTATTGTGTCATTAGTCCATAGGAAACTCAGATAGTTCAAGGGTTAAAAATAAAATAACGGCAGGGCAACCGCGGCTGCTGTCCTCAGAGAGCTGGCTCTGTGTATAGGGAGACATGTGTATAGGCTGAGACGGGTGTCAGTCCAGGCACCTGGTGGATCCAGACTTTATTGTCGCGATGACACGGTGCCCAGGCTGATTCCTGTGACGTCAGCAGTTGAAAATGGGGTCACAGGAGTGCAAAACTAAGGAGAAGCCCAGCCAAACAAGCTCAGGCTGGACTTCTCATTTAATAATCTTATAGTCATTGCCTTCTGGTAAGTGGCTTTTGATCCCTTTTCTGCACGGAAGGTGGATTAACTCAGAAGCTCTTCAGGTTTTTCACTTGGGATACATGCTATTTTTCTTCCTTATTTGGACTATCACGTTTGCACTTTTACGAATGTGCATACAGTGGGGAAAATAATTATTAGATCCCCTGCAGATTTTGTACGTTTGCCCACTTACAAAGAAATGAAGGGTCTATAATTTTTATCACAGGTGCATTATAAATAATAGAGACAGAATATCAACCAAAAATCCTGAAAAAACACGATACAAATGTTCTAAATCAAGTTGCCGTTCAGTGAGTAAAATAAGTATTTTATCCCCAAGCAAAAAGTGACTTAGTACTTGGTGGAAAAACCCTTGTTGGCAAGCACAGAGGTAAGATGTTTCTTGTAGTTGGTTACCAGGTTTGCACACATCTCAGGAGGGATTTTGGTCCACTCTTCTTTACAGATCTTCACTAAATCCTTAAAGTGGATGTAAACCCAATGTCATCCTTTCTAAACTACTGCCATAGGGGTTAACTATAAGGATATACATGCCTCCTGCATGTATCTTTATCTGTCAAATGTCTCCCCTCTGTCTGGTATGAGACCCGAAAAACTGCATATTCTGTGGGTGGGTCTGTTGTCTGGAACTCGGTGGGTGGAGTCGTGATGTCAGTAGACTCCCCGCCCACCTCTACACCCCCCTTGTCAATATGCATTTCTCCTGTGTATTTCTTACACTGAACTTCTGCTATGATCTCTAACATCCAGTGAAAAGACAGGAAAGTAACCACATGACTTCAGCATGCCAAATCATGCTGAGGTGTGGAACAGCCAATCCTTACAGAGCTGCTGAAGAAAGGAGTGGGGGTGGGAATTAAAAAAGAATGCATGTCTTAGGCTAGTGCACAAGATATGTAAATCACCTGTCACTCACAGCAAGGGGGAGGATTTGACAAAGTTTTTCTCTGTTTGTCAAGATTTATCTCACTGAACAATAAAAGAGGATCGCTCAGAGCTGGATTAACTCTTTGTGGCAAGACTGGGCTCAAATGATAGGAAATCTTATACTCTACATTATGACATAAAAAAAAAAATTCGGGTTTACATCTACTTGAAGGTTTCTTGGCTGTCACTTGGCAACTTGAGATTTCAACTCCCTCCATACATTTTCTATAGGATTAAGGTCTGGAGACTGGCTAGGCCACTCCATGACCTTAATATGTTTCTTCTTGAGCCACTCCTTTGTTGCCTTGGTGGTAAGTTTTGGGTCACTGTCATGCTGGAAGACCCATCCATGACCCATCTTCGATGTTCTGGCTGAGGGAAGAAGGTTCTCATCCAAGATTTTACAATACATGGCTCCATCCATTGGCCCCTCAAAGCAGCAAAGTCGGCCTGTACCTTTATTAGGGGCTTTATTAGCCCCAATGCATAATGTTTGCATCTCCTTGCTTGACTGTAGGGATGGTGTTCTTAGGGTCATAGTCAGCATTTTTGTTTCTCCAAATACGTCAAGTCAAGTTAATGCCAAAGAGCTAAATTTTGGTCTCATCTGACCACTGCACTTTCTCCCAATCCTTCTCTGAATCATTTAGATGTTCATTGGAAAACTTCAGACGGGTCTGTACATGTGCCTTCTTGAGGAGGGGGACCTTGAGGGAGCTGCAGGATTTTAATCCATGCTAGCGTATTGTGTTACCAATTCTTTGTTTGGTGACTGTGGTCCCAACTGCCTTGAGATCATTTACAAGCTCCTCCCGTGTAATTCTGGGCTGATCCCTCACTTTTTTCCTGATCATCCATACCCCATGATGCAAAATCTTGCATGGAGTTCCAGACCAAGGGGGATTG
This sequence comes from Aquarana catesbeiana, assembly GCF_042186555.1. Taxonomy (NCBI): domain Eukaryota; kingdom Metazoa; phylum Chordata; class Amphibia; order Anura; family Ranidae; genus Aquarana; species Aquarana catesbeiana. The sequence continues at coordinate 74,731,511 of NC_133329.1, read as the reverse complement.
ATGGTTATATTGTATTTCTTCCATTTGCGAATAATCACTCCAACAGTTGTCTCCTTCTCACCAAGCTTCTTGTTGATGGTCTTGTAGCCCATTCCAGCCTTGTGCAGGTCTACAACCTTGTCCCTGACGTCCTTTGACAGCTCTTTGGTCTTGTCCATCATAGTAAGGTTTGAGTGGAAGAAAGATTCTGTGGACAGATGTCTTTTATACACACAAATTATCATTAGGAAAATATTCTTAAAATGACAGGACTAATCTGTGTACCACATGAACACTTACTGTAGCCCATCTGTTGGAGCCAGAATTATTGTTGGTTGCTTGGGGATCAAATATTTATTTTACTCACTGAACTGCAACTCAATTTATAACATTTATATCATGTGTTTTTTATGGATTTTTGGTTGATATTCTATCTCTATCATTTAAAATACACCTATGGTAAAAATTATAGACACTTTATTTCTTTGTAAGTGGGCAAACTTACAAAATCTGCACTGGATAAAATAATTGTTTTTGCCACTGTATATTACATTTTTCCACATATTAGACCCACCCTATGTCCACCCAGTTTGTTTATTCCCTGTTGTGGGTGTTCATTCACTTATCACTATAATCATATTTTCTTTACAGGTTTTCACATTGGCATAGTGCTATCTATGTCAATCTTATATACTTGTATATTCTGCATATGTTGTATATTTCACCTATTATTTTCATTGTTGATACTCATAAGGTATATATTGGTCATTTTATCTGTGATCAAGTGTCAGCTCTGTTGATACATATTCACTGGTGCTTTTTTTATCTTGTTCTACATTTCTGCTGAACTTGTTGCTTTTTTAGGAACTCTGACGGACCATCTGGCCTAATGCCGCGTACACACGGTCGGACTTCTCTTCTACAAAAGTCCGACGGACGCCGACGGACCAAATCCGGCGGACAATCCGATTGTGTGTGGGCTTCCTCGGACTTTCAGCGGACTTTTCTAGCCGCAAATCTGACTGACTTTAGATTTGAAACATGCTTCAAATCTTTACGTCATAACTTCGCCAGACCCAGAAATCCGCTCGTCTATATGCTAGTCCGACGGACAAAAACCCACGCTAGGGCAGCTATTGGCTACTGGCTATCAACTTCCTTATTTTAGTCCGGTGTACGTCATCACATACAAATCCGTCGGACTTTTGTGTGATCGTATGTAGGCAAGTCCGTTCGTTAGAAAGTCCGCCGCAAGTCCGCCAAAAGTCCGTCGAAAGCGAGTCGAAAGTCTGTAGGACGGGCTGTCAGACTTTTGTAGCCAAAAAGTCCGACCGTGTGTACGCGGCATAACTGTCCAAGAGATCACATAGACATGCCTTTCTTGTGTTTTTTAATTTTAGTTTAGTTTTAGGGGAAAAAAAAGCATTCTTAACTGTAACTATTGTGCATGGACATGTAATTTTACATACCAGGATTGATGCCTTGAGCTCCAAATTAAAGCAGAACTTCACCCAGCGTTGTGCAAATTAAATGTAAATAGCTATAATGGCTGTAGCTGGTGACTTTAAGAAAACAGGTACTTACCAGCCCATGGAGTTCTGCAGATCCCTGGCACCATCCTGGATTTGTGAATCGGATGGGATTTCCTGCTGTCTTGTAGTCAGCTCCTCACTAGGCACGTGCGAGACTGTGTGGTGCAGGGTGACTGGCCTCCTAGGTTGTGTGACTTTATCCCAGGAGGCAGTGGGCTAAGGGTGAGATGAGGCAATGCAATCCCCACCCCCGCCCCTAGGTGAAGATTGAAGAAGTGGGACCAGGTACCGATCGAAAAAGGTACTCTCTCTCCCCAACCTCCCTACCCTTAAAAAAAAAAAAGCTGCAGCTCAATTAGAAGTACTTAACTTTTATGGTAACATTCCCCTTTAGGTACTCTAGCCTAAGAGGATTTTACTGTAGGAAGAAGATTCAGGAAATAGTTCCTCCTGCCCGCAGCACACTGATCGCATCTCAGGCTAGGATAATCACTGACAGGCTTAAAGTGGAGTTCCACCCATTTAAAAGTCAGCAGCTACAAAAAGTGTAGCTGCTGACTTTTAATAATCAGACACTCACCTGTCCCACAGTCCAGCGATGCGGGTGCAGGAAGTCTCGCTCCTCTCCCCCTCCTCTCCGAGGAGCCGACATTTTAACTGTGGGCGCCGGGTGCCGAGCCGCGCTGCGCACTGTGAATAGCCGGGCAATCTTCTGGGACCTGTGACGTGTCCCAGAAGATTGCAGGGAGGAAGGGTTGGAGGTGAACTTCCTTCCGGCGCCGCGGAGCCAGGGGAGGAAGTGGGAGCTGGGTGCCCATAAAAACGGGGTACCCGCTCCTATCCCAAAAAAATGATGAAACATGTGGCATGTCAGGGGTCACCTGCATTTAAAGCAGAAGTTCCATTTTTGGGTGGAACTCCGCTTTAAGGATGGATTTTTAATGATTAAAATTACTTTTTTTAAATTATTCTATTGCTGTCTATGGTGACATTCAAGGTATTTATTCATGCAGACCTAAAAAGTTATTAAAAGGTCCACTTTAAATGTAATTTTTTTTATTTCTCTCTACCAGGAAACTTGCGGCTAGAGGGAGATGTTGAATGGGAAGGAGACAATCTACAGGAGACTATAAGATGTATCCCATTGGTCAATAAACATCCAAAGGAAATCATTCTTCCCGTTATTGTACACAGGTTTGTCATTTGGCATGACGTGTATTCTATATCATGATAACCAATACATTTTCACATACTGTATAAAGAACTAAACCTAACAAAAGGGCTACTTTATGTAGAAGAACTACCAGTGCCAGGACAAGGTCCTTAGCACTGAAGACAAGAAGGACAAAGTGCACCCCCCCCATAAGCTGTGAACTACCTCATCAGTATTGGCTACAGGTCCTGCCCTCTTTGCCCCCCCCCCCCCAACTCCTCCTGCTGAAGCACCCAAGGCACCCAGCTCTGCCAGAGCCTATCCTGCCCACTGAAGTTTATCCTTTCACAGTTGAATGAGGAAAACAGAGCATTCTCTTTTAGGGCAAAAATCCATGTACAGTCTTGGTCTGTGATCCAAGGGGCTCCACTGAGAAACAGAGATGGATTTGAGACCAACATAAATACTTGTAGGCACCACTGCGTGCCAAATGTCAGTCCTGTTGTTACATTTGAAACTTCTTAGAATCCAAATTCCATATCTAAGAAGTTCTTTTTCCAAGTGGTTGCCCAGGTCACTTTCCCACACGGTAGGGATCATCAAATTCTAGGATAGATGAGTATATTACAGACCCTTCCCTAATGGAGTGTCCAAACACTGGTGCACAAATGAACAATTTTGAAGTTGTGTGTTTTTTTTAAATTGTGTTTTTATTAAAAGATATCAGATTACAAAAGGAAAGGAAACGTCAAACATTAATCATAGCGTAATACATCCAATTGGTTTGTGAAGCATATAACATAGGTCTGAGTCTTAAGGGTAGGGCTACAATGCTATCAATTTAACAAGAGCTCGCTATGGTAAATGCATGGGTTAGGAGGGGGAGATAAGGTAGGGGGGGAGACCCGCGGAGAGGGCAGGGTAGACTAAACGACAGTTCACACAATAAGAATTATTGCTCACCAGGTCTAAACTTAGTGGGGTCTCAGGAGTGCCTATACCAGTCAAAGGCACACCATGGGAATCCCACCTAGGGAGGGGGGGGGCACCATGGAATCCTTAAAAAGGGTATGTCAGCGGAGTTGAAGCATTCAATTTATACTATTAAGAAGGAGTTATAATGCTGGGAGACAATAGAGTAGCACCAGGGTTAAGCTCTAAGTGATCCCACAGGTCCCAAACCTTCGAAAATTGAGGGAGTGTGTCATGAATATGCTGTAAGGTGTTCCATTCTGTGGATCTGTTTCAATATTTGTAATACCTGTGAAAGGGTGGGTGGAGAGGGAGACAACCATCTCGAGGGTATAGCCCGTTTTGCAGCCAGGAGAATAAAACTAGCCAGTTTCTGAGTATGCTTGGAGATGCCGGGAAACGGCAGGCCTAGAAGAAATTGTATAGGATCTAATGGGAGGTCAGTTTCAAAAAGGTTTTGTAAGTTAGTATTAATTGAGGACCAAAAGGGTTGAATAGTGGGACATTCCCAGAATATATGGAAGTGAGAGCCAATGTCCCCTCGGCATCTCCAACACATCTGGGGAACCTTGGGATCATATCTGTGCAAGATCTCTGGGGTTCTGTACCAAAACAGCAGTATTTTATAGGTCGTCTCTATTTGCTCCACGCATCGTGAAGATTTAGAGGCAGTCTCCCATATCTTTTGCCATTGAGGGACAGATATAGGTCTCTTAACAATCTGGGACCATTTTTCCATGTAGGCATGGTATGTGTCAGTAAGTGAGGAAGTTTCATGTAAGTATCTATAGATGTCTGAGATAAGGTGGGTTTGGTACAGGCACTGAGAGCAAAGGAGTTCAAAAGGAGTGGGCTTGTCTAGGGTGAGAGTGGGAGATTTAGAATGGAAGTAGTGTTTGATTTGAAGATAGGAGTAAAATAGTTGTTTAGGGATCTGATGTTTTTGTTGAAGTTCATCATAAGGCAGGAACGTATGGGTAAGTGAGTATACAAGGTTTCGGAACTGGAAGATTCCAGCTTGTGTCCATGGAAGCATTCGGGTATAGGATAGACTATCTGGTATATCAGGATTGAATAGCACATTTAACAGAAGTGGACATGGGGATGAGAGGGAAAATTTTTGAGAGCATTTCTTCCATATTGAAAGAGTAAATATCATCGGGTGCAAACAAAGGTTCCTAAGCTGAGTTATGGAAGTTTTAAGATCCGTCCAAATCATAAAACAGGGGTGGACTGGACTAGTAATGCTCATTTCAATTTCCGACCAGGTGCTGGATGCCATTCTGGACAACCAAACAATGATTGGTTTTAGATGAGTCACGAAATAATATTTAATGAGGTCTGGGGCTCCCAACCCACCTCTGGACCTAGGGGATGATACGACTGAGCTAGCTAGACGGTGTGCCTTATAGTGCCAGATGAAGTTAAGGAAAGACCTCTGGGTAGCTTTGAGCTGCGGCATTGGGATGGGGATCGGTAAAGTTTTGAATAGATAAAGGAGTCTTGGCAGAATAGACATCTTCAGGACATTGATGCGACCCAAGAGGGAGATGGGATAGGTATCCCACTGCCGCAAGAGTCGGTCAATGTCACGGAAAAGAGGGGGGAAGTTGGCCTGGTAGAGGGTTGAATATGAGGAGGTTAGATTGATCCCTAGATATTTATGGGAATTCGGGCACCAGTGATAGGAGTAGTTCTGTTGTAGGACAGTAAGCTCTGAGGGTGGAATAAGTATTGGTAGGGCTTCTGTTTTGCTTGTGTTGATTTTATATCCTGAGAGAGAGCTAAATTCCTTAAGCAGGGCGTGTAGGTTTGGGAGGGAAGTGTTGGGTCTAGTTAAGGGAAAGGGTGGTGATAGGTGAGAGGATAATTGGACTTGGGAGGAGGGTCGAGAGTATAGGGAGTGTAATGCAGCTATGAAAGGGCCTTTAAAACCATAGTAGGAGAGTGTGGCAAACATAAAAGGCCAACTGAGCCTATCAAAGGCCTTTTGTGCGTCCAGGCTGTATCGGGGCTGGGCGGGATATTTTGTTTAACAGGTCTATGAGGTCAATGGTCGTGTCTGGCAGTCACAAAGCCTACCTGGTCTTTGTGTATTAGTTTAGGTATTAAATGGGATAATTGGTTCGCTAGGATCTTTGTGAAAATCTTATAGTCGGAGTTAAGAAGAGCAATGGGTCTGTAGTTGTCTGGAATAGAGGGGTCCTTACCAGGTTTTGGGATCACAGAAATATGGGCATGGAGGAATTGGGGTTAAGGTTTATTACCTTTGAAAAGGGAGGCATAAAGGGAAATCAGATGTGGGCTTAAAATTGGTAGAAAGGTTTTATAGTATGAGTAGGGCAGGCCATCCGGACCAGGGGATTTTTGAGTTGGAAGGTTTTTAACTACTTCAGCTAATTTCTCGGGAGAGACTTCAGAGTTCAGAGATAAGAGTTGGTGAGGAGAGAGTTTGGGTAAGTTTAGGGCATCAAAGAAGGAGTCAAATTTCTCCTGTGTAAAGTTGTAGTGGGGATCTGTTTGTAGGCAATTGTACAGTTTGTGATAGAATTCTCCGAAAACTTTAGTAAAAGGAAAGTCGGTAGGAGTACCATCAGGTTGCCTCAAAAAATCTGGGGATGAGTGAAAGGGACGGGGTTTCAGTTTATTTACCAACATTGTGTGGGGTTTGTTCGAGTACTCATAAAATTTCTGTTTGGACCAGAGAAGGGATTTATCAATTTTTTTCATATCTAGTGATCTGATTTGATTTCGCAAAAAGATAATGGCTCGGAGTCCAGCCACCGTGGGGGAGGAAAGTAAACATTTCTCAGCTTTGCAGAGTTTGGACAGGATAGAAGAACGTTGAAAAGACGTGCCTTTCTTCAAGCGGGAACCTGTAGCAATGCAATGTCCCCGAAAGACGGCTTTATGTGCCTCCCACAGGGTGGAGGGCCCAGAGAACGTGTTTATGTTAAGCTGGAAATATTCAGCAAGACTTTTGGATAGGTGGTCTCTGGTTTCAGGGATTCGGAGAAAAGTTTCATTAAGGCGCCAATGGCAAGTCCTAGGGGAGGCGGAGGACAGGGCCAGATCTAGTTGTACTGAGGAGTGGTCTGACCAGGTTATGGGATTGATTTTAGAAGAAACCGTGGAGGTCAGAAGGGGTAGGGAGATAAAGAAGTGATCTAGTCTGGAGTAGAGTTTGTGAGGGTGTGAATAGAATGTGTATTGTTTGTGTATGGGGTGTTTGATCCTCCAGATATCTAAAAGATTTTTGGCTCTGATGAGTTTACGAAATGATTTGGAGAGACGATCAGACTTGGATAGTGTTGTGGACGGGAAAAGTACACGTCTGTCTTTACTGGGGGACATGGTCATATTGAAATTCCCGCCAATCACTATGAAGGGTTGGGAGAATTTGTCTAGGATGTCAAACATGGTGGTAAGGAAGTGGACCTGTCCAGTATTGGGAGCATATACATTAACTATAGTCAGAGATTGAGAAAGAAGCAAGCAGTGCAGGATAATAAATCTGCCCTGGGGGTCCAAGTGTGAGGATTTAACTCGCAGAGGACAAGAGCGATTAAATAAGACCTCTACACCCGCTTTCCCAGATTGATCGGAGGCCATGAATGATGTCGGAAAATGTTTGCTAGCAAATTTAAGGGAACCCCCAGGATGGAAATGGTTCTCCTGGACCAGGATTACATCAACTTTAGAAGCTTTAAACTCTTTCAAAACTAGCCATCTCTTATGAATAGAGTTTAAACCTTTTACGTTACAGGTAATGAATTTTAGTGCTATAACAACTCGATCTGCTGAGCAAGCATGCCAACCTTAGCATAGTGTAGATTAGGTAGGGAATTCAATGGTGCAAGGGAAATATATCTGAAAAAAAGTAGTGTAACAACATGTTAAACAGTAGCAGCATTATAGCATGAACATAACCAGTCTATGAGATGTAGCAACCTCAGGTCCAGAAAAAAGACACTGAAAGTAAGGGTAAAAATAAAAATAAAAAATATCAAAAAGAAAAAGAAAATGGAAAAAATAAATGAGAGTCTAAAAGTCATCCAAGAAGAAACCTGGAAGGCCGGACGCCTCCAGGAAGGCCAGGTCTGAGCCTTGGGCTAGGAGAGGGAGCATGAGGACCACCGGACACAGGGGGGAGGTGAGGGGGTCCCCCACCGTCTTCCAGAATGGAAAGACCTGAGTCACAAAATCTAGAATCCATACTGAAAACAGAACAAGTGAACCAGGACAACTTTAGAGAGCAACGGGTGTCGCACCCATAGGAATGTAGGTGCATGGACAGACCCCCTAAGGGGTTATTGGCCAAACAGGAACATCAGGAGGCCAAACAGAAGAAAAGACAATCAAAGCCGCAGCCAGGCTGAGAGGTCATCAGGTTGGAAATCTGGATGGTGGGCGTCTCTGAGGAGTGAAGTTGGACTTGAACGGCATCTGCCTCACTGGGGTCCAGATGCGGCCCGGAGCTGTTGGTGGCTTGGGAGTGGCAGGAAGCGGTACAGGATCCTCATCCGGTAGAGGTGGTAGGCCCAAGTTATGTAGAAAAGTGTCACTTTCTTAGAGGTCACGGAGGGAGTATTGTAAGCCCTCTCGGGAAGCAGAGAGGCGGAAAGGAAACCCCCATCGGTATATAACTTTGTGGGTTTGGAGGTGCAGTGTTAGCGGGTGGAGGTTTCTACGTCTTGCCAGGGTGATAGGCGAGAGATCGTTGAAAATCTGAATCCTGGCCCCTTTGAAGTCAAGCCTAGATTGATTGCGGGTGGCGATAGTTAAAGCCTCTTTGCTGTCGTAGTAATGGAATCTGACAATCGCGTCTCTCGGGTTGGCTCCAGCTGGGGGTTTGGGGGCCAAGGATCTGTGAGCCCTGTCTAAGCGCCAGTCAATATCAGGGATTTTAGGGGCAACCACATTAAACAGGCTCAGAAGATGTCTTCTACTGCTTCAGGGGACTGCTCTGATCCGCAGGTTTTGCCTGCATTCTCTGTTTTCAAGGTCTTCTTGTTGTGCCTGAAGCTGAGTGACGGAGTGTTTAATGGCGACATTGTCATCCTCTAAGACTTGGACATATTGCACCAGCTCGTCAAACTTAGATTCCAAGGTGTCAGGTGTCTCCTAATTGGCCTATCTCCACTCTCAACTCCTTAGCAAGTTTACCCACTTCCAGAACAATGTTATGTGTAATGGCCTGAAGCAGGAATTGTAGTTTAGTGTCCAAATTGTCTGGTGTTAAAGGGGGGAAGGCCCCTGTATTGGAGTGTGGGTGAGATCAGTGAGCATACCGGTCTTATGTTCAGAACGCTCTGGAGGGTCCTGCGCATTGTCCCTGTCACTCGAGACTGTGGATGAGGGCCTATGCAGGAAGCGTTCCATGGCGGAGGAGGCCCGAGGGTTAAAGACTGGTGTAATTCTTCCTCTGGTCTCCAATCTTTCCCATGGGGTGCGGGTTCACCGCAGGAGATCGTGGAGGTGACTCCCGTGGCTGGCAAAGCTGCAGAATGAACAGCGGGATTCCCGGAGAGGCGGTGGGGGACCGAGCTCCAAGCCTACCCGTCCACCATGATCAGAAGCCACGCATGCGCCTCTATGCAGCCATCTTAGGAGCCGCCGTACATGCACCTCGGGCCATCTTTATTTCTAGGCCAAACTCCCAGACAAACCTCCCATATGATGTGGATGAGGGCAGGGGATGGTGTGGTATTGTCTGGAAGAAGGATGTAGAGGTTATACCTGTCAGTGCCCGAGGATGGAGCTGGATGGAGTTAAAATGGCTGAGGGGAGAGCTGTCTGCTGCTTTAGGGCTCTTACTTAAGGAGTCCTTTGGAATGGTGGGGAGGTAGGCTGGAGTGGTGCTGCCAGGATGGAGGATGGCAGGTATGTGTCCCTCTGAGCCCGAGGATGGCACCGGGATCGGCCATAATGGTGGCAGGACACGGACTAGGCCGGAGGCCGCGATGTGTACCGAATCGGCACAATAGTGGTATGGGCAGGGGGTGAAGCCCAACAGATCTATGGGGTCCAAACCTGTTCTAAGCTTTTTAAGGCTCGGATGGATGTGGATTCGGAATCCCTGGAGCTCCTTTCTGAGGCGTCCTGCGCGGCTCATTTCCGGTCACGCCCCCCCCCCCCCCCCCCCCCCCGAAGATGTGTGTTTAAGAGCATTTTGGACAGTATTTTTGAGCTGTAGGTAGAGAAAGAATTCTGAAGGGGGGACTTTGAGGGGACTTGGAGGAAAGGGAAGAACCTAAACCAGGTCTGATTCAGCCTAAACAACTAGAACATCTAATGTTAAAGTGAACAAAAAGCCAACTTTGGTAATTGCAAAATATTGGCCGATTGTCAGTCCATTCATTCCGGCTCCAATAAACACTCTAATGGTTGTCTTTTAGTGATTAATTGCTGGTAAAACTTGTGACAGGAGAGGGGTTAGTACTTAGCAATTAGAGGACAGCCTTCTTCTTGAGCAACTGTGAATATTGGACAGTCTAAGGCCTCACAGCTGGGGACCATGAGGTAAGTCTCTTTGGCATCTGGTTACCCTGCACCACTGCACAGCTATTGGTAACCAGTGCCATATCAGGAACACTGCACAGGAAGGGAATTTTTCTCTAGGTTTACAGTCCAGGACACTGCTGAGGATGGGGAATGGCCAGTATCTCAGACCCTATGAGAACAGCCTCAGTCAGAACAACGTCTGATACTCACATAGTTACATAGTTGGTAAGGATGAATAAAGACACCAGTCCATCCAGTTCAACCTGTGGTGTGTGTGGGTTTATGTCAATATTAAATCTCATATCCCTGTATGTTGCGATCGTTAAGATGCCCATTTAAAAGTCTTTTGAAACTAGCGACACTCCTTGCTGATACCATTACTTGTGGAAGGGAGTACCAAATCCTACCGTTCTGACAGTAAAGAATCCTCTACGCAGCTTAACCACTTAAGGACCGAGCCACTTTTTGAGATTTGGTGTTTACAAGTTAAAGTCATTTTTTTTTGCTATAAAATTACTTAGAACCCCCAAACAATATATATTGTTTTTTTTTCTAACACCCTAGAAAATAAAATGGCGGTCGTTGCAATACTTTGTCACTCCGTATTTGCGCAGCTGTCTTACAAGTGCACTTTTTTTGGAAAAAATACATTTTTGAATAAAAAAATAAGACAACAATAAAGTTAGCCCAATTATTTTTTTATATTGTGAAAGATGATGTTGAGCCGAGTAAATTGATACCCATCAATACTGTCACCCTTCAAAATTGCGCCTGCTCTTGGAATGGCGACAAACTTTTACCCTTAAAAATTTCCATAGGCGACGTTTATAAAATTCTACAGGTTGCATGTTTTGAGTTACAGAGGAGGTCTAGGGCTAGAATTATTGCTCTTGCTCTAATGATCGTGGCAATACCTCATAAGTGTGGTTTGAACACCGTTTTCATATGCGGATGCTGCTCATGTATGCTTTCGCTTCTGCACGCGAGCTCGGCGGGACGGGGCATGTTAAAAAAATATATTTTAATTATTATTTTATTTAAATTTTTTATTTTTACACTGTTCTTTTAAAAAAAATGTGTCACTTGTATTCCCATTTCAAGGAATGTAAACATCCCTTGTAATAGAAAAAAGCATGACAGGACTTCCTAAATATTAGATCTGGGGTCAAAAAGACCTCAGATCTCATATTTACACAAAAATGCAACAATAAAAAAAAATGTTGTTTGAAAAAAAAAAAAAATGTCCCTTTAAGAGCTATGAGTGGAAGTGAAGTTTTGACGTCGCTTCCGCCCTGCAATGGTATGGAGCTGGGTGGGGGCCATCTTCCCCTCACTCAGCTCCATAGCACACACGGAGAAGAATCCGGTCACCTCTGCCGCTCCCAGGAAGCGGCGGAGGGCACTGGAGCGCAGCGGGAGGGGGGCCTCTCCCGCCACTGATAAAAGTGATATTGCAGAGAATCCATCACAGAGACCACTTTAATCTGAAACCGGACCGCTCACTGAAGAAGAGGATACCGGGGTTATGGCAGCTAGCTGCTGGCATAACAACGATATGCCTCTTCAAAGTACCGACGTATATCGTCGTGAGCCGGTCCGGAAGTGGTTAAGGTTAAACAGCTTCTCTTCCAGTTTCAATGAATGGCCCTCTGTTTTTTTAAACTCCCTCCCACTGAAAAGTTTTTTCCCTATGCTAGGGTCACCAGTAAGATATTCGTATTACGCTATCATATCCCCTCTGGTACGTCTCTTCTCCAGAGAGAATAAGATTAATGCATGTAGTCTTTCCCTATAACTGAGGTCTTCCAGTCCCTTTATAAGCTTTGTTGCCCTTCTCTGGACTTTCTCCAGTTCCAGCACTTCCTCCTGAGGACTGGTAACCAGAGCTAGATACTCAAGATGTGGCTGGACCAGAGTCTTGTAGAGTAGCAGAATTATTGTTTTATGTCTTGAATAGTAAATAAATAAATGTAGCGCTATGTGTAAAATTATAAATATAAAGTGCAAATCTCTAAAATAAATAAATCCTACATATAAATGAATAGTCCATAAAATGAAAAAATGAAGTAATAAAACATGAAAAACTCTTCTTGTGATCAGTGTATCCACACAATTCCACCACAGTGATTGTTCGTCCTCAAAAGGAGTGCACACCACCACCAGTAATAATGCGCGCTTACCTCCCAGATGAGTCAAAACTCATATACGCAGTTCTACTGAGGAAGGCCTGTGATTGGCCGATATGTGTCTAGAAGCGAGGAGCTGATAGCCACGTTCAGCCAGGCACTGTGTATGTGGACACGGCGGTGCTACTCTGGAGGTTTTTATGTGATTTTAAAAGTTTTTATCTTGTAAGTGCAACTTGTCTGTTTGGGGGCTTTGAATAAATTTGTATACGGAGAACACTATGGTCTCTATACTTATTATAGTTACCATTAAGAAAAGAGCCATCTGGATTACTCACCATTGATTGGGAAGAGGAAGTGAGAGCAAAGAGTTTGTGTGGAGATCCGCATATGAGTTTTGATTAATCTGGGAGGTGAGCGCGCATTTTTACTGGTGGTGGTGTGCACTCCTTTTGAGGACAAACAATCACTGTGGTGGAATTGTGTGGATACACTGATCACAAAAAGAGTTTTTCATGTTTTATTTCTTCATTTTTTCATTTTATGGACTATTCATTTATACGTAGGATTTATTTATTTTAGAGATTTGCACTTTATATTTATAATTTTACACATAGCGCTACATTTATTTATTTACTATCCATTTTTAAATAAGTGTGGTCTACCACTTGGAATGTTTAGCAGCTGTGCACGTTTATTATTAGGTTATCTTATTTAAACATCACAATATTTTTTACTTGTGGCGCTGATTGTTTCATCTTATAATTATGTCTTGAATACATCCCATTTTTAAAAGGGAAGTATTGGAATTTATTTTATTTTTTTTAGAATCATACTTACCTAGGTGGATGCCACATCGGTCATCTGTCCCCTGCCAGCTCTAAAACTGAGAATCAAGTGATCAAACACTGCTCAGTTCTTAGTGCTCCATGAGCAAAGAGAGGGTGACTCTCAGTCACCGCCTCTCTGCTTTGCCTTCCCCCACCACACCCTGCGCTCACTGGAGTGCTGGGCTGCGGAGGAGGCGGGAGCTTCCGGCTCAGGGTTTCAGTGGCTCGCTGAGAGACTGAGCCAGGTGACTGATCCAGGCATGTGGATGGATCACGATCATATGGTCAAGAGCTTTCCTGAACCTGGATTGGCTCTGTGATGTCAGCTGACAGTGGGCGTCAGCTTACTGTCAGCTGAAAACGGGTTACAGGAGTGCAAAACAAACTGCACTCCTGTGATCCACAGGGGAAGTAACGAAACAAGCTTTGGCTGTACTTCTCCTTTAATGCATGCTAATATTCTGTTGGCTTTGCTTGCAACAGCTTGGCATTGCATACCATTGCTGAGTCTGTCATTTACTATGACCCCTAGATCTTTTTCCATCCTGAATTTCCCCAGAGGTTCTCCTCCTAGGGACTAACTTGCATTCCTATTTTTATCACCCAAATACATGACTTTACATTTTTCAACATTAAACCTCATTTGCCATGTAATTGCCCAACCCATTAATTTGTTGAGGTCTTCCTGCTGTGAAGTTATTTCCCTACTTATTTTTGTGTCATCAGCAAACACTGAGATTGAGCTATTTATACCAACCTCTATATAATTTATAAATAAATTAAACAGAATTGGTCCCAGGACAGAGCCTTGGGGTACCGCACTTACCACTCTAGCCCATTCTGAGTGCTCAATATTTATCACCACCCTTTGGACTTGCGCCTGTAACCAGTTTTCTATCCAGGTACATAACCTATGGTTCATACCGACAGACCTCAGTTTACAAAGTAAAAGTTTATGGGGAAATGTCTTTGCAAAATCCAGATATACCACGTCCACAGACCTACCTTGATGGCAGGTCACTTCCTCATAGAATGTTAATAGATTGGTCTGGCAAGAACGATCCTTCATGAATATATGCTGATTACTACTAATGATACTATTTTCATCAGCAAATTCTTGGATAGATAGTTCCTTATCATCCCCTCCAATAATTTACAAACTATTGATGTTAGACTGACTGGCCTGTATGTCTCTGCCCTTTTTCCATTATTGGTACCACGTTGGCTTTTTTTCCAATCATCTGGTACAATTCCAGGCAGTAAACTGTCCATAAAAATTAGGAACAAAAGTCTAGCTATCACCTGACTCAGTTCCTTAAGGACTCTCGGGTGTAAGCCATCTCGTCCTGGTGATTTGTTTATGTTAAGTTTTTCAAGTCTATTTCTGACACTTTCTTCTATTAGCCACAAGGGTACATTCTGTGATGTTGTTAAAAAGAAAACTGCGCTATTATCTAAAAGGACCAAGCTGCAATTCAAGGTGTTATACGACGCCAAAACAGGCAATATGAACAAGATGAAGCTGCGCTAAGGATTTGTGATATAGGCAAGCCAATGGAATTGGGCCAATGCGTTTACCAATAGCAAACGCTAAAAGCAACTCTGTAATAAGGAGGCAAGTGAAACCCAATGCTAATACCATGTGAATGTGAACACAAAGGTAGAAATTCAAAATAAAAAATGTATATAGGAAACAATGTGTATATATGGATGGGTTAGTGGAACCCAATCTCAAAAAAGAAGTGATAGCAACAAATGAGTGACAAAATATGATATACAGTGAAGCGTAATGGGCAGGAATGCAAGTGGCTAATAACCCAGCCTGGGGTCTCAATGGTAGGCACAAAACTCCTCACTTCCAGCAGCGGTACTCAACATCTCAATGCAGCCAGATGGTAAATCCCCATAGAAACAAAAGAAGGCTTGCATAGTGTAAAACCTTAGAAGATTTAATGATATAAAAGACGAATGGGCACTTACAAGATTGTAGATTAAAAACAGCAAACAAAAACGATCGAGTCAGCTGGCTCTGGACAACAGCCCGTTACTTCCGGGACTAGCGCAGCACGCAGGTGGCGTCAGCACGCCGCTCCTTCCTACGCGTTTTGTTACTACAAAGGACGTCGTCACAGGGTACGGGCGGCGGCGTCCTGACGCACCGCTTATATAACAAGACAAACTTAGCCAAGCCTCGGTCTGAGTCGTCAGAGAGCGCCATCTTGGCGGCTGGTATTTGATCGGGCCTATACTCTGATTTCTCAAGCCCCAGTAAACTGTGGTATACAACTACGTGTGTAAAAAGTGCATCAAGAATTATGGGCGGCAGCCCTATTACCAAACTAGGCCTGTAAGAATGGGAACCCTCCACTCCGGTTGCCTCAATCCTGCTTTAAGCCAGCTCCGTCATGCTGCTCCTCTCTTGCAAGATGACAATCTTTAAACTCCTCCCCAACCTATCCGCATACCCTCGGTGAGAGGTCACTGAGGTATGGTCCAGAGAAGTTCCAAAAGCTAGGTCCACCGGTAGTCTGGCTTCTCTCCCAAACATCAATTGGTAGGGTGAATACCCGGTAGCATCACTCCTAATGCTATTGTAAGCATGTACTAAGGCAGTGCTGTGCTTGCTCCAATGTGGTTTTTGTTCAGCAGTCAAAGTCCCTAACATATTGAGAAGAGTCCTGCTAAACCTCTCTGGTTGGTGGGTGGTAGGGGGTAGTTCTAGACTTCTGAATCCCTAATAGATCCAATAGTCCAATAGTTTCCTGATCAGAGTACTTTCAAAGTCTCTCCCTTAGTCTGAATGGATCCGTGTAGGTAAACCATAGTGAATAAAGTATATAAGAGAGCTCAAGCGCTGACGTGGTTGCAATTTTTATACTATGAGAGCCAAATGGTTAATATGAGATGACCAAATAATATAGCTGCAACTTGGTGTGTATTAAAATCAATAAATAGTAAAAATGGTCAGTTGCGCTTATATTATCCTCATATTCCCATAAAAAATAAAGAGTAAAAATATGCTTCTAATAGTAACATTAAATTCCAATAAGGGTGGTAAAAATAAGGGTGGTAAAATAAGAGGTACAATTCCACTTATAATAATAACAGTAAATATTCACTAATAAATTAAATTCAACTCAAACTAATCCCACATAAATGTGCTAAAAACGAACGCAAAGTGGTAAAATAAGAGGTAAAATTCCACTTCTAGTGATAACAGTGAATTTTCATTAATAAATTAAATTCAACTCAACTGATCCCACATAAGTGTGCTACTGAAAAACGCACAGTAATAAACCTTGCTGTGTATGTGCTATGACACAGCTATAAACTCCTTATAATAAATATGTTGGGTGAAATCTATTTAAGTAAAATAAATGAAATCAAATTATATATGTTGTACTTCCATGAGATTACTCTAAAATTATAAATACAAATGTGCAAAGATTGTATATACAAAAAATCCTCCTTTGCCTACAAATCCTTCATGTAAAGTATGGATAATCATCAAGTGTTATATCATTAAACCAAAACAGTGTCAATTAACTTGTGACAATGTTGAAACAAAAATACAAAGTGATGGTGAAAAAAGAATAAAATGTTACCTTTAACTCCTTACGCTTTTTCTTCAATATTAATCACTGCTTCTCTCAGATTCCGGACATATGGGGAGAAAAATTAACAATCCATTGCGCAGAGATTAATGATTCATTGGATACTATACTTAAGATAGGGTTTTCTCACTCACAGACTCATTCTGGATGGGATTGCTTTTGTATTGATCAGGCTGCAAACAAGAGCTCAGCGGCACAGCTCTACCTTAACTCACACACTGCAGTTGCTGGACGTCACAGGCTCCTCCTACATGTTACGTCACTGCCACGTGACTTTTTACTACATAGTGAACAAAGAACTTCTCCACTAGGGTCTTTGCCACTGTGGCTGCTTGCTGATCTTTAGTAGAGAATGCTTGGGCATACCTAAGTGATCAGTGACTACCAGAACGTTTCCTTGTCCACTCAAGTCAGATTCCAGACATAAGAAGTCTATACAGACCAGACCCATCGGTCCTTGGCTCTCTAAGTGGACTCCGGGACTCTCTGATAATCCCTATTCTCTTCAGTTCAGCCAGCTGCTTTTGGAGGTCCTCAAGGTCTCCCAGTGGAATCCGTCTGACCTTCTCACGAAAGGGCTTATCTTCTTCCAGTCGGATCTTGTGTTCAGCACTCCTTGCAAGCCCCACGTCAAACTCCCCTTCTGAGAAGGCTGTCCTCCATCTCATGAGTTGGGTTTTGTTCCTCTTCATCTAATCTGGTGTGAGGGGTGTGTTCTTAGAACTCCTCCTGAGGGATCGCTCCTTTTTTTCCTCCCATGATACCGCACGGTGAGACTGGGGTTGCTTGGTTTACTTGTCCGAGCAGCACCCTGGCTGGTATCTTCACGGGTGAGGCTGTGGTATTTCGCACACTGACTGAGACTTTCCCTTTTCTTCTCTTCAGTACATTGGTTGACAACACTTCTGGGATTATTTCCAGGCCCCCTTCTTTCTTCTGCTTGTTCGTCTCAAGAACAATGAAAGGGCCAGGTCGTCTCTAACTCAGCTTGATAGAGGCCTTTAGGCAGACTACCTCACCCGGCTGCACCAGTTTTTCACTCCTATCCAGGCGCCAGACCTTTCCCACACCTTCTGCAGGGGCCTCCTGTTCGTGCACTAGATCCTTGTACACTTGACTTAACATGGGGTGTACCCTCGTGCCTGATGCACCTTTCTCCTGCACAAGCAGTGTCAGGAGTCTTCGAACCAGGTTGGTATTGGTCCCAATGATAAGGGAGCTCTTATCAGCCCCTGGGGGGCGAGGGCACACCACTGCTATGGTGTCAAAGATTTCGGCCTCCCCGCCACACTCGGATCGAAGGTGAGTTTGATGGGTAGGTAGCCGTCGTAAGGGAAATTCTTTGTGCCTATGCCTCATATCTCCAATTCCTCCGGCCCTTGCAGTGGAAGGTGTTTGAGATGTTTCTCATAGAAGTCTCTGTATAATAAAGTCACTTGGGCTCTGGTATCCAGCAGGGTTTTAGTGTAGATCCCCTCTACTTGGATGGGGATGATTGGAGAGGGCCCCACTAGTTTGGGAGGGAGTCCACTATGAGTCACAGGTTTAACCTGTCTAGTAGCTTGTACCTTTTTTCCTTGTTTCTTTGGCTCCTTACCCGGCTCCAGCCTCCCTGTGGCCCTAGGAGCCTGGTACATCTGGGGTTGGTTGGAGTTGGCAACTGTAACAGGGCACCTAGTTGACTCCTTCACTGGGGCCCTTTGAAGTTTTCCGCCGGCTTTTGGCGTCTTGTCACTGCCCTTGGGCTTGGGCATATTCGCCTATGGTGCCCAACCCCTCCACAATTGAAACAGGACCCTGGCTTGGTTTCTAATGTGGGACTTAACAGTTTTTTTGGCAGTCGAACTCCTTTGTCTTCTGGTAGGATAGCGGGCCTTACAGTCAACAGAGCCATCATCTCCATTAGTTGTGACACCTGGGTCCTGAGAAGCTCTATCTGAGAATCATCAGTGATTGCACTAGCTGCCCTGACTCCAACAACCGATTTTGGCCCTTGAACCTTCTCTTTTTTCCTCTCGAGAATGGCTTCCTCTTCTCGTACAATTCAGATCATATCCTGATACTTCAGGATGCCCCCGTCTTTCTTGGTTCTTAACTGGAGTGTGATGGGGTACAAAGGCTGGGCGCCACTCAAGACTCGGATCTCATCTACCTTGCAGGGGTCTAAACCCTTCTTCAGCAAGATCTGGTGTATGATTTTGTCCAGGCGCCTCATGTACTCTGACAGCTTCTCCCCTACATTCTGATAAGTGTGCTCCAATTGATAAATCAGGTCTGAAACCTTCTTGGTTCGCCCAAACACATCCTGCAGAATGTTTAGGTAATCTTGAGCCACACAGTTCCGCTTGCTGAGCTTCAAATTTCGGATAGCTTCTGAGTCAGGGCCCTTTGAACTCTCTGTGATTCTCTGCTTTTTGTGAGCCTCAGGAATGTCCCATTCATCCAGGGCTTGTGTGGTCTGCTCCACCCACTCTTCAAAGGTGTTTTCCTCTGGAGGTATGGGCTGTCTCCCGGAGAAAGTGCTGAGTTTTTGATACCCAGTTCCTGGGTATGTTGGGATACCAGATTCCCTAGGGCTGTAAAGAGCTCTGGTTCAAGTGCAGTTGAACATGCCCGGGGGGGGCTTTTGCTTTGGCTGATCTCATCTGTGAGAAGCTGGTAGGACCTCTCCCTGGTTTCCCTGGGTCTGTCAGGTAAAACTTAGTCTTATCAGCCAACTTAACACTGTTTCCCTTGAAGTTTTCAGGGACTCCCTTTCTCCACTCAAACAGCGCATAAGTGCGGGAGGTCCCATGATCTGGTCTAACAGCAACCACTTCTGCTTTTCGGTCTGGGGACAGTGTCTTCATCACTCGGCTAATTTGTTCTTCCTCCCAGACATCACCCCAGAGTTCAAGTGCCACACTCGCTTCTGAGCAAGTGCCTTCTGCTTCGCACCACTGCACCACAGTGAGGGAGTCCATTCTTGAGTTCATTAGGGTGGGCTTGATTTCAGAGTAACAGCATTTCCGGACGAGCCCCCACATGTAGCGCTTACCCCCCGAAGGAGCGGCTGGTATTTGATCGGGCCTGTACTCTGATGTCTCATGCTCCAGCAAACTGTGGTATACAACTACGTGTGTAAAAAGTGCGTCAAGAATTATGGGCGGCAGCCCTCTCACCAAACTAGGCCTGGAAGAATGGGAACCCTCCGCTCCGGTTGCCTCAATCCTGCTTTAAGCCAGCTCCGTCACGCTGCTTCTCTCTCGCAAGATGACCCGGACTATCTGTAGGCTCCGTCAGACGTCTCTGGATTCTTCCCGATTCAGTGACACAACTTACTCGGCACACAGATACCAAACAGAGACGTTGATTGTTCTGCTCCACAGAATTTAAAGGCCATGCTCTCCGGAAGGCCTCCGCACAGACCCTTGCAGGCAGGCAATGCGTCCTGAAGAGACCAAAGCATGGCCGCCGGTGTCCTTTTATATCCTACCCAGCATGCAGTTCCGCACTAAGTGTTCATGGGTAGGCTATCTAACCTTGTGGGTAGACGAGTCCCTTAGAATGTAAACAAACAAATCACTTCCTGTGACATCTTACTTAAGTTCCTCAGCAAGAATAAAAGAAAAAACACAAAGTCCCAATATACATTTAGGCCACTAGATGGTGCTAAGTGCCAGTTTGTAACATTGTCCATAGCTTATCATTAAGTAGTACTAACAGGCAAAAATTCCAATGCTACACATGTAAAAATGCCATTAAAGTAAGGGCAAAAACTAGGCATCCTCTTGCGGGGATATAGAGGCTCAAATAAAAGAGGCAGATACAGACGTACATTCCGAAAACAGAAATAATAAAAATTGAATGTACTGGGCCAGTAATCAAAGGCAAAAAAACATGCAAACCAAACGGTAATGCACATCTCCAAGCCAAAGCATAACGGCCCAATGAAAATAAATTAATGGTAATAAGTTACAGGATGAATTGCAGTAGTAATAAAAAAGGGTTTCATAAATCAGTACCTAGGAAGGCAACATAAATAAATAACATGAATAGACAACTAACACTTCCTAGAAGTAAATATATATATGTAAAATAAAATAAACAAAAATATGAAACCTTAAGAATGATTCATCTGCCAGGGAGGTAACACTCAGCTATCCGAGACTCAGATTGAATTCACATATTGGTGTCAAGGAGAAAAATAATAATATAGAAATTTATAAACACAATTGCAGTATTAACCAAACAATACACTTGCTAATGGAAATAAAAAGAAAGATGACATTGATAAAAAATGTTGATGAAAAATAAAATATAAAGAAAATTAGAACTAAAATAAAATGAAAATGAAAATAAGTCACTAGGAATTATCAATAAAGTAGAGCTGCACGATTCTGGCCAAAATGAGAATCACAATTTTTTTGCTTACAATAAAAAGATCACAATTCTTAAACGATTCTCGCGACTCTTTCACACTATGCAAAAAAATGGGCTAACTTTACTGGTTATTTTTTTTTTTTTTAATTCATTAAAGTAATTTTCAAAAAAAATTGCATTTGAAAGGCCACTGCGCAAATACAGTGTGACATAAAATATTGCAACAACCACCATTTTATTCTCTAGGGTG
Organism: Aquarana catesbeiana; assembly: GCF_042186555.1. NCBI lineage: Eukaryota > Metazoa > Chordata > Amphibia > Anura > Ranidae > Aquarana > Aquarana catesbeiana. The sequence continues at coordinate 74,710,189 of NC_133329.1, read as the reverse complement.
TCTACTAAAAAATCTAAATAATGTGTGGGGGTTCTAAGTAATTTTCTAGCAAAAAAAAAGATTTTAACTTGAAACCAACAAATGTCAGAAAAAGGTTTAGTGTTTAAGTGATTAAACTTTTTTCACTTACACACAAAGTCTAGTCCATTGTACAAATTGTTACAATGTTTATACTTAAGTTCAACTGATAAAGAATGTTTTGATTCTTGGCAGACTGCCCAGTTTTCCTCCTCCTTTCTTTTGACTGCTGTGGCTTCAGAAGAGCAGAGAGAATTATTTGCATAGAAAGAATTGTGAAACACTTTAGTCAAGATCATGATAACGATTCTTGATGATTAATTGTGCAGCTCTACAATAAAGGAATTAACATCCACATCAATGTTTAAACCAAAAGGGGTATAACTTTTCAGCTTATGTACCCATGTCATCTCTAACCTGGAGATACTCCTAACTAAACAGCTATGCCTCCAATGGGGCCTATATTTGTCTATACCCAAAAATATAGTCTTACATGGATCCCTATTGTGCGCTGTGAGGTAATGCTTCGATACCAAATGTTTAGTGAAACCTTTTCGTTTGTTATTAATATGTTCATTCAGACGTACCTGCAATGGTCGCTTAGTCTGGCCTACATACTGCAGGCCGCATGGACATTGAAGCATATACACAACTCCCACAGTGGAACAAGTGATAAAGAGCTCGAAGGTATAGCTCTTGGAAGTGCAACTGGAACTGAACCTGGTGGTCCTTCTAGTCCTGCATCCATTGATAGAGCAGACCTGACACTTTTTACATTGGTAATAACCAGTGAGTTCTGCAAAAAAGGTGGGTCTTATACTGGGAGGGTTCAAAATGTTAGGAGCTAACTTGTCCTTCAAAGAGGGTGCGCCCCTAAAAACCACCTGAGGTCTGTCAGGTAAAATTGACTTGAGAACTGAGTCATTCTTAAGAATGTGCCAATGTTTATTCACTATATGTTTGATGTTAGAGTGTTGGCAAGAATAATTAGTAATGAATGGATTATGGAATGATTCATTCATATGACCTCCCATGTTCTCTTTCAACAAATCTGCTCTGTCGACAGGGTCAGGACCTGAGCTTGTGCCAAGAACACACTGTGTTCAGTGCAATTGCGCCTAAGTCTTTGACTTTTTGGCACTGACTTGAGCCAGGAGGCATGATGACAACTATTAGGAATAAACTAATTTCTGTCAGTGGGTTTGAAATAATTGAGCGATAGTGATTCGTGGGGAAATTCGTCATCAGACACTGAAAGTGACGACAGCGATGGTTCTGCGACTGAGCTCAGTGATCTGCAAACTTGGTGCTCTATTGACTGTGATAGGGATCACGCAGCACTTAGCTCAGTCGCAGGATCGTCGCTGTCGACGAATTTCCCCACAGATTGCTATCGCTCAATTCTGCAAGTAATTTTAATTCACTAGCGCTGTTTTCTAGCTGGTCTAAAACCGCTTTTGACATAGAGGGACACTTTCCATTGTCCTGATTGTGACGTCGGACTTTGTGCAGTCCCATGTTTCAAAATTTTTCATACCCAGGATGTTTACTAAACCAATATGCAGTGTTTATTATTACAGTGACTAATAATATTGCATCCTTGTTTGGACACATTTCAGTGTTTTTGATCTGATTACATTATTGAGTAAAATGTATTATTATTATATTATTATTTTTTATAGTTATTTATAATATTATAATTTATGATTTTGTGTTTCAAACTTTATCATGCCTGGGATGTCTACTAGACTATTGTTTGGACAGATTTAGGTGAATTATTCCAAATTTCCATGCTGCTTTGACATTCAAAAATCAGACATAATCTGACCGCCAGGGAGGTTAAAGTTGAACTCCAGATATTGATTTTATCACATAGTTACATTGGTCCAGATTGGAGCAATGTTAATTTGCATATCTCTTAAAGTGGTTGTAAACCCTTATAGACCACTTTCACCTACAGGTAAGCCTAGATTAAGGCTTACCTGTAGGTGCTTGAAATATCTCCTAAACCAGGGTTTAGGAGATATTTACTATTTCCCCAAACGACACTGTCTTCTGCGCATGCACCGTTGTATTGGGCTCATGCGCAGTCTTGAAAGGGCACGCTATGCTGTTTCAAGCTGGGGTCATGCCGTGACTGGCGGCTCCCGCGCCAAGAGGGGCGAAGAATGGACGCTCGCTGCCAGTGAGGAAATCGGGGACATCGCAGGCTCCTGTGTCAGGTAAGTGACACATAATGGGCTATTATGCATAGTAACCCTTTATGCTTTACCTTTGCAGGGAAACAAAGAGGAAGTAAAACCCATCAGGATTTACTTCCTCTTTAACTGTGGGATCCCTAGAAATCACTGTAGTAGTTGCTTCTACTACAGTGATTGTTGCTGTCTTCCAGGTCCCTTGAAAAGTGGTTGCCCTGCTGCATAGTTCTGTGATTGAGTGAGGTGGAGATCATGACATCATTACTCCATCTTGACCAATCAAAGTATGTCTTACATTCACTGAGACAAATACAATGCATTCTGTGAATGGTGCCTCTGCCGAAAGGACGACCCCGTCTGGTTACTATGCAGCAGGGCAACTGCTTGGTACAGGGCCCGGACAACAGTGGTGATCACTGTAGTAGCAGCAATTACTACAGTAATTTACAGCTTTCCAAGGATCCCACAGATATGGTATATGCATATTTACATTGATACAAGCTGGACCAATGTAACTATGCAGTAAAATCCATACCTGGAATTCAGCTTTAAATCAATTTTATTATTAACCCTTTACCCACCAAACAATAACCATTACATAACCCAATTCATATTAACCCTTTCATTACCCACTCCATAGTCACAGATTTTTTAAAAATATCTTTGTCTAATATATAGATAGCATACCCTAATGAACAACATCAAACTTCATGACATGTAAACAGCAACCTATTCTAATAAACATGATTCAAACATCATTGCAATCTGATCACTGGAGGAGAATAGACTAAGGAAATGCTTCCTCCTGCCTGTAGCAGGCTGATGATATCATCTCATACTAGGCAATGGGCTCCATTCGCAAAAGCAGATTGCGTTCCTGAAAATGTCAATTCACTATTGCTTAATGTGGTACTTACCGCATTCAGCAAAAACGTCTGTTAAATACCACATAAAACAGTACTAAAGTATATTCGCAAAGGGAAATATATAGATAAATGCATGCGGTAATTAAGTAGTGGTCCAGGCATGCGATAGTTAAGGAATGTGTTTGATTTAATTGGTTGGTAAGGAGCCAGCGCCAGATTCCAATAAGTCACCGCCACAACCGCCAGGCCAGGATTGTAGGGAAGAGTGCTTTGTCCTCATCAACATGGGGACAATGTACTTTGTGGAGGGGAAGCCCCCTATGTTGAGGGAATGTGGCATAGTATGGTTTAGGAGGGGGGGCTCGCTCACCCCCCCCCCCTTTCCTAGCCTGTAAGGCTGCATGCTCGGATAAGGGACAGGTATGGATTTTGTGGGGGACCCTACGCCAATTTTTTTTTACTATTTATATGCCAGCAATTCTTTTGTTTACACTCTGCTGTCAACAGGGAAACCCCGCTGACAGCAGAAGAGTCATGGTTGTGAAGGATGCAGCAGCCACCCACTCCTTAACAACCAGCTACTTACTGCTTGTTAACGTACCACAGGCTTTCACTACTAAAATACTGCATCACTTAATACATTAAAACATGCGGTATTTTAGTAGCGTTTCAAAGTGATTGAATTATTTATTTTTTTAAAACGCTAAGTAGTATTTTACAGCATTTCTGAAAGCATTAGATACCGTTTAGTGAATGGAGCCCATTGGCACCTAACTGGAGCTTAGTGACATATTTTTAATGATAAAAGATGGAGCTTCACTGAAAAATGTTACTGTTGTCTTAAATTGTGACATGCCAGGAATCTATTCATGCAGCATAGAGAGGGATTTACTAAAATGGATTCACTCAAAATCTGGTACAGCTGTGCATGGTAGCCAATCATCTTCTAACTACAGCTTGTTCAATTAAACTTTAGCAATAAAACCTGAACGCTGATTGGTTTCTATTCTGAGCTGCATTCAATTTTACATGCTCCAGATTTAGTAAATACACCCCTATGTATTTCAGCTTTGTATTGTTTTCAGTTCTTTGTCTGGTGTGGAGCTATATAATACTTTGTATAATTGATGTTGCTGTTTATTTCTTTTAGCTGTCTATATAACCTCAAAGTTGATGAAGAAAATTCAATGAAAAAGCTAATAAACAAATGCCAAGAAATCACAGGTAGGTCCTGTTTAGGATGATGAGTGATGATCATGAGCACATGCAAAGATTTCCCCTACTCTGTGCAAAATGGAAAAAAAACTTTACTTTAAATCTGAACACCAGCCAAAATGTTTTATTTAGTTTTGAATAGAAAGGTGAGTGGTTAGATCCTCTGTCAGGTTCTCATTTCCGCAAAGATAAGAATCAATGGAAGGGTCTAGAATGTACAAATCACAATAGCAAAGCTAACACGTTTCAGGGGCTGCAAGTCCTCTTCATCAGGGCTGATGGTAGTTCTGCCAGTGTTTCTGCCAGTTTTTATGAGCAATAGAAATTCCCCACAATAATAGCACTCAAAGCAGTCCAGGTGGAGCCACCTTTGTTTGCATGCTCCTGTCGGTCACTATGACTGAGTCTCATGCATCCATAAAAACAACCCTGGTGGCCAGTCCCCCTCCTCTCTGCGCCTGTGCGGTCCCAAGTTCACTGTGTGTGTGAAGCACTTAGAGAGTATGCTCAACCTACCAGAAGTTCAGTGAACTCGAATGTGCAACCTGGAGCCAATGGTGGTGAGAAGACAGTAAAGGAAGTGTTTGTGTCCACATTTTAATAGAACTGAGTAATGGGGAAATTTTAAGAGGTTACTTAGTGTGCATACAAAAAAAAATTTAGCATTTATTGCTTTTTTTTAATCAGAAAAAAGATTTATTTTTGTCAACCACAATACAGAATATATGCCATTCAGTACACAGTAGAGAAAAGGAGCATAGCATTGGTATTAAAAACATAAGAAAGTAAAGTAAAGTTCTCATACAATGATATACTGCCGGTCAATATAGTGCATACAGAACCATGTAAACCAGAATTACAAAGATTAACTTATGTATGAAGAGATAGTGCAACCAAAAAGAAAACTATCAGTTTAACATATCCAGATCCTCAGAGCCCTGAGGGTAAACTAAGAAAAAAAAAAAAAAAACAATCACGACCCACCAAAGTCGCCAGTGCCACAAGGAATCTTGTGTAGCGTATGACCCAGTCAGCCACTATTCTGGACTTTTTACATCCTTTTCCCCCTGTAGGAGCCTGTCCCTAATTAGCTGATGTGGAGCCAAACTCAGGACATTCAACCAGGCCTGCCACATTGAGTAGAATTTACGTGAAACATTTCTATGTTGGTACGTCGACTTTTCCCGTATCAATAGTTTATTGACATCCTCTATCCATTGGCGCCTGGTGGGCACCCTGGGAACAATCCAAAATTGTGCAACCAGTTTACGCACAACATATAGTAGTCGCAAAACAGCAGTTTGAGCTTATGGAGTTAATGACTCATCCAAGGCACCCAACAGGCACACAACCGGGTTTCGTGGGATATTAGCCATGAATACCTGAGAAATCCCGTCAAGGACCTCCTTCCAGTACCGAAAAAGCTTGGGGCACTTTCAAAGCATATAAATGAGGTTGCCATGATCTCTCTCGCATTTCAGGCATAGGGGGGTATTGCGAGTCCCCCCATTTATGAAGTTGTACAGGTGTTCTGTATACCCTGTATAGCAGATATAAATGAGATAATTTTTGAGAGGCAGATACAGATACCAAAGAGGCAGAGGTCAGGCAGAGATCCCATGTCTCTCCATCTATGGCAACTGCATCCCTTTCCCAGCCCCGTCTGCATGGTAGTTTGGAGGAATCCTGTATAGCATTAAGGAGGATATTATAACTTCTAGAACTCATTCCCTTTTTATCTTCTTCCATAAGAATCTCCCGTATTAAGGTATGATCAGTTAACTTAAGTTGAGCACATCTTGATTGCATCTGTAGGGCGTGTCTCAGTTGTAGGTATTTGAAGTAATGGTTACATGGGATGGCAAACTCTGCTTGTACCTCCATAAAGGATATGAGGGTTGGCCCATTATATAGCTTTGAGATAAAGAGTAGTCCTGCCCTTTCCCAATCTCTAAACCCCCTGAGTTTCAATAGCTCTCTATAGTTCAGATTTCGCCATAATGGAGTGTGTGTTAGAAAACCCTGTATTCCTAGCATTCGTTTAACATATGACCATAAAGTCTTTAATATGGTCACTGTGGGGGCCCTAGGATTTAAGTGCATGAGTTCCGCCTCCAAACATGCAAGGGCGGAGACATCATCACCTGGTGGGATTAGAAGTCTACGAATAGCGTCCGTTAAGTCCACCATTCCCCAGCCCCCCAACTGTTGTAGCTGGGAAGCGAGGTAGTAGGCTCTAGAGTGAGGGACTGCCAGTCCCCCCTAATCTTTGCTATATTGTAATGTTGACAGACTAACCCTAGCCATCTTTTTATGCCAAATCGGTTCCCTAAATTGGGAGTCTATCCTGGCAAACCACTGGCGGGGAACCCAGACTGGGGAGTTATTGAATACATATAACAATTGTGGTGCCCAGACCATTTTGATGAGGTTGATCCTCCCCACTACTGAAAATGGCAGTTTACACCAAATAGTACATTTCTCACAGAATTTACGGAGGAGGGGATTTAGATTAAGTTCAATATAGTGAGATGGGTCGAGGGTAACCTGAATGCCCAGATAGCAAAAGGAGGATACCACCTGTACCATTTCCGCAGAGTCAGGGAGGGGGGTGGTTATAGGATCTAAAGGCATCAGTACCGACTTGTCCCAGTTAATGGAAAAGCCTGATGCCTCAATAAGGGTCATGACGGTCCGCAACGTACTCTGGGTATCGAAGAAAGAAGGAAGGTGGGACTTTGTGTGAGGCATGCATCCCTGGAGATAACACGATAGCAATGAATATGGCAGGTACCTAAAATAGTAGAACTAAAAACGTTGCATGAAAGCATTACATAACATCAATTGGCATTCAATGGTTTATTTATTATTATTATTATTATTATACACGATTTATATAGCGCCAACAGTTTACGCAGCGCTTTACAATGTATAGGGGGGACAACACAATTACAGTACAGTTCAATACAAAAGGTGCAGGAGGGCCCTGCTTGTAGAGCTTACATTCTAAATGGAGGGGGTGGTGGTACAAAAGGTAACAGCTGCAGAGAATGCTTTGATGGGTGTGGCTCGTGGACAGTTGTTAGGTGGGTGTGGAATAGGCTTCCCTGAATAAATGAGTTTTCATCGATCTCCTAAAGGTGGACAGGGTAGGGGCTGATCGGACATAATGGGGCAGGGAGTTCCAGAGGATGGGAGAGGCTCTGGAGAAGTCCTGAAGGCGAGCATGGGAGGAGGTAACAAGGGAGCTAGAGAGCAGGAGGTCCTGGGAGGAGCGGAGGGGACGATTTGGGCGGGATCTGCAGATGAGGTTGGTGATGTAGATGGGAGCGATGTTGTGAATGGCCTTGTATGTTATGGTTAGCATTTTGAAATTTACACGGTGGGGTAGGGGAAAGATAGTTACCACCGCTCTAGGCTGTTCAGGTTCAAATCTCCTGTCCTCCACTTGTGAAAGGGTGAGAGCTCCAGGTGCTGGCAATTGCTGGTACAATTGTATACGTGCAGGAAAAAGATCTGGACAGCTGCACTCCGGAATTGACAAATAAAATCTTCTTTATTCAAAACGTGGCATAAAATTAGTACATGACACCGCTGGAGCAATACAGCTAAGCTGCTGACGCGTTTCATGCTCTTGCAGAGCGCTTACTCATAGCTGGCTTACATATAAGTGATTACCATTTTTGTACATAAAACATCCATGTCACGTGATCTAGCGTTAATGAGATAATGCTGGGCAGCTGATGGTTTGGCTGCATGAGATCTCAATGCTCGTTTGACTAGGTTTAATGACATGAAGTGGAATCACATTTAGTACAAATGTAGAGTATGAAAATACAAGCATTAATAAATAAATAAACTGCAGGGTAAGAGAAAAGTTTTAAAAATAGAAAAAATGGAAAAATGAAAAAATGAAAAACAAAGATAGTGAAAATAGATGACCTGTGTGGATTACTTATTATTGAGATGGAATCATAATGTATATTGAGGTGCAATAGTGAAAAAAAAACTGAATAAAAAAGTGTATATATATATATATATATATATATAAATTGTAAGTGACGTGAGACTAAAATATCTAAAGGAATTTTTTAATGTAAACCAAATATAAATACATGTGTTTGAAGTGAAAAGATGAAAGAATGAGTGAATAAATAATTTCACATATATAAATCAGGGGCTTCCATGTCGTTTAATAAGCATGTATGTACATATATGTAAATATTTAATGTACATAAATATGATATAATACACTGGTTTAGCTCCATAGAAATATATGTGTATATAATTATAATACACTATGATGTGAACCTCTTACAAAGAGTGAAATATTGTATATGAAGAGTGAATTGATTGTTATTAGTGAGTATGCATATTGTGAAATAATTAAAAAATATAAGACAAAATCACGATGTAGTGAACTGAATATAAGAAAGGAAAAACGAGTACTGTATAGAGTGCATGTAAAGATTGAACAATGTTCAAAAGACTAATGCGATGGGGAACAGAACCGCGGTTAACATCCGCATTGTCTCTATACAACCCGACCAACTGCACTAAGATCTCAACCAGCAAATACAAAATGTTGTGCAATCGGTCTAGGCGTGTATGGTCTTCAATCACCAATCACAAAGTCTGAAAACAAAAAATATAAACACAGCATATATCAATACTCTCACGGTACTAACTTGTGTATATATACATGTAAGCAATCTCACATAACATCAAATGCGCTCTTCTTTTCTCCTTCTTCCTTAAGCACTAAGCTCAAAGCTATCAGATACTTTATCGCACAATAAGAATTGCTGCATGGTTAAACTATTTTTAAAACATAAGAAATATATAAAGTGAAATAAATAAAACTTAGTTTCCAAGTCTACATTGTTGCTATTTCTGTTATAAAGTGTAGCAATGAGAATGAAATATGAGTGAGTAAGTGAGTATATAAAACAATTCTACACTAAACAAACTAAGACTCTCAGGAATAGTTTTTGATGTAAATTGTAAAAGTGACTGTATGTCAAACTTGTGAAAAGACTATGATATACAACAAAAGTATTCTGATATTTATATGGCTACCGTAAGGACTAATGGCCTGTTGGAATCACTACGAAGAAAAGACTTAAAAGGTGGTGAGAAAAGAAACTGATTTTTCTGGACAAATTTATGAATTATGTCTCCATCCACATATAAATGTGTGTATGGTTGCTAAAAACATCCACATACACAAACCGATAAATAAGTGAATAACTCGGAAAGATATATATTTCTTGGACATGACAAACTATTAGGATTTGCGCTGGATGTTTCTATTCATAAAAATGGGAAACATCCCATTCAAAGTTTAACCCTGACGGGATCCTAGTGTCCAATAAAAAAATCCAGAGGACTTCACGCTTGCATAGTAATCTGTCGCCCCCTCTCACTGGTGTCATGATCCTGTCAATACCTTGGATAACCAAGCTAGAGGTGTCCTTATGATGTGTGAAAATCCAGTGTCTCGCTACATTAGTAAAGTTTTGTCTTTTTCAATGTCGTGCAGGTGATCGTACAACCGGTCCCTGAGACGCCGTGTTGTGCGACCAACATATTGTACCTGACAGATCGTACATGTGATAACATATGTGACAAACTTGGTGTTACAATTTATAAAGGCTGAGATCTGGAACTCTTTCTTATTGCTGCAAGATTTAATATGTTTGCCTGTTTTAATATATCTGCAATAATTGCAGGTTTTGCTTCCACATCTAAAGTTACCAGTGAAGCTAAGCCAATTAGGTTTGGTGCGGTTAGTCAGAAACAGACTAAGAGAGAGGGAGCGACCCAAAGTAGGTGCCCTGCGGGAGACTACTTTAATCCCTTTAGACAGAATATTGTTATAGATAGGATCATTGTATAGAACAGGAAGGTGTTTATTTATGATTTTCTTAATTTTAATGAATTCTGAGCTATACGATGTCGAGAAAACTGGAGCATGAGGGGACATATCTGCTTTTCGTGTGGTTTTCTTATGTGACTTTTTCTTCAAAAGTGAGGATCTAGGGATAGATTTTACTGTATCAAATGCTTTATGGATAAGTGTTTCTGTATAGCCTCGAGCTCTGAATCTGTGTGCCATATTATTGGCCTCAGCTTCAAAGACTTCTGGGGAACTACATAGACGTTTCAGTCTTAGAAACTGTCCATATGGTATCCCTCTTATTGTATGACTGGGATGTGCAGAATCAGCCCTGAGTAGGGTGTTTCCACTTAGAGGTTTTCTATAAAGACTGGATTGAATTATACCTCCCGCACCTTCCAGTTTCACATCTAAGAAGTCAATGGATTTGATTTGTAAATTACCTGTGAATTTCAGATTTAGCAAATTGTCGTTAAAATATGAAAGCCAGATATTTAAATTTGCTTTTTCATCAGATGTGATGAACAACAAGTCGTATGATCACCTGCACGACATTGAAAAAGACAACTTTACTAATTTAGCGAGACACTGGATTTTCACACATCATAAGACAGATTTCAAATACTGTGCAAGCGTGAAGGCCTCTGGATTTTTTTATTGGACACTAGGATCCCGTCAGGGTTAAACTTTGAATGGGATGTTTCCCATTTTTATGAATAGAAACATCCAGCGCAAATCCTAATAGTTTGTCATGTCCAAGAAATATATATCTTTCCGAGTTATTCACTTATTTATCGGTTTGTGTATGTGGATGTTTTTAGCAACCATACACACATTTATATGTGGATGGAGACATCATTCATAAATTTGTCCCAAAAAATCAGTTTCTTTTCTCACTACCTTTTAAGTCTTTTCTTCGTAGTGATTCCAACAGGCCATTAGTCCTTACGGTAGCAATATAAATATCAGAATACTTTTGTTGTATATCATAGTCTTTTCACAAGTATGACATACAGTCACTTTTACGATTTACATCAAAAACTATTCCTGAGAGTCTTAGTTTGTTTAGTGTAGAATTGTTTTATATACTCACTTACTCACTCATATTTCATTCTCATTGCTACACTTTATAACAGAAATAGCAACAATGTAGACTTGGAAACTAAGTTTTATTTATTTCACTTTATATATTTCTTATGTTTTAAAAATAGTTTAACCATGCAGCAATTCTTATTGTGCGATAAAGTATCTGATAGCTTTGAGCTTAGTGCTTAAGGAAGGAGGAGAAAAGAAGAGCGCATTTGATGTTATGTGAGATTGCTTACATGTGTATATACACAAGTTAGTACCGTGAGAGTATTGATATATGCTGTGTTTATGTTTTTTGTTTTCAGACTTTGTGATTGGTGATTGAAGACCATACACGGCTAGACCGATTGCACAACATTTTGTATTTGCTGGTTGAGATCTTAGTGCAGTTGGTCGGGTTGTATAAAGACAATGTGGATTTTAACCGCGGTTCTGTTCCCCATCGCATTAGTCTTTTGAACATTGTTCAATCTTTACATGCACTCTATACAGTACTCGTTTTTCCTTTCTTATATTCAGTTCACTACATCGTGATTTTGTCTTATATTTTTTAATTATTTCACAATATGCATACTCACTAATAACAATCAATTCACTCTTCATATACAATATTTCACTCTTTGTAAGAGGTTCACATCATAGTGTATTATAATTATATACACATATATTTCTATGGAGCTAAACCAGTGTATTATATCATATTTATGTACATTAAATATTTACATATATGTACATACATGCTTATTAAACGACACGGAAGCCCCTGATTTATATATGTGAAATTATTTATTCACTCATTCTTTCATCTTTTCACTTCACACACATGTATTTATATTTGGTTTACATTAAAAAATTCCTTTAGATATTTTAGTCTCACGTCACTTACAATTTATATATATACCGGTATATATTTTTTATTCAGTTTTTTTTCACTATTGCACCTCAATATACGTTATTATTCCATCTCAATAATAAGTAATCCACACAGGTCATCTATTTTCACTATCTTTATTTTTCATTTTTCCATTTTTTCTATTTTTAAAACTTTCTCTTACCCTGCAGTTTATTTATTTATTAATGCTTGTATTTTCATACTCTACATTTGTACTAAATGTGATTCCACTTCATGTCATTAAACCTAGTCAAACGAGCATTGAGATCTCTTGCAGCCAAACCTTAAGGGTTCCCCTTAAGGTCCATACCAGACCCAAGGGTCTGGTATGCTCTTGGAGGGGGAACCCATGCCGGTTTTTTATTTAAAATTTGGCGCGGAGTTCCTCCTAAAGATTCATACCAAACACAATGCCGAGCATTGGCGGGGATCCAAGTCGGATCCCCGTTCATTGAAAGTCGGACACATGCCGGCTTCATGTCGCAGGGCAAAGTCGGATCCAAAGTAGGACGGCTGTCGTGTCGCACCAGTGTGAACCCAGCCTCAAAATGGTAATCACGTATATGTAAGCCAGCTATGAGTAAGCGCTCCACAAGAGCGTGAAACGCGTCAGCGGCTTAGCTGTGTTGCTCCAGCGGTGTCATGTACTAATTTTATGCCACGTTTTGAATAAAGAAGATTTAATTTGTCAATTCCGGAGTGCGAATGTCCAGATCTTTTTACTGCACGTATACAACGGTGGGGTAGGGGAAGCCAGTGAAGGGATTGGCAGAGAGGGGCGGCAGTCACAGATCGATTAGTGAGGTGTATTAGTCTAGCAGCAGCATTCATAATAGACTGAAGGGGGGATAGCCTGCTTAAGAGTAAGCCATTAAGGAGAGAGTTGCAGTAGTCAAGGCGGGAATAAGTTGCTTTGTTGTGTCATTAGTCTGGAAGGGTCAAATTCTGGAGATGTTGCGGAGGTTAAGGCGGCAGGATTTAGCCAGCAATTGGATATGGGGCTGAAGGAGAGGTCAGAGTCCCAAGAAATGAACTACATTTATAGTGGAAAAGTGTGGGGGGAAGATTCAAAATTATTAAATTAGAAGCTGGGCTTGGGGGGGGGGTTCAACTGGCCTGGACAGAGTGCAGTGCAAGAGGGGGCAGCAGAATAAGGTTAAATGTTTGATCTTGTTCAGAGCAGCATAATACAAAATAAGTGACACTTTCAAAAACAAACAAGTATAGACAGTAGTTTCAAATTCTTAGTAAGGCAGAATTAAAGTTCAGTTAGGCAATGTAGTCCAGTGTTTAAGAGAAGAGTGGAGTCTTTGCAGTTATCAGAGGGTATGAAGAGTCAGGTGGGAAATCGCAGACAGGTAGAGCGACTTTTGTGTTGCAGGGCAGATCAGTGCAAGTACCAGAGGGTATGAAGAGTCAGGTGGGAAATCGTATTTGTATATAAAATGTAACAATAGTAATAACATAATACAATAACATAATAAATTCATACTGTAAGCATTATAAAGGACCAAATTCATTAAGGCATGTCTCCATAATAAATAGCTGTAACCCCGATTAGTTGGTAGAATCCAATTGATATATGAAGTAATAATGCAATTATAAAAATAATGAGGGGGCATCTATTGGCTCATAATCCCATAATATAATAACATAGTTAATTCATATTGTAAACATTATAAAGGACCAAATACATTGAAACGTGTCCCCATGATAAATAACTGTAACCCTGATTGGTTGGTACAATCCAATTGGTATAAGAGGTATTTGATGGTAATAATGCAATGTATAAGCGAAAGGGCATCTATTGGCCCTACGTGTTTCGTGGCGATTGCCACTCTTCAGGAGCAAGTATGAGGTAGATGTCTATAAATATTAAAACATATATTAAAAGAGAAATTGTACAATAGGTCTATCTAGAGGTAGAGGAGAGAGGGAAAAAAGTGATTTCCCAAAACTACTTACAGATATGCCTATGAATCTGGGCATAGACGTGGAGAGCTGGAAGCCAAACGAAGGAATGTCAGCCCCCGGGAGCTGAGGTGGACTAACCCAGATGTACAATGATGGAAATCCAGTAAGAGACAATAATCCCCGGGGATGAACCCCCATAGATTTCAAAATTGGTGTGCTCCACGTAATTATAGCCATCTATGAAAAGATGGGGTATATAGTAAAATATAAAATATAATGTGGAAATGTATAATAAGTGACTAATAAAGGAAAATGTACTAGTGCAGGAACCAATCAGTGGTTGGGAAGTAAAACAGAGTGTAGGATAAATGCAGAGTAATAAGGATGATAGAGTGTACAACATTGTGATGGCAAAGGTGAGTGGTGAGTGGAAATATAAAACAAAACCCAAACTCTGAGGTATTAAACCAAAAGCAGAGGGGGAGTGGGAATAAATCTAATTAAAATAAGATTGTCAAAAAGAAAAGGTTTAAGGTGAACCAAAAAGATTACCTAAAAAATGATGTAGACAGTGGAGGTCCGGTGGTGCACAGTGACCACGGGGGTAACAGCCGTGAGGGGGGGTATGAATCCACTGGAGGGAGTATAAATACTCCAATGTGGTCGTGGGTGTCCACCAATGACACGCTGGTGGACCAAAAGGAGGAGACGGCGCCAAACAACTGAGCAACATGAGCTGCTCGCCATCCGACGCCAGTTACCTCGTGGAGGACGCCAGAATCGAATCAACAGCGTCGGCGCGCCAATGTCACATATGGTGATGCAGCACGTGCGGCGCCAGTAGCGTGAGGTCGATGTGCAACTAGACGTACGCCCGGACCCCCGCATCACTCAAAAGAGGAGGAGGGGGAATGGGAGGGCCCCAGGAGTGCATCACAGCTCCCGGGACTGAGCAAACAGGGCCGGGGAGAACCAACCCAATTCACACCATAGCCCAGTACATATAGACAGCATAGCCAAGCACACACACTGTGGGTAACAGTGTGGTAAAATAACATTGTACAACCAAGCTTCTCTGAACCTAAAATGGCATAAACATCTAGATAACAATATAAATATTTGTTAGTGTTTGAATAAAATAGACACCTAGGTTTGTATTAACAATGGAGAGTACCAACATTAAAGTAGTCTATATGGGTAAGGGTGCATGCTTCCATCCCTATTATATGAAGATAAAAACAGAGCAACAGGGTGGGACTTTGTATGAGGCGCAGGGCATGTAAAGCCAAGCGCCTCCATCCCCGATAATTGAAGATAGAAGGAAGGTGGGACTTTGTGTGAGGCATGCATACCTGGAGATAACACGATAGCAATGAATATGGCAGGTACCTAAAATAGTAGAACTAAAAACGTTGCATGAAAGCATTACATAACATCAATTGATATTCAATGGTTTAATTGTATATAAAATGTAACAATAATAATAACATAATACAATAACATAATAAATTCACACTGTAAGCATTATAAAGGACCAAATTCATTAAGGCATGTCTCCATAATAAATAACTGTAACCCTGATTAGTTGGTAGAATCCAATTGATATATGAAGTAATAATGCAATTATAAAAATATCATGTTATCTCTAGGGATGTGTAATAAGAATATTCCTGCGCTACCCAATTGGAAAAAGAAAAGAAAACAAAAACTCAGAAAAATAGTAAAAACGCACGTAATCGACTGGACAGCTGCATGCACCGAAGCAAGGGTCAGACATAAGCCCAAAATCAAACTATAGGTATAGGGGGGGAGGTGCTGCGCTAACCAGAAGAAAGCTGTAAATCTCTGTCTGTGGTCAATTAATAAAATGACATAAAATCGCATAATAAATTGCATAAATAAGTGTTGATACTAAAAAACATTCAAGTCTTAATAATCAGCATCATGTGTATGTGAAAAAAGTGCATAAAAAATCCTTTTCAATTGGTATATACTAAATAACAAAAAAATTGCATGTTAAATAGCATAAATAAGTGTTGACACTAAAAACATATAAATCTAGATAATCATGTGTTGGTGCACAAAGGGACATAAACACTACTTCATGTGAATAATTCTAAATAAAAATACATAGAATAAATCAGAAATAACCATTAAAAACATATCCTTATAAATGGTGCAAAACGTACAAAGTGCCAGTGCTTAAAGGTGATCTAGATATCGCAAATAAAACACATCAATCCAACGCAATATGGATAATAAATAATATAAATAAATGTAGCAATAATAGTGATATAAAATATATTGTGCTGGCCTGCAAAACAAATGACCAATGACATGCCAGTAAGTGCAGCAAACTTAAAGTGCCAGTGTAAAAGTCATTGAAGGTGCAAAAGCAAGTTCTGGTGTATTCAATAAAACAACAGTGGGGTGCCTGGGATGCAATTCACTCAGTGTCCTCTTCGTGCATAAAACACTAATGTAAGCAGTGGCCCCTTACCTAGCGGTGCTAGGTCAACCGCATGAATTGTAGCTAAAACGCCAGGTCCTGAGCCTCCATCGCGTCCCTATATCCACGCTTGCCGGTGTTGGGTTATCCTAATGGCAGCTGATTACAAGTGGCTATGGTCCTATCAGGGGTCCTGGACCAGCGCGGATCCTAGCTCAGACTCCACATCTCAGGTATGTATGTACAGGAATATGCAGGACAAAGGTACTTGATAGTGAAGTATGTATTAACCAGGTAAAGCTTTATTAAAAATCTTTAAGTATTTCCTGGCAGCCCAGTTACAACAACTTGGTGGATGCGCCACTGATGGAGGGGGAAGTAAGAGTGTCCAACTTATCTTACAGGGAAGCCCACATAGTTCATTAGTTGAAGCACTGGAGGCAGACTCACTACAAGGAGAGATTCCGACACTCAAAATGATTACTAGGGTTTGGCAGACAGCCAAGCGAATAATGGGGTATAAAGGAACCTCAGAATACTCGCCAATCTGGAACAATAAGAACTTGCAGGAACTACTATCTGTTGATAGGAATAAGTTGTGGGAAAGGAGCGGGATAAGCTGGCTGATACAGTTATATGAGGGGGACACCCTGAAATCCTTTGAGGAACTGAGGCATGAGCACGGGTTGCCAAATCGTGTATTTTATAGCTACCTACAGATTAGACACGCCTTGAGCAAGCAGCTTGGTAGGCAACCCCCCACATGGTGCAGGATCCCACTATTACAAACAATAATCAAATCAGAGACCTCTAAGGGGTTAATCACAGAGATATACACCCAACTAATAAAGAAAATAAACATGCAGGTAGGCTTTCCTGGGGGCAGGGACAGATGGGCGGCTGATGTGAGGGAGATAACGGACACACAGTGGAAAAGGATCCTGGAATTTGGACCAGAGGTGTCGGTCTCTCCCTCACAAAAAGCCTCCCACCTGATGCTGCTGCACAGATCTTACTACACACCAAAAAAGCTTTTTATGTTTGGTCGCAGAACCAACGATGAGTGCCCCAGATGCAGAAGAACAGGCGATTTAATTCATATGCTCTGGAGGTGCCCAAAATTAGTCAGGTATTGGTCCGAGATTTTAAAGAAAATAAACACCACGTTTAAAATTAACTTAGAGCTTGATCCTAAGACCTGTTTGCTGGGACATGTTAATAATGGGCTGAGAGACAGGAGCACAGCGGTAGCGGTAGCAAGATGCCTATTTCAAGCCAGAAAACTAATCGCACAGTCTTGGCAATCAAGAACTCCCCCCACCCCGGAAGATTGGATTGGAACTGTCAACTCCACAGTGTGGAGTGAAAGAACATTCTATACTAGGTCATGCAACTATAATAAGTTTGTGAGAATGTGAAACCTGTGGGTCCAAGCAATGCCTTGCCCGCTACCAGTGCTACTCTAGTGTTGAGAATACCTGCCTCCCTACTAATGGGGTGAGGCTGAGCTAGGAGCAGCTTAGAGTTTAGAGCCGAGAGAGAACAATGCACAGAATCAATGCTGACTACTGGGTGTGCCTTGGAATTATGGGGGTCTAACAAGGGGGGGCCACAGGGGGGCGGGGGGGTGGGCTCATTAGAGAGAAAAGTAATAATACATAAATATGTACAATAGGAAAAAGAGGATATGTGGCCAACTGGTTTTGTGATATAAGATGTATGTTATGCGCTTTGTATCGTGGCACTACTGTAACTATCTATACACTGAAACACATATCGTAACACAATATTTAAATTTAAAAAAAAAAAAAAAGGAAAAAAAAAAAACCTCGAAAGGCCACAATGATGTGACTGGATTAGAGACATATATGAGTATCATTCTGAAGGCAGTCTCTGGATAAAGATAACTGATGTGGCAAAAAAAAAAAAAATCTTTAAGTAGATGTACTCACATAAAAACAATGCAGAGCAAACCTCTCTCCTACGAGCAGCGAACTCGTTCTGTGCTCGTAGGAGAGAGGTTTGCTCGTTGGATTGATGTGTTTTATTTGCGATATCTAGATCACCTTTAAGCACTGGCACTTTGTACTTTTTTCACCATTTATAAGGATATGTTTTTGATGGTTATTTCTGATTTATTCTATGTATTTTTATTTAGAATTATTCACATGAAGTAGTGTTTATGTCCCTTTGTGCACCAACACATGATTATCTAGATTTATATGTTTTTAGTGTCAACACTTATTTATGCGATTTAACATGCAATTTTTTTGTTATTTAGTATATACCAATTGAAAAGGATTTTTTATGCACTTTTTTTCACATACACATGATGCTGATTATTAAGACTTGAATGTTTTTTAGTGTCAATACTTATTTATGCGATTTATTATGCGATTTTATGTCATTTTATTAATTGACCACAGACAGAGATTTACAGCTTTCTTCTGGTTAGCGCAGCACCTCCCCCCCTATATCTCCAGGGATGCATGCCTCACACAAAGTCCCACCTTCCTTCTTTCTTCAATTATCGGGGGTGGAGGCGCTTGGCTTACATGCTATGCGCCTCATACAAAGTCCCACCCTGTTGCTCTATTTTTATCTGTACTCTGGCACTCTGGGTATCACCCAGGTAAAGTAGGGTATCATCAGCGTACAATGACACCACATCAGTAGCTGTACTGCGTCTGAACCCGGTTATATTGGCCTCCTCGCGTATCCGTGATGCGAGGGGTTCCATCACCACTTTTTTTTTTACAAAATTGTTTTTTTTATTTGTTTTGGTAGAAAATAGTTTACAGGTTCAGATAGTACAAATGCATCCATAAACAAATCTCTTTTACAAAATATAAAAGTAAGTGCAATAGCCCAACGGGGGCCAACTGTTAAAGTTATACATCATATTTACCAAATTCTTCAACGGAGGAATGAAGTATACCACTGGTCACATAAGGGTAATGAGTGTGGACCTCGTATGGCACCACAACCTAAAATCACAATGCTATATACAGCAGGGATATTTCCATGAACTCAACATCCACACCATACATGCACCCATCTATACTCATTCACACAAAAAGGCAAACCTTGTTCCATTACCACTTTAGTTCCATCAACTGATGCCCCCTATTCCCTAACCATAGCACTGGCAGGTATTTTGCAACTTGCCCTGATTCAGACATACTTTATGTTAAGATAAATGACAGTAGGGAGGTCGCCACTGGGTCCCATCAAAATTTTGCTACTAGGCCCCTTGATCAGTTATTGGACTCAGGGTAAACTGAGCCAAGCCACTATTATTTCCAGTAGACCATGCAGCTAGATACACGGCCTCCCCAACTATTCCCTTGCAGTGGATAGATACCTTTAATTATTTAGGGGTGGTAATCTCCCACCAGGCCTCAGATTTCCTTCCCCTAAATTTGCTTCCAGTTCTCCAAGAGGTAAAGATAAAGCTGAAGGCAGGGGAGAGCTTGCCCTTGTCTTTACTGGGACGTATTAACTTTATAAATATTAAAGTTATCCCTAAATTTACCTACTTTTTTCAGCAATCCCCACAGTGGATACCAAAGTCCTTTTTTGCAAAGCTGAATCAGCTTTTCTCCTCCGTCCTCTGGGTCCCCAAACGCCACGTTATAAATTGACCACCTTAATGCGTCCTAACACGCAGGGAGGCCTTGCCTTTCCTGACTGCCATAAATATTTCTTGGCTACTCAATTGGTAACAGTGGCATAATGGCTGAACCCTGACTTATCTAACCCTTCTACTTTCTTGGAGGCTGCGGTGGTCTGCTCCCTGGAAACCCTCAATTTCTTAAATTTAGAGGTCTACAGGCCCCCTATGCCCTAACTCCTTCCTTGCTTACTACTTTGCGTGCCTGGAGAGTGGGTCTAGCCTGTGAGGGCTATCAGAAATTGGCTGTGATCCCCAAATGCTCCAATATGGCTTAACCCTACCCTGCCCCATTTCTATATGCTACCACAGTGGTAATCAACCCTGTCCTCAGGGCCCACTAACAGGCCAGGTTTGCAAGATGATATAATTTGCTGCTCAGTGATTGCAGTATTCTAGTCTGCATCTCCCCAAGGTAATACATAAAACCTGGCCTGTTAGTGGGCCCTGAGGACAGGGTTGATGACCACAGTGCTACCAGATCCATATGCTTGGACTAAGTATAATATTAAGATGATTTCTCAAGTGGTTTCGCAACATTCTTTAGTTCCCCTCTCTCAACTCTCCTCCAATTGTAATATTTCCACAAACTATCTTTTTCGCTATCTACAGCTCACTCATGCCTTCACCACTCAATTCCCGCAATCCTCCTGTATGGTTGTCTATTCGGAATAAAAGCTGTTGCTCCGCTCAGAGTGTGATGAGAAACCTACCTCTCATCTCTACTCCCATTTAATTTTTGTGTCCTTACCCCCCTTAGAAGGGCTTTGGACCCATTGGCAGCGCATCATTCTGGAATTGGACAACGATAATTGGGATGATATTTGGGATCTCTCCTTCCATACTTTGGTCTCATTACGTGATCAACTCGTACAATTTAAAATAGTACACAAAGCCTACTTAACCCCCTACAGACTCCACAAGATGAACCCATCCAGTTCATCTGAGTGTTGGAGGTGCGGTAACTCTCCGGGAGATTTCTCCCACATATTTTTTTCCTGTCCTAGTGTTGTGGGATATTGGGAGGAGGGGCTTGATTAACCTAGTTACATCTATCTCAATACAACCCTCTATGGGTGTTTGCTTGTTAGGCCTTGTTAACAATCTAGTTCTAACTGTAACGAAGCGAACTCTGGTTAGTCCCCTCCTGTTTTATACCAGGAAGACCATCACAATGCAGTGAAAAAAACTCTCTCACCTATACCTCTCCTTTTGGAAACAACTTGTGAATAACAGCCTACCTCTGAACAAAGACACCTACACAAATAGAGATTGCCCTAAAAAAATATGGCAAGGTATGGCATTAATGGTTAGCAGAGCCCTAGACCGCCTCGGACATGTCGCAAAGACATCCTACTTAATAAGCCTAGTTAGTTTATCTAACATCTCTTATATGTATTTTTTTTACTTTGTTGTTTTTCATGTAATAATGTCTGATAGTATGAGCAGCACCCTCAAAATACATGGCGTAGCCCTTTTTACTTGTATCTTGTTCCTTGCTCAATGTGATGTTTATCCATGAGGGTTTCACCATCAAGATATGTACTGGCCTTGTCTTGTTTGTCTAAATGTTATTTTGGTTTGTGTTTATTACATTAATAAACAGATTTAAAAAAAAAGAGGCCCCATGATCCGTAGGTACTCCCCTGCAAAGGAGACACCTGTTCTGGTGACAAGTAAGAGGGAAATTCTCCTCATTCGTAGGAATTTCTTATACCCGATTGCATCTCTGGAGCAGAAATTTAAGAAAATCTCCTCAATGAAACACAGACGGCAAAAAATAAACTGACAGGGGTTTCAACTCTTCTCTACTCTAACCCAAAAAAAAAGTTTTGGCTGCACACACATTTTAATGTTTTGTCATTTTGTCTTGATAAACAGAAATCTCACCTATCGTTGTGATCACCAATGTAGGCCCCCCAAACACCGGATCTGGAAATGGCGCAGCATTCATAACAAAATTTGGAGAGATGGGGTGCACTAACAGAATTTGTCTGGAGAATTACACTGAAAACAGCCCAACGAGGAGCCGAGAGGCTGATGATCAATTCATCCGCTTCCTGCAAGTTTGTATAAACGACACAGAACATGTCATCCAGCAAAGGGGGAAGCGGGACGCGCTTGACATATTTGCTAAGAACGTGGCTGAGCAAATCAAGGAAGAGAAAGAAGAGAATGATAGGCAGGTGAGGATGCTAAAGAGAGAACTGGAAGAGTCACAGTCTAAAGTGAGAGACTTGGAAGACAAAGAAAATGATAGACAGGTGAGAGAACTGGAAGAACGTTTGAGAAAAGAGGAAGCAAAGGCATGGTATGAAAGATGTTTAGTCTTGTAAGGAAACTGGAAGATATGTCGGAGGGGTAATAATAAGTGGTGCCACATGCTTGTTTGGGGAAAAAGCTGAACTTTTCAACCTCCCCCGTGCATACTTTCCTTTCCTTCTCTCCCCTGCTCTCCATTTCAACTGAAATACTCAGTACTTATTGGTGACTCACTCTCCACCCTTACACAGCACCGGGCCAATTAGCACTTAGTAAGCTACAACTGCATTGGCTCATAGCGTACATAGGATTTTTCTTTCTCTCTCCTTTAATGAACAGAGTGGCAGGGAGTATATGAGACTGGGGAGGAGGAGAATAAAAGAATATCTGTTGATTTGGCCTGCATGAGCAAAGCACAGATTCACTTTTAAAGCTCTGATATTTTCACAGGTTTGGAATTGTTAAAGTTCTGAATGACATTAGCTCACTTATGCATTTTTTTTACACATATGCAATTAATGCAAATGTCATTCAAAGCTCTCAACCTATAATTTGGAGCCTGTGAATTAATGGGGATACTTTTTTTTTTTTTAATTCACGAAACCAGGATTTTTTTTAACATTTCTGTTTTAACTTCAATATGGAGGAGGGGTGGTCTGCAACTGGTCAGTGGATGGCTCTCAGCATGCTGTTCCATATCTGAATTGGGCACAGCGGGCCTTCTGTTGGGCTCCTGAGCTCTAGATAGCAAAATTAATCCTCTAATCTACAATAATGTATAACACAGCAATCGGGAATAGATCCAACGTTCCTAATGTTTTAATGATTTTATCACTGATACATGAACTAAATAAAATCTCAGTCTAAACAACAAGACATGGGCTTTGCTTCTTTGATAAGTCATATATCCAAACTGTAATATATGTGTATTTGTTAACTTTTATAATCACACACATAGGTTGGACTAGGTTGGACTTGATGGACTTGTGTCTTTTTTCAACCTAACCTACGGTGTATGTAATTTTTACCAGTATGACATAAATGTACTGTATATTTGCTTGGCTGCCTTTGAATACCTCTTGTATATGTCTATATGTACTGTATTGGCTTGTTGTGGCAGAATTACTAAATGAGTTGGGAATCTTCGCTCAATTTATTAAATTCTTTAAGCTTCCTGGCCCTTTAACCTCCCTGGCGGTATGATTCTTTCTGATTTTAGGTGCTGAAAGCGGTACAATTATTTTGCATGGAAATTTGGCGTTTTATATTGTAGGTCTGTAATTCTTAACAATAACACACTTAAATCTGTCCAAACAAGAGTCTTGTAGATATCCCGGGTATGATAAAGTTTGAAACACAAAAACATAAATTATAATATAATAAATAAAAATAAATAATTAAAAAAAATAAAATAAATAATAATAAAATAAATTTCCCCACGATTCACTATCGCTCAATTCTGCAAGTGTTCTAATTTACTATCGCTGTTTTATTGCTGGTCTAAAGCCACTTTTGACATAAAGGGACACTTTTTGGTTGCTATGGACAATCTCCAGTTTCCAGGCAGAAAGAACAGTATATATAACATTAAACTACATGCAGGGCATGGGCCAAAGCACTGGGGAAAAAAGGGATGTGAAATCATTTCATACAGTACTGTAATCTGTAAGATTAGCAAAATCTTACAGAAACACTGTATGTGTTATGATTTTTACAATTTTTTGAATTTGCCGCCAGGCTCCACCCCCGTGCGTCACGACGCTCGCAGGGAACGGAGCCTGGCAAGGAGAGGCTTCGGAGGAGGACACAGCCCTCGGACACTGCGGGGGACATCGCAGGATCCCGGGGACAAGGTAAGTAAAGCCACACCAGGATCCTGCGATGTAATCCCGAGTGTGGCTCGGGGTTACCGCTAATGGTCCTGAATTTTAACCCCGAGCCAGACTCGGGAAAACCGCCAGGGAGGCTACGAGGTTTATGATGCCAGGAGGCGGGGCGGTGCTTAGGAGCACATGTTCGCCGTGATTGGCTGTCTTCCAGATCGCAAGCAATGATCAGAAGCTTTAAGTTAGGTGTCGGTAACTGTAGGGGTCATGCAGCACATGCGCTCTTGACACAGCTGTTTGGGCAGCAATTCTTGCAAATATGTGGCCCCTCAGCACCAAGCACCAGGCGTTGAGCGGTTGCATATGTGCATGTGGCCGGCACCAAAGGGTTAATTGTTGGATTCTAACCACAATGGAAGGCTCCACTTGTGATCTTCTTTTACATTCTGATATACATTTTCCAAGCTTTATGTACAATATAAGGATAGATGTATGGAGGCTGTGTAGAAGGATGTTATATCTATACTTTGTAATAGATCGTGGTATTGCCTCGAGTGTTAAAGTGGAATTTAGCCTAATGCTAAACTATTCTCTAAAATGATCCACCCACCTATCCTGCCTACCCTGTGTAAAAAAGATCTGTATACTTACCCTTCTTTAATCCACTCGGGTCACGTGAACCTGCAGCTCTGGCTGCTCTGTGTCAGTAAGTGGCTGATGCTGGGGAGAGGAGGGAGCACCGACAATGGCTGGGCTATGGGAACCTATGGGTGATGTCACTGCTCTCGGAATTCCCAGCTGCTGTTGAGCGCTTCCTGACACATGGGAACTGGAGCTGCCGAATCAACAGACTGGACCTGAGCAGACAAAATAAAGGTAAGTATACAGGTTTTTTTTTTTTTTTTATTCCACTTTAATAGCTATAAATAGGGATGACACGCGAACACTGTTAAAGTCTATGGGACACAAACATGAATAATCAAAAGTGCTAATTTTAAAGGCTTATATGCAAGTTATTGTCATAAAAAGTGTTTGGGGACCCGGGTCCTGCCCCAGGGGACATGTATCAATGCAAAAAAAAGTTTTAAAAATGGCCATTTTTTCGGGAGCAGTCATTTTAATAATGCTTAAAGTAAAACAATAAAAGTGAAATATTCCTTTAAATTTCGTACCTGGGGGTGTCTATAGTATGCCTGTAAAATAGCGCATGTTTCCCATGTTTAGAACAGTCTCTTCACAGTATGACATTTCTAAAGGAAAAAAGTCATTTAAAACTACTTGCAGCTATTAATGAATTGTCGGGTCTCTGCAATACAGATAAAAGTCATTGAAAAAAACTCATGGGAATCCCCGCTCCAGTCCATTACCAGGCCCTTTGGGTCTGGTATGAATATTAAGGGGAACCCCGAACCAAAATTTAAAAAAAAAGTGTGGGGGTCACCCTAAATTCCATACCAGGCCCTTCAGGTGTGGTATGGATATTAACCACTTAAGGACCGCCTAACGCCGATTTACGTCAGCAAGGCGGCACGGGCAGGCAAAATCACGTACATGTACGTGATTTGCCTCTCGCGGGTGGGGGGTCCGATCGGACCCCCCCCCGGTGCCCGAAGCGGTCCCGTTCTGTTCCCCGGCGATCCGAGATGAGGGGGAGGCCATCCGTTCGTGGCCCCCCCCTCGCGATCGCCGCCGGCCAATGGGAACACTCCTTTGCTGCTGTATGCTAAACAGCAGCAAAGGAAATGATGTCATCTCCCCTCGGCTCGGTATTTTCCGTTCCAGCGCCGAGGGGAGAAGACATCAATGTGAGTGCACAACACACTACACACACAGTAGAACATGCCAGGCATACAAAACACCCCGATCCCCCCCCCGATCGCCCCCCGATCCCCCCCCAATCACCCCCCCCCCCCTGTCACAAACTGACACCAGCAGGTTTTTTTTTTTTTTTTTTTTTCTGATTACTGCATAGTGTCAGTTTGTGACAGTTACAGTGTTGGGACAGTGAATATTACCCCCCTTTAGGTCTAGGGTACCCCCCTAACCCCCCCTAATAAAGTTTTAACCCCTTGATCACCCCCTGTCACCAGTGTTGCTAAGCGATCATTTTTCTGATCGCTGTATTAGTGTCGCTGGTGACGCTAGTTAGTGAGGTAAATATTTAGGTTCGCCGTCAGCGTTTTATAGTGACAGGGACCCCCATATACTACCTAATAAATGTTTTAACCCCTTGATTGCCCCCTAGTTAACCCTTTCACCACTGATCACCGTATAACTGTTACGGGTGACGCTGGTTAGTTCGTTTATTTTTTATAGTGTCAGGGCACCCGCCGTTTATTACCTAATAAAGGTTTAGCCCCCTGATCGCCCGGCGGTGATATGCGTCGCCCCAGGCAGCGTCAGATTAGCGCCAGTACCGCTAACACCCACGCACGCAGCATGCGCCTCCCTTAGTGGTATAGTATCTGATCGGATCAATATCTGATCTGATCAGATCTATACTAGCGTCCCCAGCAGTTTAGGGTTCCCAAAAACACAGTGTTAGCGGGATCAGCCCAGATACCCGCTAGCACCTGCGTTTTGCCCCTCCGCCCAGCCCACCCAAGTGCAGTATCGATCGATCACTGTCACTTACAAAACACTAAACGCATAACTGCAGCGTTCGCAGAGTCAGGCCTGATCCCTGCGATCGCTAACAGTTTTTTTGGTAGCATTTTGGTGAACTGGCAAGCAAGCACCAGGCAGCGTCAGGTTAGCGCCAGTAGCGCTAACACCCACGCACGCACCGTACACCTCCCTTAGTGGTATAGTATCTGATCGGATCAATATCTGATCCGATCAGATCTATACTAGCGTCCCCAGCAGTTTAGGGTTCCCAAAAACGCAGTGTTAGTGGGATCAGCCCAGATACCTGCTAGCACCTGCGTTGTGCCCCTCCGCCCGGCCCAGCCCAGCCCACCCAAGTGCAGTATCGATCGATCACTGACACTTACAAGGCACTAAACGCATAACTGCAGCGTTCGCAGAGTCAGGCCTGATCCCTGCGATCGCTAACAGTTTTTTTGGTAGCATTTTGGTGAACTAGCAAGCACCGGCCCCAGGCAGCGTCAGGTTAGCGCCAGTACCGCTAACACCCACGCACGCAGCATACGCCTCCTTTAGTGGTATAGTATCTGAACGGATCAATATCTGATCCGATCAGATCAGATCTATACTAGCGTCCCCAGCAGTTTAGGGTTCCCAAAAACGCAGTGTTAGCGGGATCAACCCAGATACCTGCTAGCACCTGCGTTTTGCCCCTCCGCCCGGCCCAGTCCAGCCCACCCAAGTGCAGTATCGATCGATCACTGTCACTTACAAAACACTAAACGCATTACTGCAGCGTTTGCAGAGTCAGGCCTGATCCCTGCGATCGCTAACAGTTTTTTTGGAAGCTTTTTATTGAACTGGCAAGCACCAGCGGCCTAGTACACCCCGGTCGTAGTCAAACCAGCGCTGCAGTAACACTTGGTGACGTGGCGAGTCCCATAAGTGCAGTTCAAGCTGGTGAGGTGACAAGCACAAGTAGTGTCCCGCTGCCACCAAAAAGACAAACACAGGCCCGTAGTGCCCATAGTGCCCTTCCTGCTGCATTCGCCAATCCTAATTGGGAACCCACCACTTCTGCAGCGCCCGTACTTCCCCCATTCACATCCCCCAACGAAATGCAGTCGGCTGCATGAGAGGCATTTTTATGTGCTCCCGAGTACCCCTACCCAACGAACCCCCCCCAAAAAGATGTTGTGTCTGCAGCAAACGCGGATATAGGCGTGACACCCGCTATTATTGTCCCTTCTGTCCTGACAATCCTGGTCTTTGCATTGGTGAATGTTTTGAACGCTACCATACACTAGTTGAGTATTAGCGTAGGGTACAGCATTGCACAGACTAGGCACACTTTCACAGGGTCTCCCAAGATGCCATCGCATTTTGAGAGACCCGAACCTGGAACCGGTTACAGTTATAAAAGTTAGTTACAAAAAAAGTGTAAAAAAAAAAAAAAATATATATAAAATAAAAAAAAATAGTTGTCGTTTTATTGTTCTCTCTCTCTATTCTCTCTCTCTATTGTTCTGCTCTTTTTTTACTGTATTCTATTCTGCAGTGTTGTTATTGTTATTGTTATTGTTATTATGTTTTATCATGTTTGTTTTTCAGGTATGTAATTATTTATACTTTATTGTTTACTGTGCTTTATTGTTAACCATTTTTTTGTCTTCAGGTACGCCATTCACAACTTTGAGTGGTTATACCAGAATGATGCCTGCAGGTTTAGGTATCATCTTGGTATCATTCTTTTCAGCCAGCGGTCGGCTTTCATGTAAAAGCAATCCTAGCGGCTAATTAGCCTCTAGACTGCCTTTACAAGCCGTGGGAGGGAATGCCCCCCCCCCCCCCACCGTCTTCCGTGTTTTTCTCTGGCTCTCCTGTCTCAACAGGGAACCTGAGAATGCAGCCGGTGATTCAGCCAGCTGACCATAGAGCTGATCAGAGACAAGAGTGGCTCCAAACATCTCTATGGCCTAAGAAACCGGAAGCTACGAGCATTTTATGACTTAGATTTCGCCGGATGTAAATAGCGCCATTGGGAAATTGGGGAAGCATTTTATCACACCGATCTTGGTGTGGTCAGATGCTTTGAGGGCAGAGGAGAGATCTAGGGTCTAATAGACCCCAATTTTTTCAAAAAAGAGTACCTGTCACTACCTATTGCTATCATAGGGGATATTTACATTCCCCGAGATAACAATAAAAATGATTTAAAAAAAAAAAAAATGAAAGGAACAGTTTAAAAATAAGATAAAAAAGCAAAAAAATAATAAAGAAAAAAAAAAAAAAAAAAAAAGCACCCCTGTCGCCCCCTGCTCTTGCGCTAAGGCGAACGCAAGCGGCGGTCTGTCGTCAAACGTAAACAGCAATTGCACCATGCATGTGAGGTATCGCCGCGAAGGTCAGATCGAGGGCAGTAATTTTTGCAGTAGACCTCCTCTGTAGATCTAAAGTGGTAACCTGTAAAGGCTTTTAAAGGCTTTTAAAAATGTATTTATTTTGTTGCCACTGCACGTTTGTGCGCAATTGTAAAGCATGTCATGTTTGGTATCCATGTACTCGGTCTAAGATCATCTTTTTTATTTCATCAAACATTTGGGCAATATAGTGTGTTTTAGTGCATTAAAATTTAAAAAAGTGTGTTTTTTCCCCAAAAAATGCGTTTGAAAAATCGCTGCGCAAATACTGTGTGAAAAAAAAAAATGAAACACCCACC
Source organism: Aquarana catesbeiana (assembly GCF_042186555.1). Classification (NCBI taxonomy): domain Eukaryota; kingdom Metazoa; phylum Chordata; class Amphibia; order Anura; family Ranidae; genus Aquarana; species Aquarana catesbeiana. Next base: position 74,680,583 of record NC_133329.1, on the reverse strand, counting down.
ATTTTAATCTGTAGGGCATTTGCTTTAAAAAAATATATAATGTTTGGGGGTTCAAAGTAATTTTCTTGCAAAAAAAAAAAAACTTTTTCATGTAAAAAATAAGTGTCAGAAAGGGCTTTGTCTTCAAGTGGTTAGAAGAGTGGGTGATGTGTGACATAAGCTTCTAAATGTTGTGCATAAAATGCCAGGACAGTTCAAAACCCCCCCAAATGACCCCATTTTGGAAAGTAGACACCCCAAGCTATTTGCTGAGAGGCATGTCGAGTCCATGGAATATTTTATATTGCGACACAAGTTGCGGGAAAGAGACAAATTTTTTTTTTTTTTTTTTTTTTTTTTGCACAAAGTTGTCACTAAATGATATATTGCTCAAACATGCCATGGGAATATGTGAAATTACACCCCAAAATACATTCTGCTGCTTCTTCTGAGTACGGGGATACCACATGTGTGAGACTTTTTGGGAGCCTAGCCGTGTACGGGACCCCGAAAACCAAGCACCGCCTTCAGGCTTTCTAAGGGGCGTGAATTTTTGATTTCACTCTTCACTGCCTATCACAGTTTCGGAGGCCATGGAATGCCCAGGTGGCACAAAACCCCCCCAAATGACCCCATTTTGGAAAGTAGACACCCCAAGCTATTTGCTGAGAGGTATAGTGAGTATTTTGCAGACCTCACTTTTTGTCACAAAGTTTTGAAATTTGAAAAAAGAAAAAAAAAAAAAGTTTTTTCTTGTCTTTCTTCATTTTCAAAAACAAATGAGAGCTGCAAAATACTCACCATGCCTCTCAGCAAATAGCTTGGGGTGTCTACTTTCCAAAATGGGGTCATTTGGGGGGGGTTTGTGCCACCTGGGCATTCCATGGCCTCCGAAACGGTGTTAGGCAGTGAAGAGTAAAATCAAAAATTCACGCCCTTAAAAACGCTGAAGGCGGTGATTGGTTTTCGGGGCCCCGTACGCGGCTAGGCTCCCAAAAAGTCCCACACATGTGGTATCCCCATACTCAGGAGAAGCAGCTAAATGTATTTTGGGGTGCAATTCCACATAGGCCCATGGCCTGTGTGAGCAATATATCATTTAGTGACAACTTTGTGCAAAAAAAAAAAAAAAAAAAAAAAAAGTGTCACTTTCCCGCAACTTGTGTCAAAATATAAAATATTCCATGGACTCAATATGCCTCTCAGCAAATAGCTTGGGGTGTCTACTTTCCAAAATGGGGTCATTTGGGGGGGGGTTGTGCCACCTGGGCATTCCATGGCCTCCGAAACTGTGATAGGCAGTGAAGAGTGAAATCAAAAAGTTACACCCTTAGAAATCCTGAAGGCGGTGATTGGTTTTCGGGGTCCCATACGCGGCTAGGCTCCCAAAAAGTCCCACACATGTGGTATCCCCGTACTCAGGAGAAGTAGCTGAATATATTTTGGGGTGCAATTCCACATAGGCCCATGGCCTGTGTGAGCAATATATCATTTAGTGACAACTTTTTGTAAATATTTTTTTTTTTTTTTTTTTTTGTCATTATTCAATCACTTGGGACAAAAAAAATAAATATTCAATGGGTTCAACATGCCTATCAGCAATTTCCTTGGGGTGTCTACTTTCCAAAATGGGGTCATTTGGGGGGGTTTTGTACTGCCCTGCCATTTTAGCACCTCAAGAAATGACATAGGCAGTCATAAACTAAAAGCTGTGTAAATTCCAGAAAATGTACCCTAGTTTGTAGACGCTATAACTTTTGCGCAAACCAATAAATATACGCTTATTGACATTTTTTTTACCAAAGACATGTGGCCGAATACATTTTGGCCTAAATGTATGACTAAAATTGAGTTTATTGGATTTTTTTTATAACAAAAAGTAGAAAATATCATTTTTTTTCAAAATTTTCGGTCTTTTTCCGTTTATAGCGCAAAAAATAAAAACTGCAGAAGTGATCAAATACCATCAAAAGAAAGCTCTATTTGTGGGAAGAAAAGGACGCAAATTTCGTTTGGGTACAGCATTGCATAACCGCGCAATTAGCAGTTAAAGCGACGCAGTGCCAAATTGGAAAAAGACCTCTGGTCCTTAGGCAGCATAATGGTCCGGGGCTCAAGTGGTTAAGGGGAACCTCGCGCCAAAATTTAAAAAAAACTGGCATGGGGGTCCCCCTAAAAATCTCTACCAGACCCTTATCCAAGCACGCAACCTGGCAGGCCGCAGGAAAAGAGGGGGACGAGAGAGCACCCCCCCTCCTGAACCATACCAGGCCACATGCCCTCAACATGGGGAGGATATCTCTTGTCCCCCCCCTCTTTTCCTGCGGCCTGCCAGGTTGCGTGCTCAGATAAGGGTCTGGTATGGATTTTAAGGGGGACCCCCATGCCATTTTTTTAAAAATTTTGGCACGGGGCTCCCCTTAATATCCATACCAGACCTGAAGGGCCTGGTATGGAATTTAGGGGGACCCCCACGCATTTAAAAAAAAAAATCTTGGTTCGGGGTTCCCCTTAATATTCATACCAGACCCAAAGGGCCTGGTAATGGACTGGAGGGGGGATCCCATGACTTTTATCTGTATTGCAGAGACCCGACAATTCATTAATAGCTGTGAGTAGTTTTAAATGACTTTTTTCATTTAGAAATGTCATTTTCTGCAGGGACTGTTCTAAACACGGGAAACATGCGCTACTTTACAGGCACACTATAGACACCCCCCCAGGTATGAAATTTAAAGGAATATTTCACTTTTATTGTTTCACTTTAAGCATCATTAAAATCACTGCTCCCGAAAAAACAGCCGTTTTTAAAACATTTTTTGCATTGATACATGTCCCCTGTGGCAGGACCCGGGTCCCCAAACACTTTTTATGACAATAGCGTGCATATTAACCTTTAAAATTAGCACTTTTGATTTCTCCCATAGACTTTTAAAGGGTGTTCCGCGGCTTTCGAATTTGCCGCGAACACCCCAAATTGTTCGCTATTCGGCGAAGAGGCGAACAGCCAATGTTCGAGTCAAACTCATGTTCGACCCGAACAGACAGCCCATCCCTAATTTTAAACAGTGGTAATTTATATCTATTAAAGCTACTGAATTTTTTAGTCAAGTGATTTGATTCTATGAGTTTTTTTACTAAAAATCACTTGATATTCAAGTTATTATTGCTGTCTGTGCCCCCTTTGGGGAGATTCACCTCTCTCTTTGTACTGGTGATGACTGTACCAAAAAAAAATTGGGCTAAATCCATAATTTTGGCTTTGGCCCCAGAGCAATGGGTAAGGGGAAATATTTCAATGGAAACAAATACCGTATCTAAGCGGAAAATACCCCTTACTTTTGAAGATTTCCTCTAACTTCCTACTGCATCTTGACAAGAAGTGACGAGAAATTTCCCAAATGGTACCCAGATGGCAAAAAAAATAAATAAATCAAAGAAAAAATGTGGTGTTTTAATTCTTTCCAACTTTATCCAAAAAAACATGTTTTGGCTAAACATAGTGTGTACTTCTTTAGTAAATCAGGCCATGTATGTTGATATAAACACATTTGTATTCATGTTCTTCAATAAAAATTTTGTAAAAATGAAAACAAGAGTCAGGTGTCTATCTGTAGTCATGGATGTCAATGTGAACCACAAAAAGTCTTTCCATCATACTTCACACTACTACTTTTGGAACTAATACCATCAGAGAAAGAATTGATACATTACTTCTATTAATTAAGTTTGGGTTGAGCCAGTGGCGACCCATCCATAGGGAGCGCCTGCCCCCCCCCCCCCCCTCCAGGCAGTCCCCAAAAAAAAAATGTCAAAAAAAATTATTTTTTTTAAAGCTGGCCCTCGTTCATCTCAGACACTAACCACACCACCTCAGGGTCACGCCCACTTTTTCGCTGAAACCACGCCCATTTTCACCAAGTGAGAGGGGTCAAAAAGGAAGGGCGAGGTCTGGCACCCCCATCCTAAAACTTCACCAGCCGCCACTGGGTTGAGGTCTACTATGAGGATGAGGCAAACCCTCCCTGTTTGCGGTCCTGTTGAACTAATGCGGGATTTTACAGGCTGAATGCTTTGTAATCATAATTCATTGCAAGGGCCTTTGGAATTACAGTAGGTGAGCTGACATAGGATAGCAAATAATGGGGGCTTTGTTATGTGCCAACCCCCCTCAATATAAAAGGCAGCAGCCATAGTGGTTTATTGGAAGCTGTTGCAGGGAAAGGATAGAGAGACCAGAGTCAGTTAGTAGTTTGTAATATAAATCAATAATGTTGCGCTACATATAAATTATTTTAAAAAATGCCAATTTCATGAAAAGTGTCCACATGAAACGGTGAACAAATATTAAAGCAATCTTCTTCATCTTAATCTTGCCGACAGGAAAGACTGTACAGTTGGCATTTATATCTCTTATTGGATCTAAGTGCAATTTTTAATTGGTTTAATAAACTAGTAAACTATTTTACACTATTGAAGCATCTCTTCCCCTATATACATTCGTCCATGGGAATTTATGTGGCTGGTCTGCAGGTGAGGAGAGATGGTCCAAGGTCCATAGAGGGGCATACAACATCTCACTGATGGTTGTGACTATTGCTTGGTTGCGACTATTGATTCCTTGACCTTTCTAGAGCTAGAAGGTCAATACGATCTGGTAAGCACCCTTATTATCAGAGGTGGTGGTATTCACATAAAGAGTCTTTTTTTACTTGAGGTGCAGGAGCTCTGAATAAACTTTTAAAGAAGATTGCTTTAATATTTTTTTTACCATTTCATGTGGACTCTATTCATTATATTGCATTTTTAAAATAATTTATATATAGCGTGACTTTGTTGGTTTATATTTGTTTACTGAGCTGATATCACATGGTTAAATCGCTGCTTTGCACTGTTATTTTGCTGTCTTACACTGTTATTTTAGAGCACTGTATGGACATTAGTGCGTTTTTTCCAATTTAGATCTGACAGAGTTAGGAAATTGTACCTTAACTCTGAATGCTAGCGCTGGTCCTGCTTCTGCATTGTACCTTACGTGATGACCTTGGCAAGAAGGTGGAGACATCACCAGAGAAGAGGAGGAGCTTCGTGGGACCATTTGCCACCATTTGCCACTATCAAGGCTGGTAGGAAGGAAGCGTGAGGAACTATAGATGAAGGTAAATAATTCTATCTAATAGGTCCATGCACCCCATAAGTCAAGACCTAAGGTAGAGTGGAAACCCCTTTTATAAAGCAGGACTTTAAGGTGTGCCGCAGTGGGAGATACCAGAAACATGGAGTGTGATTCATGGAATTGTGGGCATTGTAACATAAAAATAAAATTTTTTATTACAAAACGCTATTAAAATGACACAGTTTTAAAATCCAAATGTGAATACATTTCCCTAATATGCCATATTAACATATTTCCTACAATCATGTACCAATGTGTACTCACAGGGGACATTTGAGGGGTGGAGAATATGTGCTAGGAGGGGTGATTTTTTTTTCTGGGGGGGGGGAAATTTGCACTGGGGGAATTTGGGGGATGGAGGGGGTCAGAGGTTTGTGCTGGGAGGAGGGGACTTCAGCAGAGGGGTGGATTTGTACTGGGAGGAGGGGGATTTATGATTAGGAGGTAATCAGAGAAAGAGGCCATTCGGGATTGATGGAGCTGGAAATCTCTTCCCTCCCAAAGAAAAAATTGGGCATTAATCTGCATGATTTTTTAGTTACGAGACATGCAGCATAAATGTAGACTTTTTGTGGTTGTGTAGGTTGTGGGCATGGGGCGACGCTGCGCGCCACACACTCAGGGGAACTTCCGCTTTGGCGGACACAGGAAGCCCGCGCTTCCACACGTGGAGCACTGTCTCCACCCCTGTTTGGGGCGGTTCCTCTCACCTGGCATATAGCCATGTAAATACAGGGGAGCCGGTATCTCTCTCTATGGCTACTCGTGCCTCCATACACCTTGATGGAAACTGTGGCAACAAACACATATAGCTATGTCTCTCCCTTTGCTCTATTTCCGGATGTACTGGATATGGGTTTTGTATCACCATCTTTCTTGACAGAGATCTATCTGTTTACTTTCTATGTTTTTAGATTGTACAAAACTGGCTGTCTTTTCAACATCGGAATTGCAGTGGGCCTTTTATAGCTTTATGCAAATTTTTGCAATTATACTAAGACTGGGAAGCTTTCTAGGTATGTAGCCTGATACTTTGCATGAGCATCTGTTCATAGTTACTGATACTATACAGACATCATTACCTATTGCATATCTGTCATGCATTTTTCCTTTACCTATCAGGGACTCTGTTATGACTAATTTCTGATTGGGACTCTGTTCTGCAGGAACAGATTCTCAGGACTCAATCACTGTGTTTCAAATGCTTAAAAAGTGCATAAAGTGCTTAAAAACTAACAAATAGAAATATGTTATTAAAAGCTAATTTAGCAATAACTCACGGTGGAGCTGCTGATTTAAAGCGGGCTGTTTCCGTTACCTTTTTACCTGTAGTTTCACCAATACCAGACTAAAGCCCTGTACACACGGTCGGACTTTGTTCGAACATTCCGACAACAAAATCCTAGGATTTTTTCCGACGGATGTTGGCTCAAACTTGTCTTGCATACACATGGTCACACAAAGTTGTCGGAAAATTCGATCATTCTGAACGCGGTGATGTAAAACACGTACATCGGGACTATAAACGAGGCAGTGGCCAATAGCTTTCATCTCTTTATTTATTCTGAGCATGCGTGGCACTTTGTTCGTCGGATTTGTGTACACACGATTGGAATTTCTGACAACGGATTTTGTTGTCGGAAAATTTTATATCCTGCTCTCAAGCTTTGTGTGTCGGAAAATCCGATGGAAAATGTCCGATGGAGCCCACACACGGTCGGAATTTCCGACAACACGCTCCGATCGGACATTTTCCATTGGAAAATCCGACCGTGTGTACGGGGCATTAGAGTCCACGTTGAACTTATTATCTGACAATGTAGGCACCAGTGACTTTAGTACTTTTCCAATGCTTTAATGGGAGATAACTGGAAGAAGTAGCAGGAAAGAGCTAGAAGAAGAGTTGCGGGGAAGTTCAAATACCTTTTCTTGGTGTAGCACTAAGGAATTGAAATCTCAGGGATGAACGTATCTTCAATTCAGGATTAGATCTTTGCCCGCCCAGATAGGTCTCTCTCACTAACCTAGCAGCCGGAGCGCAGCACGAACAGAAAGTCTCTGCCACAGACTTGAGTAGAACAAAACTGTACGATCCTCTGCCACAGGATGTAGTAGTTTTCGATGAACAGCAACACAGTACCAGAAACTTTAAGCCGACCCGGCAGTACTATGTGGTAGGTTAACTTAAGATGCGTCCTCCAAATGAGTCACCAGGCAACTCTCCAGACAGCGCTCCGCATGATCCTTCCAAGACGGGTCCTCCCCTGGATTCTTCTCAATTGTCCAGCTTTTTCCTGCAGGACAGACAGCACAGGACCATCTCCGCAGCAGTTGTAGTAGGCCCCAGACAGACTTCTGGGCCCACCCACACGCTGCAGCAATGCAGTCCTCCGGCCCGGAGGGCCACGAGGTAGGACTCCTAGCACATACCTGTCGGCCAGGAGGGCCAGCAGGCGGAATGAAAAGACCTCGAAATATGGCGTCTGTCCCTTAAATACCCCTTCCAAGAAAGCACTGCAGGGGACAACATCTGCCGAGTTAATTCAGATGAAAGAAGAGCACTCAATACACCTCAGTCTGTTGCTTTCCAGCTCCAGTCTGTAGTGACACCGACATCTACAGGCGACGGAGTGGAACTGCACGCAACACAACCAAGGCTGTAACAGAAGCTAATTTAGCCATAGATTAAATCTGAACTATGTACAGATCAGATGACCCATTAAATTTACATATAAGCGGTAGATTAAAAATCTACCAGCGCTACACTAACAAATAGAAATATATTATTAAAAGCTAGCGAATGGAACAATTGCAAAAATAAAACATTGAGAAGGGAGGGGGGAGTAGAGAGCATTTAGTAGGAGATGTGTCTGTGTGTTAGATGAAGGTTACAGAACACATTTCAACAGTGAGAACAAAATGGAGTCTCTTGTGCTTAAATGAACAGTACAGTGAATGTCCATGTCAGACTCTCAGGTAGAATTCAGTTGATGATTGCTTGGTCATTCAAATAAATTACTTAGCATAGGTCATCACACAACCTTCTATCAAATATTTAGTGGAAACCCGCACTTATTTTCCATCTTAGGTATGTATACATGTGAAAGTAAAACTATATGCCTTTGCACCTTTTGTATACCCCTATTTGGACATGTCTTACCAATATACTTATACAAACTGTTTACCCCCCTCTCTTTTTCCCTCTTCAGGGACGCCATTTGGTCCCAGTATGCATGATTGTGGTTTCCTGCTCAAGGTTCTGTGACTTACTCTTTTGTGTCCACTATTTGTCTCTGGGTGGGTGTACCCGCCATAGCTCTGCCTATGGCCTCTTGTGGTCACTCATATCTTTTTACTGTCTTCATGTGCTGACACAGTGTGATTCATGGAATTGTGGGCATTGTGAGTATTATGTCAACAACTGTTTAAATCACTGCCATTTTGGGCTGCCATTTAATGCATAACAGATTTATAATACGTTCTTTATCTTCTAGACTATAGTCACATTAAATTGCATAAGGGATTGGCCCTGAAGAAGGAGTCAAGGTCACTCCGAAATGCGTTGGAACTGTGAATGCAGACCATTACCAGTCCTTATATATATTTTGCCTCATGTTATTATATACATGATTCATTTTGCTTCTCCTTTGTGTGTTAGTTCAGCACTTTTAGTTTAAAATGCTCTTTTATATCTTTGTCCTGTTATGTGTACTTTTTTATACTATTAAAATTGTATTTTTATAACAGTTTGTGTCTTTAAAGTCCCATTCCTAGGGGAAAATAGCATTTTCATACACTAAAGTGATGTTTGCCTGTTTAAGCAGATATTAATTACCTCCAACTTTTGATAATACTGCTTCTATGAATGGAGAAACTGGTCGGAAGGGCATAGTCGGGTTCTCTTGATAAGAGACTGTAACAGCTCATTAGCTGAATGAACCCCTGCTGCACTGGAAGAATACGGCGGCAGGGGAAGGGAGATCACAGGACAAGGAAAGTCATCCCTCATCAATTCTTGTATGTGTGTGGTGTTGAATGGTAATTATAAGACTGAAGCCGGAGCTGGGAAATATGAAGGAGGGATGACAGAAAAAAGGACGCCACACCAGCTCACCAACACCATCTGGATAAGTGACAACAGAGGGTTTGGAAAGATGAAGCCAGAAGAGATTTTGGAAGCGTGTGCTCAGCTCAGTAAGTAGAGTGTAGCAATGATGATCATTTTACTGCAAGTTTAGCCAGAGAAACATTAAGGATCCGTGCACACTAACGTTCTTTTAAGCTGCAAAAATGCTGGATAAAAAACACTGCTTTTTGTAGTAGCGTTTTAGGAGCGTTTAAGGCTCCATGCACACTGGCTTAAAGTGGTTGTAAACTCTTTACAATCCACGTTTTACTACAGGTAAGCCTATAATAAGGCTTACCTTTAGGTACCATGGATATCTCCTGAACCTGCACGGTTTAGGAGATATCCCCTGTATCAGCATGTGCCGATGTCATCAGCACATGGGCACTGAAGCAATGGCTCATTCATGCCATTGCTCCAGCTAGTGTGCCGTTACTGGCGGCAGAGTGACGTCATTGCGGCTCTGGCCAATCACAGCGCCGGAGCCCGCGATACCCAGAAGTAATTCCGGGAGCGATGTTGCCGGTCGGAGCAGTGTCCGGGGACCGCTGCAGGGGCTTCGATCTAAGGTGAGTATTTCATAATGAACTAGTATGCTATGCATACTAGCTCATTATGCCTTTGTCTTGCAGTTTTTTTTTTTTAAGTGGGTTTACAACCACTTTAACAATTGCTGTTTCTACAGGAGTTTTGTGTTATGCCTGTAAAAAGCTACTCAATGTTATCCTATGTGTCCATGCATACAGGGATATTTTGAGCTCAACCTTTCGAGGGAAGGGAAAAACTCCTTCTTGTTTGTGTTCCTGATTGGAGCTTTCTGGCAGAAAAAAACGCAAAACTCTCATAAACTTGTCTAAACTTTGTACAAAAAATGCTTTATATGAAAGTTGTTTTTTTTTGCCAAGCAAACTGGAGTTTTTTTAAGCCTAGTGTGCATGGAACCTAAGAGCGTTTAGGAGCGTTAGTGTTTTATTAGCATTTTTGCAGTAAAAGAAAAAAAAAGCTCAAAAAAACGATATTAGTAGCGTTTAGGAACAGGAACAGAAACGCTCCAAGAAACTCTACAAAAGTATTTATTTTTCTGCTACTAGACGCTGAAGCTCAAAAAGCGATAATAGCCTAAAGTAGTGTGCATAGACACATAGGATAACACTTTTTAGCTTCTAGGAGCAGAAAAAAATGCTAATAACAGCTTCTAGGAACTTAAAAAAACGCTAGCAGAATGTAGTCCTGGGCAGGGTATCGGCTTTTCCACCCCACATCCCTTTGATTGACATAGATAAGGATGGCGGTAGGCACAGATAAACCATTTGCACCGTTTATACTGGCATGCCCCCTTTACCTATTAGATGCAAATTCCCTGCAATTACATTCTCCCTTGGGAAGTCATAGGCAGGTGCACAGCTTTGATAAACTGCACTGTTTCCCTGTTTTACTGTGGAACATAAAGGTTCTGTTCTCCTACCCAGTTCCCTTGTGGACTTTTTTGAAAATAAAGGTTGTAGCTGTCCCCTTTGGCCATTCCCCAGGTATGTACTCTCCTGCCTAGGTTGCCTTTTGCATGGTCTGACTCGGGGTGAAGCTTCTGTTTGTGTCATACAAGGACAACGGCAGAGCAGTGGCAGAGGCTACTGTGCCTCAGAATTTGGGGGACCTTCCTGTGCTTGCAAAGGTGACTGCGAGTAGAGGTAATCAGAAGTCCTCCCACTCAAATGAACAATTGTGGAGGTACCTAATTTCCAGCTCCACCAATCCCAAATAGGCTCCTGGATGTTTCATTTACGTCACATGCAGGATACATTTTGACTTTGTGAGTGTGAGAGAGAATTCAGGAACTATCTGAAGAAAAATCTTGTTGTGCAAAATCCCCAAGACATTCGAGATAATGGGCACACTGAAGTTGATTTACTAAGGCAAATAGACTATGCACTTTATAACATGCAGTTTTTTTAGACCTTAGTAAATGAGGTAAAGCTTCAGTTTACAATGAATACCCAATCACATGCAAAGAAAATAAAAAAACTGCTTGTTTGTTTGCACAGGATTGGATGATGGAAGTCAGCACAGCTTCTGCTCATTTACTAAGCTCTGGAGCAACCGCACTTTGGAAAGTGCACAGTCTATTTGCCTTTAGTAAATCAATCTCACTGTGTACAGTTTTGAGAGAAGACCCTCTGGCATCTAAGGCCCATTCCTGAGCTCTTTAATTTTGCATTACAAAAACGAACAGAAAAAAAAAATGTACATATGAGGGGTCTTCAAAATGTTTCCACAATGTTTTTGAAGAACCCTCAAACATACATACATACACTTAAAAAAAAGCTAAGAGAAAAAATGAAGGAGTTAATAAATGTCATTGTCTGCCGGCACCCGAGGATCGTTCAATACAGAGGCAGAACGGCTGTCTACCTATGTATACAAGGCAGATTGCTGTTCTGTCAGTAGGGAAGGCATGGATCTTGTGTCTCTGCAAAACAGGGACTAGGATCCATCTCTTCCCCTAGTAAGCAGAGGAGGGGAGGGATTGGAATGTGTGTGGACAAAAATTTGGTCTGTCCGACCCGGATTGAGAACAAATAAAGAAAACCTGGTGCCCAAAGGCACGGTTAGAAACCCCTAAGGGTCTATTATAGACAGACCAAAGATTGAGTATAAAAGGTATAAATTTATTTTCATATAACAATAATACACATATGAATCAATACATAAAAACAATATCTGATACCCAATTTGTACAATTGTATGAGCTGACCACTGTCCGGGTGCGGGACGGACTAGTGATGATCAATACAGATGTAAAACACCTTACATGTTATGGACTAATTGTCCTTCTTTAGAGGTTAATTTTGTTCAGATGGGTACAGATTTTCTATAACAGAGAAAATGTGCAAATAGTACATTAGTATACAATAATTAGTATGAATATTATAGTGATTACAAAGTATACAAAAAATCTCTAATCATGTGTGTTCAGCCATGTGTGTGGACTACTTACATAGTAAAATAATCCACATGGAATAATCCTGAAGAATAGACGATGGTCATACCAATCATGGCCAGCAAATGAGATCCCCTCAAAGACACAATAAGTTTGGAAAAACAGAAGGCAACCAATGCTTCACTGCAAGGACTCAAGACTGGGGAGCCAAAGCTCCTGCTTGCACTGGGCCAGTGTAACTGTGTTGGAAATGTAAAGCATAGCAAGGTCGCTAACAGGGGTATTAAGCGCATTCAATAAAGCACTAAACAATAAGACCTGGCAGCATCAACAAGGATGCATAAGATAGGGTCTATATTTGATAGTGGTAAAAATAGTGAGCATACCTGGGATATACTAGATGTATCAAGCTGTGCTGCTTTTTCAACCATGAACTCCTTCAGCATCTAAAATAAATTCCGGGAGTGCTGGTATAAAAAGGCCTGTAACGGAGCATCAGGCCAATCACATCCTGCGTCACCGCGTCGCCTATTGCGCAGATGGCTGATTGGCAGATGCGCAGATTGGAGCGCAGAGCAGAGGAAAACTTGGAGACCGGGAAACCATAGCCAGAAAGGTGTCCCAAGTTGCCCCTCCACATAGTAGGGGAGCAAGCAGGGGACCCGCGTACACTGGGAGTGGAGCAAAGGACGCCCCAGACCCAAACATAACAACAGATGCATTTCCTGGAGAAAATGCATGGGAATGCTGAATAGCTGAATTGCTAAAGCTAACTGGATGAATAGCTGAAATCTGTAAGAAAAAGTTGAAGAAGTGAGAATAGTTGGAAAAGTAGGAATGGTTTTAAAATAAACATGAATTTCATTTAAAAAGTTTAACAACACCACTAATGTATGAAAGATGTGGAATATTTAAAGGTTTTTTTAAAAAAGCTTTTTGATCATTAATCCCCACACCTAATGAGTGAGAGACAGTGTGAGAGAACTCTTCAAACAAGCCTTAATAAATCCACAACAGTACATGCTATGGAAACAGCAACTTCACTGTTAGAGACACACAGCCTTTGTTAACGTATAAAATTTATGTTGATAAACTTAAAAATGTGGGCATGTCAGCGATTTAAAAAAGAAGTTGGCTGTACGTTTCGCTGGGAAATGTGAAGAATTTTATACATCAAAACTTCCCCATCATATTGCCCCATCAAAACGGCACCCATCAAATTTGCCCCATCAAAACTGCCCCTATCAAACTGCCCCATCAAAATTGCCCCACTATATTGCCACAGTCATAACTGTCCCATCAAAACTGCCCCATCATATTGCCCCCATCAAAACTGCCCCATCATATTACCCCATCAAAACGGCCCCATCAATACTGCCCCATCAAAATTGCCCCTATCAAACTGCCTCATCAAAATTGCCCCATCATATTTCCACAGTCATAACTGCCCCATCATATTGCCAGTCATAACTGCCCCTTTAAAAATGCCCCATCATATTGCCATAATCAAAACTGCCCCATCAAAACTGCCCCATCAAAATGGCCCCCATCAAAATTGCCACCGTCAAAACTGCCCCATCAAAATTGCCCCATCATATTGCCACCATCAAAATGGCCCCCATCATATTGCCCCCATCAAAACTGCCCCATCATATTGCCACCATCAAAACTGCCCCATCATATTGCCCCATCAAAACAGCCCCCATCAAATTTGCCCCATCATATTGCCACCATCAAAACTGCCCCATCATATTGCCACCATCAAAACGGCCCCCATCAAACTGCTCCCATCAAAACTGCCCCTCAATATTACCACCATCAAAACTGCCCCATCAAAACAGCACCCATCAAACTTGCCCCATCATATTGCCACCATCAAAACTGCCCCCATCAAAACAGCCCCCATCAAACTGCTCCCATCAAAACTGCCCCATCATATTACCCCTATTAAAACGGCCCCCATCAATATGCCCCCATCAAAACTGCCCCATCATATTGCCACCATCAAAGCTGCCCCATCAAAACTGCCCCATTATATTGCCACCATCAAAACTGCCCCATCATGTAAACTGCCAGTAAAACATTGAGCCCTTCTGAAGAGCTTTTCAGGCGCTTTTGAAGTGCTTTCCATTAATTTCAATGGAGAGGGGCGTTTTTTCACCACCCTGCCAGCGCAATGCCCCAGTGTGAAAGAATGCATTGATTTTAATGAAAATAGGTTTTCGTGAGCTTTTCAGTCGCTTTTTTTTGCGTGAAAGCACCTCAGTGTGAAAGGGGTCTTACAATTCCAAACCTGTGAAAACATCAGAGTATTAGGCTACTTTCACACTGAGGCGCTTTACAGGCGCTACAGCGCTAAAAATAGCGCCTGCATAGCGCCTGTAAAGCGCCTCTCCTGTGTCTCCACTGTGAAAGCCCTGAGCGAATTCACACTGGAGCGGTGCGCTTGCAGGGCGGTACAAAAAGTCCTGCAAGCCGCATCTTTGGAGCCCTGTAGGAGCGGTGCATTCACCGCTCCTAAAGCACCCCTTCCCATTGAAGACAATGGGGCAGCAACACTAAATCCCCAGCGGCGCTATGCGGGCAGTTTTAACCCTTTTTCGGACACTAGCGGGGGGGGCTAAAACCGCCCTGCTAGTGGCCGAATAGCGTCGCTAAAATGACGGTAAATCGGCGCTAAATATAGTGCCGCTTTACCGCCGATGCTCACGACGCCCCGATCTGAAAGTAGCCTTAAATTGAATCTGTGCTTTGCCCATGCAGGCTAAATCAACAGATATTCTTTTATTCTCCTCCTCTCCAGTCTCATATACTCCCTGCCGCTCTGTCCATTCAAAGAGAGTGAAAGAAAAGTCCTATGTATGCTATGAGTTAATGCAGTTGTAGCTTACAAAGTGCTAATTGGCCCGGTGCTGTGTAATGCCCCGTACACACGGTCGGATTTTCCGATGGAAAATGTCCAATCGGAGCGTGTTGTTGGAAATTCCGACCGTGTGTGGGCTCCATCGGACATTTTCCATCGGATTTTCCGACACACAAAGTTGGAGAGCAGGAGATAAAATTTTCCGACAACAAAATCCGTTGTCGGAAATTCCGATCGTGTGTACACAAATCCGACGGACAAAGTGCCACACATGCTCAGAATAAATAAAGAGATGAAAGCTATTGGCCACTGCGATATGTTCGAGGTGGTCTAGGACTCTGCTAACCATTTACGCCATACCTAGTCATATTTTTTAGGGCAACCTCTATTTGTGTAGGTGTCTTTGTTCAGAGGTAGGCTGTTGTTCACAAGCTGTTTTCAAAAGGAGAGGTATGGGTGAGAGGGCTTTTTTCGATGCATTGTGATGGTCTTCCTGGCATAAAGCAGGAGGGGACTAACCAGAGTTTGCTCCGTTACAGTTGGAACTAAATTTATAGCAAGGCCTAACAAGCAAACACCCATAGAGGGTTGTATTGAGATAGCTGTAACAAGGTTAATCAAGCATCTCCTCACAATATGCAACAACACTAGGACAGGACAAAAATATGTGGGAGAAATCTCCCAGAGAGTTACCGCACCTCCAAAACTCCGACGAACTGGATGGGTTCATCTTGTGGAGTCTGTAGGGGGTGAAGTAGGCTTTGTGTACTATTTTAAATTGTATCGAGTCGATCACGTAGTCGATCACGTAATGAGACCAAAGTATGGAAGGAGAGATCCCAAACACCATCCCAATTATCGTTGTCCAATTCCGGAATGTCGTGCTGCCAACGGGTCCAAAGCCCTTCTAAGGGGGGTAAGGACACAAAAATGAAATGGAAGTAGAGATGAGAGGTAGGTTTCTCATCACACTCTGAGCAGAGCAACAGCTTTAATTCCGATTAGACAACCATACAAGAGGACTGCGGAATTGAGTGGTGAAGGCATGAGAGAGCTGTAGATAGCGAAAAAGATAATTTGTGGGAATAATACAATTGGAGGAGAGTTGAGACAGGGGAACTAAAGAATTTTGCGAAACCACTTGAGAAATCATCTTAACATTATACTTAGTCCAAGCATATGGATCTGGTAGCATATAGAAATGGTGCAGGGTAGGGTTAAGCCATATTGGAGCATTTGGGGATCACAGCCATCAGTGAGATGTTGTATGCCCCTCTATGGACCTTGGACCATCTCTCCTCAACTACAGACCAGCCACATCAATTCAAATGGTTGAATGTATATAGGGAAAGAGATGCTTCAATAGTGTAAAATCGTTTACTATATTATTAAACCAATTAAAAATTGCACTTACATCCTGTCGGCAAGATTAAGATAAAGAAGTTTCATGTAGACTCTTTTCAGAAAATTGGCATTTTTTAAAATAATTTGTATGTAGCGCAACATTATTTATATTACAAACTATTAACTGACTCTGGTCTCTCTATCCTTTCCCTGCAACAGCTTCCAATACACCACTATGGCTGCTGCCTCTTATATTGAGGGGGGGTGGCACATAACAAAGCCCCCATTATTTGCTATCCTATGTCAGCTCACCTACTGTATTTCCAAAAACCCTTGCAATGAATTATGATTACAAAGCATTTAGCCTGTGAAATCCCGCATTAGTTCAACAGGACCACAAACAGGGAGGGTTTGCCCCATACTCATAGTAGACCTCAACCCAAACTTCATTCGTAAAAGTAATGTATTAACTCTTTCTCAGATGGTATCACCCCCAGAAGTAGTAGTGTGAAGTATGATGGAAAGACTTTTTGTGGTTAACATTGACATCCATGACTGCAGATAGACATCTAACTCTTGTTTTCATTTTTAAAAACAATTTTATTGAAGAACATGAATACAAATGTGTTTATATCAACATACATGGCCTGATTTACTAAAGAAGTACACACTATGTATAGCCAAGTAAGGTTTTTTTGGATGGAGTTGGAAAGAATTAAAACACCTGATTTTATTCTTTGATTTATTTATTTATTTTGCCATCTGGATACGTTTGGTAATTTCTCTTCACTTCTTGTCAAAGAGAAGGCAATAGGAAGTTAGAGGAAAGTTAGAGGAAATCTTCAAAAGTGAGGGGTACTTTCCTCTTAGATATTTGTTTCCAGAACAAGTGGCCCCATTGAAATATTTCCCCTTACCCTTTATTCTAGGGCCAATGCCAAAATTATAGATTTAGCCCAATTTTCTTTCTTAGTACAGTCATCACCAGTACAAAGAGAGAGGTGAAGGTCCCCAAAGGGGACACAGACCTTAATAAAAACTTGTATATCAAGTGATTTTTAGTAAAAAGCTCATAGAGCCAAATCACTTGACTAAAAATTCAGTAGCTTTAATAGATATAAATTACCACTATTTAAAAATATTAAAGTGGAATTAAAACCTAACACTAATTATTCTTTAAAATGCCACCCTCATCTATCCTGTCTACCCTGTAAAAAAAAAAAAAAACTGTATACTTACCTTTTTTTTGTCTGCTATAGTCCAGTCTGGTGATTCGGCAGCTCCAGTTCCCATGTGTCAGAAAGCGCTAAACAGCAGCTGGGAATTCCGAGAGGAGTGACATCACCCATAAGTTCCCATAGCCCAGCCATTGTCGGTGCTCCCTCCTCTCCCCAGCATCAGCCGCTTACTGACACAGAGCAGCTGGAGCTGCAGGATCACGTCACCTGAGTGAATTAAAGAAGGGTAAGTATACAGATCTTTTTTACACAGGGTAGGCAGGATAGGTGGGAGGACTGCGATGGATCATTTTAGAGAATAGTTTAGCATTAGGCTAAATTCCACTTTAACACTAGAGGCAATACCACGATCTATTACAAAGTATAGATATAACATCCTACTACACAGCCTCCATACATGTATCCTTATATTGTAAATAAAGCCTGGAAAATGTATATCAGAATGTAAAAGGAGATCACAAGTGGAGCCTTTCATTGTAATTAGAATACAACAATTAATCCCTTGGCACCGACCACATGCAAATATGCAACCTCTCAGCGCCTGGTGCTTGATGCTGAGGGGCCGCATATTTGCAAGAATTTCTGTCCAAACAGCTGTGCCAAGAACACACGTGCTGCACGATCCCGACACATTTACCGACACCTAACTTAAAGCTTCTGATCATTGCTTGCGTTTAGGAAGACAGCCAATCACGGTTATCATGTGCTCCTAAGCACCACCCCGCCTCCCGGCATCGTAAACCTCTTAAAGGGCCAGGAAGGTTAAAGAATTGAATACATTGAATAGCTGAAAAGGTTAAAGAATTCAATAAATTGCATGAAGATTCCCAATTCCTTTAGTAAATCTGCCACAACAAGTACATGCATACCTCCTAACTTTTTGAGATGGGAATGAGGGACACCAATAAGCAAAATTAGGTAGGCATAGGACACACCCCCTGTCACACCCCCTTAAAGGAGAATTATACTATAATAATTAGTGTTGTCTCCTTCCGTTTGCAAGTAGGAGTCATTTGTAAGTTGGATGTTTGAAAGTAGGGGCCTACCCTATATACTCTGCAGAAATTGGGGCCTTAGGTGTTGGTGTTGCCACAACACTGTAAGCCCTCACAGTTACTCTTGGTGGGCGCAGGAACGGGCCCTGCTGTGAAATATTAGATCAAGAATTGTAATTACATGTCCCTGTTGAACAGGGGCAGAAAAATTGGGCCTTAGGCACTGGTTCTGGTGCCACAACACTGCAACCCCTCACAGATACTCTAGTTGCAGCGCAGGAACGAGCCCTGCTGCAAAGTATTGCATCAAAAATTGTAATTACACGCCCCTGTTAAACAGGGGCTTAAAAATTGGGCCTTAGGCACTGGTGCTGGTGCCACAACACTGCAACCCTCACAGATACTCTAGTTGGAGTGCAGGAACAAGCCCTGCTGCAAAGTATTGCATCAATAATTGTAATTACTTGCCCCTATTAAACAGGGGCTGAAAAATTGGGCCTTAGGCACTGGTGCTGGTGCCACAACACTGCAACCCCTCACAGATACTCTAGTTGGAGCGCAGGAACGAGCCCTGCTGCAAAGTATTGCATCAAAAATTGTAATTACATGCCGCTGAAAAATTGTGCCTCAGGCACTGGTGCTGGCGCCACAACACTGAAACCCCTTACAAATACTCTAGTTGAGCGCAGCAACGAATCCTCCTTGCAAAATATTGCACCAAAAATTGTAATTACACGCCCCTGTTAAACAGGGGCTGAAAAATTGGGCCTTAGCCACTGGTGGCGGCGCCCAGAACCAAAAATATTCTTACAAGCTATCAGCATGATCATTGAGGAGGAAGAGGATAGTCACTCAGCATAACAGGAAAGTCACCAAACTTCACTGTTAGAGACACACGGCCTTTGTGAACGTATCGGTATAAAATTTATAATAAACTTAAAAATGTGGGCATGTCAGCGATTTTAAAAAGAAGGGTGTGTTGGCTGTGCGTTTCTCTGTGAAATGTGAAGAATTTTATACATCAAAACTTCCCCATCATATTGCCCCATCAAAACGGCCCCCATCAAATTTGCCCCATCAAAACTGCCCCATCATATTGCCACCATCAAAACTGCCCCCATCATATTGCCCCATCAAAACGGCCCCCATCAAATTTGCCCCTATCAAACTGCCCCCATCAAAATTGCTCCATCATATTGCCACAGTCATAACTGCCTCATCAAAACTGCCCCATCATATTACCACCATCAAAACTGCCCCCATCAAAACTGCCCCATCAAAATGGTCCCCATCAAAATTGCCACTGTCAAAACTGCCCCATCATATTGCCACCATCAAAACGGCCCCATCAAAACTGCCCTCATCATATTGCCCTATCCAAATTGTCCCCATCAAACTGCCCCATCAAAATTGCCCCATCATATTGCCACCATCAAAACTGCCCCATCATATTGCCACCATCAAAACTGCCCCCATCAAATTGCCGCATCATATTGCCACCATCAAAACTGCCACCATCAAAACGGCCCCCATCAAAACTGCCCCCATCATATTGCCCCATTAAAACTGCCCCATCAAAACTGCCCCTTCATATTGCCACCATCAAAACTGCCCCATCATATTGCCCCTTTAAAACAGCCCCCAACAAATTTGCCCCATCATATTGCCACCATCAAAACTTCCCCATCATATTGCCCCCATCAAAACTGCCCCATCATATTGCCCCATCAAAACGGCCCCATCAAATTTGCCTCATCATATTGCCACCATCAAAACTGCCCATCATATTGCCACTATCAAAACGGCCCCCATCATATTGCCCCATCAAAATTGCCCCATCATATTTCCCCCATCAAAACGGCTCCATTATATTGCCACCATCAAAACTGCCCCGATCAAAACTGCCCCCATCATATTGCCCCATCAAAACAGCCCCCATCAAATTTTCCCTATCATATTGCCACCATCAAAACGGCCCCCATCAAACTGCTCCCATCAAAACTGCCCCATCATATTGCCACCATCAAAACTGCCCCCATCAAGATTGCCCCATCATATTGCCACCATCAAAACTGCCCCATCAAAATTGCCCCCATGAAAACTGCCCCCATGAAAACTGCCCCATCATATTGCCCCATCAAAACTGCCCATCATATTGCCACCATCAAAACGGCCCCCCATCAAAAGGGCCCCCATCATATTGCCCCATCAAAACGGCCCCCATCAAAACTGCACCATCATATTGCCACCATCAAAACTGTCCCATCAAAACTGACCCATCATATTTCCCCATCAAAAAAGCCCCCATCAAATTTGCCCCATCATATTGCCACCATCAAAACTGCCCCATCATATTGCCACCATCAAAACTGCCCCATCATATTGCCACCATCAAACTGCTCCCATCAAAACTGCCCCATATTGCCCCCATCAAAACTGCCCCATCATATTGCCACCATCAAAACGGCCCCCATCAAGATTGCCCCATCATATTCCTCTATTATCTATTATAGTGTGTCTGTCCCCTCCCCCGGGCTCTGTAGACAGAGCTGAGATGCTCCAGCCGCCTCCCCCACCGCCCATCACTTTTTATAAGAAGCTTTGGTAACCATGGCAACAAAAGCAACCCAATACACACTCTGTTCAAACTGAAAAGCTATAGCCAGATAGCTGAATATTTTGTGAACATTTTAAAGTTTGTTTGGCGTCTGTAGGTGAAAGTATGAAGGAGCTGAAACTTTTGGGAGTGGAAGAAGGTTTTAAGAATTTGAAGCATGCTCTCATTCAATTCAATGTTAAAAAAAGTGTTAAAAAGCTAAATTTTTTACAAAGTATAAATAGTAGAAAAAAAGTCCCATCAGTTGTAAGAGCTGAACATTTTAAAAGTTGAATGGTTTTAATAGCTGAAAGCAAGGCTTTTTTTCAGGGGGAACTTGGTGGAACTCAGTTCCACCACCTCTGGCTCAGACCCTTTGGGTCCTGCTCACCACAATCACTTGTAAACACTGAAGTCTGGTTTCTCTGTTTACAAGTGACAGCTCTGCACTCTGTATGTAATGCAATCCTGGTATTTAATGCCCCTTTAAGACCCTCCTACTGTGTTTTGACTGAACACACCCACTATTTGATGTGATTTGGAGGGTGTGTGTAGGGCGAGGGGGTTTGTGGGGCCGTGGATAAGTTCCAGCACCTATTGTTTGAGAAAAAAGCCCTGGCTGAAAGTATGCAGAAGTTACGCAGAGCCAAAAAACGTACGGAATAAAATTAAAATTAAAAATAGATAAAAAGGAATAACAATAGTGGGACTGCTGAAGGAGTCCCACTAATTAAGTTCAGCATATGCAGCATATATAGTGAGGAATAAAGACAAATAATCAAACAAGATTGTAGTTCTTTTGATACAGTTACTGTTACAAAATGGGAGGTATGGTGCACCCTAGTGTCCACAATTAGGAATTGGACAGAAATTGCTTAATAGTGCACCCTGGTGTCCACAGTTGTAAGTGAACAAGGGAATTAATGGGAAAAATAATAGTAATATTCCACCTTAAAGGTCTAACTCGCAGACTCCTGACTCAAAGCCAGCAAGATGTGGCCTTAAGTTAAAGGCCTCATTGAGACCAGGAGCTGTGGTAGCCCTAAGGTGGAATATCCATTTAAGTTTATTCTGCAAGAACCCCCGTGGGGTAGCACCGATGTGGTCCAATGCTAAAAATTTGATTTTGGGAGTGCTATCCCCATGTACCAGCGCACTGTGCCTACCCAAGGGGAGAGAAAGATCTTGTTTTTAATAACCCAACCAGAGTTATCACTCAGTATACCTCCCAACACAAGATACAGAGATGCAGATACACAGAAATATCTTACACAAACACTGGCATCTGCTCCACACTGATACCACCCTGGCACCCTTAATTAACGTCTGCCCCCTTATTACATTCAAACAAGCTCCTTTCACTCCGGGACAAACTAATACATATTGAATTTACAATGAAGAAGATTAAAAACAAATATTGTGGTACATATCCATGTGGCCATTGTGGCTATTGTAACTACATGGATACATGCAAAAAACATCATCCTGCCCAATGGGGAGGACTTTAAACCAAAACACTGCGTGAATTGCCGCACAGCAGGGGTAGTTTATCTTCTCACCTGCGACTGCAGCAGTTTTTACGTGGGGAAAACCAATTCAGAACTGTGGCGCCGCATATATCGACATGTAGTTAGTATTGAAAAACAAGATCTTTCTCTCCACTTGGGTAGGCACAGTGCATTGGTACATGGGGATAGCACTCCCAAAGTCAAATTTTTAGCATTGGACCACATCGGCGCTACCCCACGGGGTGGTGACTATAATAAATCCCTCTTGCAGAATGAACTTAAATAGATATTCCATCTTAGGGCTACCACGGCTCCTGGTCTCAATGAGGCCTTGAACTTTAGGCCATATCTTGCTGGCTTTGAGTCAGGAGTCTGCGAGTTAGACCTTTAAGGTGGAATATTACTATTATTTTTCCCATTAATTCCCTTGTTCACTTACAACTGTGGACACCAGGGTGCACTATTAAGCAATTTCTGTCCACTTCCTAATTGTGGACACTAGGTTACCTCGCATTTCGCAACAGCCTATTAATAGAATTACAATCTTGTTTGGTTATTTGGCTTTATTCCTCACTATATATGCTGCAAATACTGAACTTAATTCTGTATATTGTTATAAAATGTTCTACCAATTGGGGACAAACTGTCTAGATCTCCTAGGTGTGATCTGCTTTGTTTGTATATTATTTCCATCATGCAATTTTATCTACGTGTCCCGTTTGTTTACTGGTTCCACCCATGGACTAGCATCTGTTGTCCCTCTCCTTCACTCATGTTCGGGTCTGGGGCGTCCTTTGCTCCACTCCTGGCGTGTGCGGGTCCCCTGCTTGCTCAGCAATTTTGCCATGCTTCTCCACCCATCCACTGTGGCCAGCTGACGGCCATCACAATTTGCAATGTGATTGGCCTGATGCTCCGTTACAGGCCTTTTTATACCAGTACTCCCGACATTTATTTTAGATGATGAAGGAGTTCATGGTTGAAAAGCAGCACAGCTTGATACAACTAGTATCTCCCAGGTATGCTCACCATGGATCCGTGTCCATCCGTGTCCCTTTTTTACTGACAGAACAGCGATCTGCCTTGTTTACATAGGCAGACTGCCATTCTGCCTGTGTACCAAACGATCAGCGGGTGTTGGCGGACATCGAGTCCATGGGACCTGCTGATCTGCTCCCGCTGTGCACAATCACAGCGGGAGCGAGTCACTGGCGGCAAGCACTCGCGCCCACTACCCAGAAGTGCAGGATCACATATATATATAGTATACGTGATCCTGCACACCGTGGCCGCCGTGTAGCAGTAAAACTGCTATAGGGTGGTTGGCAAGTGGTTAAGATAATAACAAAAACAGTGGTGCTTTATTGTTGTAATAGATAATCAGAGTTACAGAATACCATTCAACAGAGTAGAATACATTACATACGTAGACTACATATTTGAGGATAGGAAAATGAATATGTAAAACCCGCAAACAATACATAAGGTTAATAGTACCATTCTCAACAAGTACCGTCCACCCTCCGCCCTCCAAAACCCTTCCCTATTGGGGCAAATAAACGTAGTGAACTGAATGTTACTCTACGAGGCCATCCACGGAGCCCAAACTTTTTCAAATTTCCACGGACAGCCACGGTTTATATATGTCATTTTATACATGGGGATTACTGCCTCAATCTGTGCCTCCCAGGCTGAAAAGGATGGAGGGGAAGAATCTATCCATTTCATAAGTATTTCTTTTTTGGCATAGAAAAGAAGGAAGGAAATCAGTAATTTAAGATGATATGGCCTCTGCTCATCATCATGTATCCCCAACAACGCCATAGCCAGGAAGAGCAGAATAGAGGTCTGCAATCTGGAGTTGATTTCACCTACAATCTTAGTCCAAAATAGTGCAACAACTGGGCACTCCCAGAACATATGTATAAATGTGCCTATATGGACTTTGCTTTTAGGACACATGGGGTCTCTCTCAGGAAATATGCGATGGAGTCTCTGCGGGGTATAGTAGACCCTGTGTATAAATTTAACTTGAATCAGTTTGTCCTTGGATGCTATCACTAATTTTGGGCCATACTCTAGACAGTCCTCCCATCCCTCCCCATCCAGCGACGGGATATCAGCCCGCCATCTTTCCCATAATTCATTAATCTTAGGGGAATCTCTTCCCAGCAACGCATTATATATTGAGGATAGGGGTTTAGACAAGTCTCCAGGAGATAGGAGATCTTCGATGGGGTCCGTCTGTAACAGGGGAGTTTGCGGGAATTGAGCCCTGGCCGCATGTCTCAGCTGTAGGTACCGGAACCCCATCCAACGGGGCAGTCCAAATTTAGCCGTAAGCTCATGCAAGGAGAGCAGTTGACCCCCAGACATTACGTGTTCCAACAAGGTTACACCATATCTAGCCCACACCTGTGGGTCCGGTATCATACGGAAGTGTTTAAGTCGTGGGTTCCCCCATAGGGGATGAGCTGGAGACAATTGGCCAGGTCTCAAGTATCTGCGCCTAGCCGCTTCCCATACTCTCCAAGTTGCTCTAGTAGGCCCAGGGATCTCACAATATGCCTTGGGTCCTCTATAGGGAAAATTCCGAAGGTCCGTCAGGGAACCCAGAATATTCGCCTCGAGACAGGTTGCCACATTGGATCTAGAACCCTGGAACCACCAGTGTAACGTCACCAACATGGCTGCCCAAAAATAAAACTGGAAATCTGGGAGGGCCAGTCCGCCCAAATCTGCAGGTAAACATAACGTAGTACGTGCCAACCTAGGGTTTCTCCCCGACCAAATAAAGGAACCCACTATACGGTCAATCTCCCTAAAAAACGAGGCGGGGACCCAGACCGGGCAATTCCTAAACAGATAGTTAAATTTGGGCAGTATCATCATCTTAAGGAGACTAATGCGACCCAGAAGATTCAGAGGAAGATTCTCCCAGGCAGCACATTTCGAACGTAGGGTGTTCAGGACAGGGGTCAGGTTTTTTACAATAAAATCAGAGAGATTCCTAGTGATCACAACTCCAAGATATTTAAATTCCCTAACCCTTTGTAGTGGGGAGGAGAGGGGTCCAGAGTTAACCTCATCATCTATAAAAAATAGGACTAATTTGATCCAATTTATTTTAACTCCCGAGAGTCCACCAAAACTGTCAAAAATACGCAAGGCAGCTTGAAGAGAGGGTCCAGCATCATTAAGATATAATAATGCGTCGTCGGCATAGAGGGAGAGGCGCTCTTCCATCATACCCACCCGCAGGCCCAAAACGTCCGGTGCACTCCTAATGGCAATTGCCAGAGGCTCCAGCGCCAGGGCGAACAGGCTGGGGGAGAGCGGGCATCCCTGCCTCGTACCACGAAACAGAGCAAAGGAGTCTGAGACCCAATTGTTGGTGCGAACCCGTGCCCGGGGGGATCGGTACAGCAATCGTAGTGGTTAAGATAATAAGAATCAACTTTTTGGCTTCATGTACACGGAATGTTTTTAAACCTCTCCTGAACGTTTTAACTTGACAGAGAATAACTGACGTTTAAAAACGTCCATTTGCCGCATTTACCTGCCACATTTGGCCGCGTTTAGTCGCTTGTGTTAAAGTGGAGTTCCACCCAAAAATTGGAACTTCCACTTTTTGGATTCCCCCCCCCCTCAGGTATTTGCTCCCACTTCCTGGCATAGATCACCGCGGTGATTGCGGTGACCTACGCCACTTACGCCGCCTACTCTGTCCTCCTCCACCGCTGTATTCTGTGAGACACAGAATACAGCAGGGACCAGAGAGGACGCGCAGTGCGACTCGCGCGTGCGCAGTAGGGAACCAGGAAGTGAAGCCGCACCGCTTCACTTCCTTATTCCCTTACCGAGGATGGCGGCGGCAGCAGCCGAGAGTCGAAGGACGGCTCCCTGGACAGGTAAGTGTCCATGTATTAAAAGTCAGCAGCTGCAGTATTTGTAGCTGCTGGCTTTTAATATTTTTTTTTCAGCGAACCTCCGCTTTAAGGAGAGTTTTAAAAAAAAATGTTTTGTTCAAACAGTCAAAAATGTATCTCCATTGAAAACGCCTGTAAACAAAATGCGGCTAAATGTGAGTTACCGTGTTTACAAGCTGTTACAGGCATTTAGCATTTTAAATGCCTCTGAACATCCGTTCTGAGCTCATTTTTTTGTTTTCCAAAAAATGTTTCTGAACTCAACTGCCTAGAAATTACTATAAACGACCCTGTGTACATGTACTGATAAGATAACATAGAAGAGAGTTCAGGGGCAGCTGAAAAAAACATCCAACTGCTCCTAAACGTCCGTTTACCAGCAGCAGTGTACATGAGGCCTAACCTTCCTGGAGGTATTCCCGAGTGTGGCTTGGGGTTAATTTTCATTACCATTAGTGGTAACCCCGAGTCACACTCGAGATTGCATTGCAAATCCTGGTCCAGGTTACGTACCTTGCCCCCAGGATCCTGCGATGTCCTCCACCGGATCCTCCGCCCGATGTACTGTGTGCCAGGCTCTGTTCCCTGCGAGCGTCGCAACGCATTGGGGCGGAGCCCGGTGGCAAATTCAAAAAGTACAAAAACACAACACATACAGTACACTGTAATCTTACAGATTACATTACTGTATCAAATAATTTCACATCCCTTTTGTCCCTAATGCTTTGTCCAGTGCCCTGCCTGCACTTTTATATTATATATACAGTTCTTTCTGCCTGGAAACTTGAGATTGTCAATGGCAACCAAAAAGTGTCCCTTTACGTCAAAAGCGCTTTTAGACCAGCTAGAAAACAGTGATAGTAAATTAGAACACTTGCAGAATTGAGCGATAGTGAATCGTGGGGCAATTCATTTTATTATTATTATATTATTGTTTTTTATAATTATTTATTGTTATTTATTATATTATAATTTATGATTTCGTGTTTCAAACTTTATCATACCCGGGATGTCTACTAGACTCTTGTTTGGACAGATTTAGGTGTGTTATTATTAAGAATTACAGGCCTACAATATAAAACGCCAAATTTCTATGCAAAACAATGTACCGCATTGAGATTCAAAAATCTGACATAATCATACCGCCAGGGAGGTTAAAGTAACCTTTTAAATTATGTATTGGATGCAATTTAAACAGTAACTGAATTGTTATCATGGGCTCCCAGACATTAATTGGTACATTAAAGCGGAGGTCCGCCCACCGCTTCAAAAATTTAAAGCCAGCAGCTGCACATATTGCAGCTGCTGACTTTTAATAACCGGACACTTACCTGTCCTGGAGTCCAGCGATGTCGGCACCGCAGCTGATGTTTCCATCAGCTGTCGGGTGCTGCCGCCTCCATTGCGAGTAAGGAAACCCGGCAGTGTACCCTTATGGCTTCACGCCAGGAACCCTACTGCGCATGCTCAAGGCTCCGCTCCTCTCTCCTACTGGCCCCGCGGCCAGGTGAGGAGGGAGGAGGAGGGAGCCTGGGCGGTGAAGCAAATTTCTGCAGCTGAGGCTCCTGGATATGGGAACAGGATACTTGTGAAAGACAAGTATTCTGTCCCCCCCCCCCCCCTACAAAGGTGCCAAATGTGGCATCGGAGGGGGGAAGGAGTACAATGAGTTGAAGTTCCACTTTTGAGTGGAACTCCACTTTGATAGTGATTACAGTAACAGAGACATATTTTTTCAAACTCACATTAGGCGGTTATCATACACAAGTTGTGGTTGAACCAAGTAGAAGTACTGCTGATATAAAAGTTCAAAATAATGTGGCCCCTCAGTTATGGACTGACAACTGTCGCCAAATGACTCTTTTGCAATGTCACCCTGTGACATTTATTAAGATTATAGGGCAGCTGTGCTGAGATACATTAAGCTGGCCAATAATTATGCAATCTTCTTGTACTATTTTGCTTTAGATTTACCAAAACCATATAATATGAGGTCAGACATAAACATTTTCAAACTGTATGCAATCAGGCAGTCTCTTGCCCTACATAGTTGAAGGTAAACGTAAAAGAAATTGAATTACTACATTGTAAAATGTATGGCCAGCTTTACATGGGCATGGTCCACCATTGTCACCATCAGCTTTACACCATCATGGCCCAGATCTAGGATGTGCAGCTGCTGTTGAAGTCACACAAAGACTAGAAGTGTTTGCAAAGAGGGTGAGGGAAAAGAGAAATACATTATCTTATATTGACAATTGGAAACTGTTGATAATACAGAGTACTTTAGGAAACTAATGCCGTGTACACACGAGCGGACTTAAAGTGGGGTTCCACCCAAAAAACAAAAATACCTGGAAAAATTCTAAAAAAAAAACCAAAAAAAATTTGGATATTTTTTTTTTTTTCACTTACCTCTAAATGCCTGTTGCTAGGTGGTCCCTCGTAGTCTGCCTGTTCCTTTGCCTGGGCTGGTGACATCACTTCCCCCCCAGGCACAGGAAGGGCTCTGCTCTGCTCCCTCCCTCCTGTCAATCATCTGGGACCCATTACAGGTCCCAGGTGATTGAGTGGCCAATCACGGCGCGCGGCGCCACTCGCGCATGCGTAGTGGGTGCCAGGCTGTGAAGCCACAGCCCGGCGCCCACAGTTGAAATGCCGGCGCCGACAAGCGGAGGGGGGGGACGAGCAGGGCTTCGAACCCCCGCATCGCTGGACCCAGGGACAGGTGAGTGTCCAATTAAAAGTCAGCAGCTGCAGTATTTGTAGCTGCTGACTTTTAATTGTTTTTTTTTTTTGACGGCCCCCCTGGGTGGAACTCCTCTTTAAGGACCGGACTGGTCCGACGGTCTATCCGACGGACTTTCGGCGGACTTCCGACGGACTTTCCTAACGAACGGACTTGCCTACACACGATCACACCAAAGTTCGACAGATTCGTACATGATGACGTAAGACCGGACTAAAATAAGGACGTTGATAGCCAGTAGCCAATAGCTGCCCTAGCGTCGGTTTTAGTCCGTCGGACTAGCATACAGACTAGCAGACTTTTCGACCGGACTCGAGTCCGTCGGAAAGATTTGAAACATGTTTTATTTCTAGGTCCGTCAGACTTTTGGGGGAAAAAAAGTCAGCTGGAGCCCACACACAATCGAATTGTCCGACAGAGTCCGGTCCGCCGGACCAAGTCTGCCGGAAAGTCTGCTCGTGTGTACGCGGCATAAGGGGTTGACTTACTAAAGGCAAATAGACTGTGCACTCTGCAAGAGCAGTAGCTCCAGAGCTTAGTAAATGAGCAGAAGCTGTGCTGAGGTCCATCATCCAATCATGTACAAGCAAAATTGTTGTTGTTTTTTTTTTCTTTTTCCTTGCATGTGATTGGGCACTCTTTGCAAAGTAAAGCTTTACCTCATTTACTAAGCTCTGAAGCAACTGCACTTGCAGAAGGCAACCGCACTTTGCAAAATGCACAGTCTTTTTTCCTTTAGTAAATCCTCCCCTAAATGCAATTTACATTGAGAAAATGTGAGGTGTGTTCACAATGGGGGTTGTTTACTAAAGCGTGCAAAATTCGGTGCAGCTCTGCATAGAAACCAATCAGCTTCCAGCTTTTATTGCCAAAGATTAATTGAGCAAGCTGCAAGTTAGAAGCTGATTGGCTACCATGCAAAGCAGCACCAGATTCCGAGCTCACCAGCTTTAGTAAATGTCCCTTAATTTGATTCTATTAATGCTGAATTCTGCAAAATGAACCGTCATCACATTCAACAACAGGATTTGACGATCCTTCCACACCCAGCCCCCACACGTCAAATCCTTACTTTCATTTTCCACTTTACTTTCAGTTTTGCCTACATTGTTTTATTAGTTCCTCTGTCTGCTTTCCTTGGAAGTGTTTATTACATTTTTTCATTTGCTCTTTGGGGACCCCGCAATGGATCAGAGGCAGAGGATCCTGGACTATGTTCCAGGTCACACTTTTCAGAATCCCAACCGTGTAAGAAGGGTTCTCCTTCAGGTTTTTGGAATGGCAGGACACGGGAAATCTGCCATGATTAACTCCTGCCTCTGTGTAATGGGGGATCAACCATACCAGAACGTGGCACGATCTTCATCCAGTCATGAGGAAATGACCAAAGCCAGGCAGGAATATCCGCTGACTCCAAAGCTGGTCATGGTGGATAACCGAGGGCTTAATAAGCTGAATGAAGCTGAGAAGTTGGAGATCAATGCTCAGTTCAGTGAGTATATCATACTGTACTACAATTAGCCTCTTTCAGCACTCAGAGCTTCAGATTTTATTGCACTACTCTAACCACTTCAGCCCCGGAAGAATGTACCTCCTTCCTGACCAGAATACTTTTTGCGTTTCGGCAGTGCTTTGCTTTAACTGACAATTGCGCGGTTGTGCGACGTTGTACCCAAACAAAATTAACATCCTTTTTTTCCCACAAAAAGAGCTTTCTTTTGGTGGTATTTGATCACCTCTGCGGTTTTTATTTTTTGCGCTATAAACAAAAAAAGAGCGAAATTTTGAAAAAAACGCATTATTTTTTACTTTTTGCTATAATAAATATCCCCCAAAAATATATAAAAAAACCATTTTTTTCCTCAGTTTAGACCGATATGTATACTTCTACATATTTCTGGTAAAAAAAAAAAATCGCAATAAGCGTATATTGATTGGTTTGCGCAAAAGTTATAGCGTCTACAAAATAGGGGATAGATTTATAGCATTTTTATTATTATTATTATTATTTTTTACTAGTAATGGCGGCAATCTGCAATTTTTATTGTGACTGCAACATTATGGCGGACACATTGGACAATTATGACACATTTTTGGAACCATTGGCATTAATACAGTGATCAGTCCGATTAAAAATGCATTGATTACTGCAAAAATATCACTGGCAGTAAAGGGGTTAACACCTGGGGGCGGTGAAGGGGTTAACTACCTTCTCCGGGAGGTGATTCTAACTGAAGGGGGAGGGACTAACTAGAGGAAGTGACAGATCGTGGTTCCTAGCTAATAGAAGCACACGATCTGTCACTCCTGTCAGAACAGAACAGGGAAGTGTGTATTTACACACACTCGTCCCTGTTCTGTGTCTCCTGGTCACGATTGCTCGTGGCCGGCGGCCATCGCGACTGTCAGCCACAAGCATTGGCACCCCCGTTGTGCAGCGGGAGCGCGCCTGCTATCTGTACCCCACGAGATCACGTACAGTAACATGATTTCGCGCAGGAGAGCCAGCCTGCCGCAGTAAAACTGCAGCGGCTGGTCCGAAAGCGGTTAAAGTATCACTAATGGAAAAACTTTTTTTTTTTTTTTTTAACTTCTGGATAGAGTAGAGAGGGATTAGAACCCCTGTCAGCAGGGGCGTACCTAGAGCATTTGGCACCCGGGATGGATCCTATATCTGCCCCCCCCCCAACTTTAAATTAATTAAAAAGCAACAGTAAAGTTAGCCCAATTTTTTTTAATAATGTGAAAGATGTTACGCCGAGTAAATAGATACCTAACATGTAAAATTGCGCACACTCATGGAATGGTGGAGACTATGACTATGGTACTTAAAAATCTCCATAGACATTGTTTAAAAATTTTTAACGGTTACCTGTTTAAAGTTACAGAGGAGGTCTTTTGCTAGAATTATTGCTCTTGCTCTAACAATCACAGCGATACCTCACATGTGTGATTTGAACACAGTTTACATTTGCAGGCACAACTTACGTATGCATTTTCTTTGGCACATGAGCACGAAGGGATGGGGCGTATTAAACATTTTTTTTTCTTATTTATGTATTTATTTTTCTGATCACATTTATTGCTGCCACAAGGAGTGTAAACATTAGGGGTGCGCATCTTCACTGGCCTCACGATTCGATTCGATTACGATTATCAAGTCAACGATTCGATTCGATTAGATTCCGCGATGCATCACGATGCATCACGATTACAGCGCAAGTCCGCAGGTGCTCATAGTTTTCATCAAAAAAAATTAAAGTAGTCAGGAGAACTCCATTTTTTTTATTCTATCTGTTCTTAAGAAAAAAAGAGACAGCAGAGGAGCTCCAGGCTCTCTTCCAAAATACTAAAGGAGATGGTCAGAGCCTGCGGACATGCTACAGGAGATGATCAGAGACTGCAGACATGCTACAGGAGATGATCAGAGACTGCAGACATGCTACAGGAGATGATCAGAGACTGCAGACATGCTACAGGAGATGATCAGAGACTGCAGACAGACATGCTACAGGAGATGATCAGAGACTGCAGACAGACATGCTACCGGAGATGATCAGAGACTGCAGACATGCTACAGGAGATGATCAGAGACTGCGGACATGCTACAGGAGATGATCAGAGACTGCGGACATGCGACAGGAGATGATCAGAGACTGCGGACATACTACAGGAGATGGTCAGAGACTGCGGACATGCTACAGGAGATGGTCAGAGACTGCGGACATGCTACAGGAGATGGTCACAGACTGCAGACATGGCACAGGAGATGGTCACAGACTGTGGACATGGCACAGGAGATGGTCAGACACTGCGGACATGGCACAGGAGATGGTCAGACACTGCGGACATGGCACAGGAGATGGTTAGACACTGGGGACATGGAACAGGAGATGGTCAGACACTGGGGACATGGCACAGGAGATGGTCAGACACTGCGGACATGGCACAGGAGATGGTCACAGACTGCGGACATGGCACAGGAGATGGTCAGACACTGGGACATGGCACAGGAGATGGTCAGACACTGGGACATGGCACAGGAGATGATCAGACACTGGGGACATGGCACAGGAGATGATCAGACACTGGGGACATGGCACAGGAGATGGTCAGACACTGGGGACATGGCACAGGAGATGGTCAGACACTGGGGACATGGCACAGGAGATGGTCAGATACTGCGGACATGGCACAGGAGATGGTCAGACACTGGGGACATGGCACAGGAGATAGTCAGATACTGCGGACATGGCACAGGAGATGGTCAGACACTGCGGACATGGCACAGGAGATAGTCAGACACTGCGGTCATGGCACAGGAGATGGCCACAGACTGCAGACATGGCACAAGAGATGGTCAGACACCGGGACATGGCACAGGAGATGATCAGACACTGGGACATGGCACAGGAGATGGTCAGACACTGGGACATGGCACAGGAGATGGTCAGACACTGCGGACACGGCACAGGAGATGGTCAGACACTGCGGACATGGCACAGGAGATGGTCAGACACTGCGGACATGGCACAGGAGATGGTCAGACACTGCGGACATGGCACAGGAGATGGTCAGACACTGGGACATGGCACAGGAGATGGTCAGACACTGCGGACATGGCACAGGAGATGGTCAGACACTGGGACATGGCACAGGAGATGGTCAGACACTGGGACATGGCACAGGAGATGGTCACAGAATGCAGACATGGCACAGGAGATGGTCAGACACTGGGACATGGCACAGGAGATGATCAGACACTGGGACATGGCACAGGAGATGGTCACAGACTGCAGACATGGCACAGGAGATGGTCAGAAACTGGGACATGGCACAGGAGATGGTCACAGACTGTGGACAATAATGCAGAGTTGTGGTGTGATGAAGGCACATAGAAGACAATTCTATGATATGGACTTGTGTCACAGCGCCCCCCCCCCCCCCTCTGTACTTACATGCTGCTCTGCCGGTGGCAGCCTGTAATGAGCAGGGCAATCTGCCTGCTCACCATCTCCCCCCGATCTCCATTCGTGCGGCCGGTGTTCCGCCGGTTGTCACATCTGAGGTCAGCAGTGAATTCTTCCAGGAGAGCGCTCTGTGCATAAAGTTGTTATTAGTGTGTGTATATTCCAGTCATGTGACTCTCAGCCGCGCCTCCCTCCTCTCACGTCTCTCCTGATGTCAGCCCCGCCCGCCTCTCTTCTGACCTGATAGCTCCAGTCAGTGGGCGGAGCTGACACCAGGAGAGACTGAGAGGAGGGAGGCGCGGCTGAGAATCACATGACCGGAATATACACACACTAAAAACAGCTTTATGCACGGAGCGCTCTCCCGGGAGGGGGCGGGGCCAGACATCGATTTTTCGGGTCGCATGCATCGATGCCGCATCGGGGACACCCGAATCGCGATGCATCGATGCTGCGATTAATTTCAGCAGCCCTAGTAAACATCCCTTGTGACAGTAATAGGTGGTGACAGGTACTCCTTATGGAGGGATCTGGGGTCTAAAAGACACCAAACCGCTCCTGTGCACTTGATATTTAAAATGCCAAGATCAGCGTAGAATGGGAGACCCGGGCAGATCGGTCGACGTCCCCTCCCGCTCCTTGTAATAACAGCTGATGCTGTTCATCCATGGCAGCCTTTGATAATAGACGGGACAGGATGGAGATGTCAGTCACTCAGGTGTGAGCAGATCCCACATTTTCGGACAGATTGCTGTCAGGGAAGTGGAGGGCTCACCATGGAGGGCTATGATGGAGACATCGGAGTGACATGGGGAGACAGCTGACAATACAAAGTATGGCCCATTATCTGCATTATCTGCTGTCCTCAGGGACAGATCCAATCCAGAGATCCCACTGTATAGCAATCTCTGGATCGGATCTGTCCCTGGGGACAGCAGATAATGGCATCATTGGCATTGAGGATTTGATTTGGATTTTGGAACTGACCTGCTGACAAAGGCGTGTTGCTTGCTGGACCAACAACAGGATCTGATGGTCGCAGGGAAGATGGCAAGATGCTGCTGTGACCTGCTACTTACTGGACGGAGCTGATGGCCGCAAGATGTGGGTGTTGGTCACTGTCTGTCTACACCTGGTCTGCAGACACCCCCCTTATCAGACCAGCTCATCTACTATACCTGGGTGGTGAAAACAGCACCCCCCTTTCCCTTTATCAGGTGCACAGCTCAACTACTAAAGGTGGGTGGTGGACACACAGCAAACCCCCCCCCATATCAAATCACCTCAACTACACTATACCACCTGGGTGGTGGTGGTGGACAACCTCCCCCTTCCCTTGTTTTCAGGCCATCTCATGGTGGCAGGGCAGACACAAACACCCCCTTAGTCTGGGCGGTGGTGTAGACCATGCCAACTCACACACACCCTTATCACCAGCTCGGGCGGTGGAGGACGCTGCCATTGCAAACGTTTACCCCCCATGGGCGGTTAGCTGGCTGGCTCTCAGCCTCAGATACACAGCTGCACCGCCAGGGCAGAGAATGATGACAAACACACAGGCCTGGCTCGGCACCGCAGCAGTGGTGGGAGGAGCAGCGGGAAAACAGTGACACACCACAAGACCAGGCGGGGCAGGAGGTGTTTCGGCTGAAAAAAAAATACCAAAGGGAGCAGCCAGGACTCTCGCCGCCCTCGGAATGGTGTCACCCGACCCAGGTACGGAGCACACCCCCATAGCGACGCCACTAACAGTCTGACACACCTCAATGTGTGGCATCCAGGGTGGACCGCCCCCCCCCCATTGATACACCCCTGCCTGTCAGGTTATATCGCTGCTCGTGTCCCTCCTAGGGATTTTCACTCTCTCTATTAGTTCTGGCGACCTCTATCACTGAAAGTTAACATAAAATCCCAAATTTTAGGATTTCTTCAGAACAGGAATGGAGGGGAAATTTTCCAATAGGGAACCCAGTCTTGGTGATCCTTGTGATTTTAGCTATGGGGCAGGAGGTGAAGGGAAATCTCCCCAATGGTACACATATGACAAAAAATGACAGGGTTTATAACCCTCCTTTACTGTATCCAAAATGAACCTTTATCTTTAGTTCTACTTTAACCACTTCAGCCACTTCAGCCCCGGAAGGATTTGCCCCCTTATTAATGACCAGGCCATTTTTTGCGCTTCGGCACTGCGTCGCTTTAACTGACAATTGGGCAGTCGTGCGACGTTGTACCCAAACAAAATTGATGCCCTTTTTTCCCCACAAATAGAGCTTTCTTTTGGTGGTATTTGATCACCTCTGCAGTCTTTATTTTTTGCGCTATAAACAAAAAAAGGAGTGACAATTTAAAAAGAAAAAAACAATATTTTTTACTTTTTGCTATAATTCATATCCAAAAAAATAGCGACAATTTTGAAAAAAAAATGTTTTTTTACTTTCTGCTATAATTCATATCCAAAAAAAATATAAAAAAACGAATTTATTCATCGGTTTAGGCTTATATATATTCTTCTACACATTTTTGGTAAAAAAAAAAATCGCAATAGGCGTATATTGATTGGATTTATCACGTCTACAAACTACGGGATAGATTTAGGGGCTTTTATTTATTTCTTAATGTTTTTACTGGTAATGGCGGCGGTCTGCGCGATTTTTAGCGGGATTGCGGCGGACAAATCTGACCCCAAATGACACTTTTTGGGGACCAGTGACATAATTACATTGATAAGTGCTAAAAAAAAATGACACTGACAGGGAAGGGGTTAACACTAGGGGGGCGATCAAGGGGTTAAGTGTGTTCCCTCACCGTGTTCTAACTGTAGGGGGGATGGGCTTACTGGTACATGATAGAGATCACTATTCTCGATCACTGGGAACAGTAGATCCCTGTCATGTCACTAGGCAGAACAGGGAAATGCCTTGTTTACATAGACAGTTCCCCCATTCTGCCTCTCCTCACCGTGATCGCAGACCGCCGGTGGACATCGAGTCCACGATGGGCTTGAGCTGGTCGGCAAGTGGTTAAAGAAGAACCCTGAAATAACCCAACTTGTTCTACAGTTTAAACTGGCCAACCAGTCTGTGTTTTAATTATTACTTATCTTTTAAAGCCCAGCTCCAAGCAGAAATAATGGCAGAACAGTGGCTTAGTGGTTAGAACATCTGACTTGCCCTGGGGTCCTTAGTTTGAATCTTTGCCAGGATACTACATCCAAAGAGTTTGCATATTCTCCTGTGCTTGCATGGGTTTCCCCCCATACTCCAAAGACATGCTGGTAGGTAAATTGGCCATAGTATATGTGAGTTAGGAGCTGTATACTGTATGCATTTTAACCACTTCTATACCAGACACTTTCACCCCCTCCTGCCCAGGCCAATTTTCTGATTTTAGCGCTGTTACACTTTGAAAGCCAATTACTCAGTCATGCAACACTGTACCCAAATTACATTTTTATCATTTCTTGGGACATATAGAGCTTTCCTTTGGTGGTATTTAATCATCACTGGGTTTTTATTTTTTGGTATATAAACGAAAATTTAGAAAAAAAAACAAAACACTTTTTTTTCTTTGTTTCTGTTATAAAATGTTGCAAATAAATATTTGTTCTTCATAAATTTAGGCCAAAATGTATCCTGTTACATTTTTTTCAGTAAAAATAACCCAAATCAGTGTATATTGTTTAGTCTGTGTGAATGTTACAGAGCCTACAAACAAAAAAAAAATACCCCCAAATGACCAAATGACCCCTTTTTGGAAAGTAGACACCCTAAGGTATTCAATAAGAGGGACGGTGAGTGTTTGAAGAAAATGAAGAAATTAAATAATTTTTTTTGTTTTCACAATTTTTTTTCACATACTGTAACCAGGGCAGTACACCGTCATCATAATTAATGTAAGAAGTGTAAATGCCTAAATGTGACCTGGTATCAGCCTCTTGCATTCCCTGTACAGCAGAGTTCAGACTGTGGGAGGGAGAAGGAGCACAAGGAGCCAGTCTATTGTGTTGCAGTGCAAGGAACATACTGATAGGAGGAAAGAGTAGATTGAAAGAGAGATGAGCTCATTGGTCTGCAGCTTCTCCTTTCACTGTCCAGTCACAGGATGAGGGAAGGACAAGACCTGTAGTTGTTACTGCATACCTCCCAACATTTTGAGATGAGAATGAGGGACACCTACTAGCAAACGTATGTAGGCATAGGACACGCCCCCTGCCACACCCCCTTAAAGGTTAATTACCCCCCCCCCCAAAAGGTTAATTAAATCCACGAGGGCTTTTTTTTTTTTACCACTACTATTCCTTTATATTGGCTTTTAAAATTGACAAATGCAGCAATTTAGAATTTGGATTAAAGGTTGAGCGCTGGGAAAAACTTTTTGAAAGATAAAAAGTGCATTTGATATACAACTATATAGATCAGACCAAAATGAGGGACAAATGAAGAGGAAAGAGGGACAGAGGGACATTGCTCCAAATCAGGGACAGTCCCTCAAAATCAGGGACAGTTGGGAGCTATGTTACTGAACTGCAGCAGAGAAGAATCCAGTCTTCTGCTCTGTCAGACAAGGCTGTGTTGTGTGGCAGAGCTGTGAAAGCAACAGGATTGGATGGGCTTTTTTTGGAAGATAAAGCCCCTCTCTTATATGTATTTAATTTGCAAATGTATCTGTTTGCCTGAAGATCAGAGGTAGCAATGTACTCCTTCCAAACTGAACTACTTAGGGCCAATTCACAGGTAAAACGTCTGTCACCGCAGGCACCCACAGGAAACAATTGTTTCCTATGTGCCCCACTCACACTGCAATGCAGCCAGGGTGAATTGGCCCTCACAGTAGTTACTCGCTAGGGAGAACCTCTGGGGGAATCAAGGGTGGTAAAGGATCTGGGGGTCCAAGTAGATGACAGACTCAGCAATGGAATGCAATGCCAAGCTGCAGCATGCACGGCCAGCAGACTATTAGCATGTGTTAATAAAGGTATTTATTCAAGAGATAAAACTATAATTCTATCACTTTATATAACTCTGGTTTGACCACATCTTGAGTATGCTGTCCAGTTCTGGTCACCAGTCCTCAGAAAGAATGTGCTGGAACTCGAGACAGTCCAGGGAAGGGCACCAAAGCTAATAAAGAGGCTGGAGGACCTCAGTTATGAGGAATGACTACAAGCATTAAACCTATTCTCTCTGGAAAAGAGACGCTTAAAGGGGGTTGTAAACCCTCGTGGTTTTTCACTTTAATGCATTCTATGCCTTATGCCTAACCTTCTGTCATGCTGCAACCCCCCAGACCACCTGTTTTACTTACCTGAGCCCTGTCTTTCTTGACCCAGGGACGAGCACACCAGCTATGGCTGTTGTCTCGTTTCTCGATTGGATAG
The DNA here is from genome assembly GCF_042186555.1 of Aquarana catesbeiana. NCBI lineage: Eukaryota > Metazoa > Chordata > Amphibia > Anura > Ranidae > Aquarana > Aquarana catesbeiana. The sequence goes on along the minus strand of NC_133329.1, from coordinate 74,640,792 downwards.
ATTGATAGCAGCGCAGCCATTGGCTCCCGCTGCTGTCAATCAAATCCAATGACGCAGGTGCCGGGGCCGAGTCCTGCTGTCTGTGTCAATATAGCAGCAGGGCACTCTAGCGCTAGTGTCCCGAAGGAGAGAGCTTCTCTGACGGGGCACTCGAGAAGAGGAGGAGCCACCAGAGCCATTAAGGGGCCCCAGAAGAGGAGGATCAGGGCCACTCTGTGCAAAACCAACTGTACAGTGGAGGTCAGTATGACATGTTTGTTGTTTTAAAAAAAGGAGGGTTTAGTAATCCTTTAAAAGGAGATACGATAGTGATACGCAAATCCTTGAATGGTGAATTTAGGAAATTATTTAACCTGAGGTCTCTAAAGAAGGCCACACAATGAAGTTGGATGAGAAGCAGTTCAATCTTAAACTGTGTAAAGGGCACACTTCCATAGTTAGGAGTGTAGATAAATTCAAAAAACGTTTAGATGTGTTTCTCACCAAACACAAAGTCCAGGAGTATTGAAAATAGTAGTAACATAAACACACACACACACTCAGGTTGAACTGGATGGACTGGTGTCTTTATTCAACCCTACCAGCTATGTAGCCATTTATGTACTTGTTTTGCGTCATTTGTTTTTTGAGACCATCAACGTTACAGACATCACAATGTTACCAATACAACCAATTACACTTCTTTGTAATGTGATGATTGCTGATTGGGTGATATGGGATTCTGCAATTTTTTTCCAAGATATTTTATTAGGAAACAAAACCTTTTTAAAACATTTTTGACAAGAAACTTATCAGTGCAAGGAGTTACATAGTATTAAAAGGATAATGACAATAATACATATTATCACTACTGCTTTGATAGTCACATTTGTCTTCCAGATGTACTGTTTAAAGCGTAAGTTAGATTTTGCGGTTACAACACTCTCTCCAATTAAATGAATGTGGCCACATCAGTTGGGAAAGGGGGGGGGGACATAGCGCAACATTTCCTGCTTCGCCCCCCCACCAAGACCCTCGAGAGGGGGGGCCAATCTAGCGAACATAAATTATATACTCTAGATATCAAAGTGTGCTGATGAGGTTCTGGGTGTTCATTCAGATATATGAGAATGACCTGAAAGAGCGGGATAGGCTATGAGATGGGGGGCAATTGAGAAGAAGAGGAATAATAGGGGAAATCTAGTGTAGATGGCTTTTTTGGGGAGGGGGGTTATGGAAGATGTACAAATTAGGAGGGTATGGGGAAAGAAAGACACAGACAAAGAACAGGAAAATCTTGTGATAAAAACATGGTGGGACAAGGAGTGGGAAGGGGGGGGGTGTTCAGGGATAGGATAGGGGTGTGCTTCAGGGGGAGGGGGACAGTTGGTGAAGACACAGGTACCCCAGACATGTCTACGATCTGACTGCATTAGGGTATATTGGCAATCTTTCTGAGAAGATTGTGGACCCCAGAGCATTTTGTTGGGTTTATCTTGGCTTTAGTCCTTTATTATCTCAAATGTGATAATGGTTTAGGAAGATGAGGAAGCTGAGAAGGGTGGTACATTATGTGTTGGTAAGAAGCTGTATATTTATAGAGATGCCATTTGTACCAGGACTGGAGGAAGTGGGTCAGGTTATCATGACTAAAGTTAGTTAGTTCTTCCATGGTGGCAGTTGAATTTATCTGGGAAAACCAATTGAATGGTTGAAAGGTATTGTCATTTCAACAAACGTAGGATGAGCTGCGTTCAGTAAATGGGGTATTAGTAAATGTTTGTATTGTTTCATGGTCGTGTTAGTGTGCTATAATAGAGACAGGGCTGGGTATTGTGATGTCAGTAATTTTGGTGATGAGGCAATGTATCTCAACGCAGAATGGTTGTATCAGCGAACCTTGCTACCAATTGTGGAAAAGGGTACCCTGAAGTTCATCGTGGCATCTCTGACATTTGTCTGGGATGTTCGGAGATATTTGATGTAGCACTGTAGGGGTTCAGTACCATTGGAACCTGAGCTTGTAGTTACCGTAGTCTCCTGGATGTTGATGCTGATAGAGCTTTTGATACACTTTCAGTCATTGGCCACATCTTGAGGTTTTAAGGTTTAGGTTGAGATCTGTTTCCCATTCTTGGGAGTAGGACATCTCACTAGGGGAAGTGGATTGGGTCAGACCTGCACATAGTAATGATATCAGTTGTGGTATTGAATCAGTGGAAGAACAAAAAGTCTCAAACGCTGTGAGTGTACATGCATAAAGTTGTCTGTGTTGTGGGGAGTTCAGGAAGTGGATTATTTAAAAAAATACATCCAGTACAGCCTTGGGCTGTCTTCGTTGAGGACATTGAGAGTATTTAGGTCATGAAGTGTGCCTTTCTCAAAAAATATCTGAGCTGTACATTTTAAAGCTGGGTGCCATGCGGTCAGAAAGTTTTTGGATGAAATCATGCAATTTACATTCTAAGTTATGTCTTATGAAATGTGTCTGATAAAAATATCATCTAGTTTTGCATTGGACAAAACAATCAGGTATTCCTATTGTGTTATGTGTGTGTCTCCTCCCATATTAGGGCAGCTGCGGAGCTTGGGGGAAGTGACCTGGAGTGAGAAGAATCTTATAGAATCCATTAGGCAATTTAAGCAGCAGGAAGGAACCAGACAAGAGGATTTCCTTGTTCCTGTGTTTGTTTACAGGTAGGTGTATAGTGAGACAATACATTTCATAAAGGCATTGTTTTACGTTGCAGGGTAAAGATATTACAGAATGAAATAATAACTTAAAGGGTCACGCATTGCTCAGGTTACCCCCTGCCATTTTATATGTTTCACATAGTCCAAGGCTGAAATCCTCCCGCCTGCATTAGGAGGTATTATGATATGATAGATTAGCTTTAAATAAAAAAAAAAAACAAAGAATTACTGCGCTACCTATAGAAAATAACCCCCCAAAAAGCAGCAGTTAAACAGTGAGATGTGCACCAAAATAACTAATAAAAAAGAAATAACCGCGCTAAATACAAATGAAACACGTGAAGCAATCTTGAAAGCTTCCGTTAGGAAGTACATATAAAAATGCAAAAACGTTAAGGAATGTAAAAATTGTGAAAAATACATGGGTCTACACATGTGCGTATGAATCAAACATAAGTGTCCATATATAAGTGTCCATATATAGTAACAGAAAATGAAATGTGAGGTATTGGTCTGAAATCAGTCCAAAAGAGACCCCTTGGGTGAATCCAACCAGAGTCAATGGTATAAAAATGTGAGTGACACCCCATACAGTATCCGCAAATACCCAATAATTGCGCTTACCGCAAGGCAAGCAAACACCAGCCTGTATCACGTCTTGGTATAGAGAATCCAGATAGTGCTCTTAAACTGTATTCATCATAGCTGAAGGAATGTAATGAGGACACCAGACTTCCATCTCATTGACATGTAAATAGAAAGAAACTGGCCATAGGGGAATTTCTGCCAAACTAATTAAAGTGAAAGAAGGTAGAAAACTTACACTAGTGCATAAAGGTAAGGCAGGAAAAGAAAACCCGGAGTGAACACTAACAAGCTCCGTAGTGAAGATGAGACCCCACACTCCATGCAAATAATGCGCTTACCCTAAGGCAAGCCAACAACAGCTTGTGTTCAGTATCAGTTTACCACACCACACTACGTGATCCACCACCAGGCAAATAATGCGCTTACCGCAAGGCATGCCAACAACAGCTTGTATTCAATGGCTGTATGAGAGATCCACTGACGTTCTGGACTGCTTGCGGCAGGAACCAGAGGATACAGCAGGGACTCCAAAATGACATCTCACAAGCATGTGAATAAAAAGGAACTGGCCATAGTGTAATACTGATGAAAACGATTTAATAGATAAAAGTAGAAAACTCACATGAGTATATAGCAGTACAGCAAACAGCCGGCCGGCATAGCGAGCACCCGTCCACACTGAAAATGGCGATGACGTCAGAGCGTCAACCTCCCGACGCGTACGTTTCACCACAAATGGCGTCGTCTGGGGAATGCTCCCCTGGGGCGTGGCCGAGCTAAGGTGAACACCACGTACGAGTGACAGAGAGAAGCGAGCGTTGCGGTTTGCCCACCGGGAGAGACAGCGGGGTCATCTAACAGGCAAGCAAGGAGAGGGTGAGAGACACTTCACACACGCCTGCTGTGTTTGGGTCCGCCGTGACCGCATACCCCCTAGGAGGTTTATCCAAGTTGCTGTGTTGTATACTGCGCAAACAGAGTGCTGTGGAATTTGCTGTGCCTTTTGATTTTTTTTACACATGTGAGTGGAACTGTTGGAGTGTTATTTGAAGTGTGTGTTAATAAATTAAGTTACGTTATCACACTATTGGGAGCTTCTTTTTAATTTACATATGGAACGTATTTCCGGATGGAGAAATGTTTAACCCATTCCAGTTGATCTGAGTCTCTATGCTTTAAAGCCTCATACGAAAGTGGAGGCATGGGGAGCTGGTGAGTGAATTTTCACTGGGAGTGGGTTCACTGAACACGCAGGTGTGGTGGAAGGAGTTCATAGAAGATAATTACACCCCTGGAATTGAAAGGACTTGCTGTGGCACACTATTTGGTGTCTTTTTGATCACGATCACAGACACTTATATTTATTATTTTTTTGATCGTTTCACATTTTTTTGTGTTGTTATCACACAAGGATTGACACAAGGATTGATTGTTTCACATTTCTTTGTGTTGTCACTACACAAGGATTGGTTTATAGAAGCTGTTGAAGCAGTATTGTCATTAAGTCACTATTTGTACCTTTATTTGGTGTTTACTATATTTATATATTTATGTTTTTTAGAATATACCTGTAAATAGGTGTTCACTAGATAATTTATTTAATTCACTGTAAGAGGTGGGAATAGTTCTGTAGGAAGCGCCACGTTTTATTTCTTCACGTGTGGTTTACTTCACCATAGACACGTTATAGATTTAAATATATATGGTTTAATTGTAGTACACTACGTGGCAGCTATAGTTAGGTTTTTACACCAACCGTTGATATTCATTATTAAGGTTGACTCTCCGAGGCGCAGTGGTGGGTAACTAAGTATAGATTGGGGATTATACTTAAGAGACCGTTCAGTAGTAGAATTCAATAACAAAACTACTTATATTTCTCTTAAACTTATATGATCCCAACTAAGTGTTACAGAATCCATTCTCTCCTTAGATCTCCCCTCCCTCTGGGCTGATGCCACCCACTTATCCTAAGCTCCAAGTCACAAAACCACCTACTTATTTTAAGGTTTCAAGGCACCATCCTTCTAACTGTTCCAAATGGGGAGGTTCCCAGCTAACTATGAGCTTTGTGTTTTGGGCAAGACACCCTACGTGACTGACTATTGGCAGCTTTGATCAAGACCTTGGGTCCTACCTACCTTATGTGTCTTCTACCTATATGGCTACATTTGGACCTGGCATGAAGCTTGCTGTACAAAGCAGATATGAGTGTGTGAGCATTGTTTTCTAAACAAACTTGATTAACAAAATTGCTAAGTGTTTGTTTCCTGTTTCAGCTGTTATCGAGAATGGAATTGCATGGAAGGCGATGAGATAAAAAAAATTTTCACCAGTGTGCACCAAATCACAGGTAATCCCAGTCCATGCACTTCTGGGTCTCTGAGGTTTTGCAGCAACCTTTTAAAGATGTTGACCGTTTCCTGACAATACAAATAACTGTGATCGCAACTATTGCCCATAGTCAGATTTTCCTGTATCCCGTTATTGTTTAACCACTGGCTAACTGACGTACATAATAACATATTATGCATTAGCACATGGTCATACAAGATCATGGTTGCAGCTGCAGCCGTGATCTTTGCAGATTTTTTTTTAACTGGCAATGGGCTGTTTTGCTAAAGTGATCACTTGTACAGTGTTGTGAAATTGCAACCTGGATGGCAAGGAAAGGAAGAGGGGGGGGGGGGGCAAATGTGCAACCTTTTCCCTGAACCATACCAGGCCACATGCCCTCAACATAAGAGGATGCCTTGCCAAGAAGGAATCTCCCTTGCAAAGCATCTTTTACCCATGTTGATGTGAATAAGAGCCCCTTCCCTACAAACCTGGCCAGTGGTTGCAGGAGTTTGCAGACAGGGGGCTTATTGGCATCCAGAAGCCCCTCTACTAATAAGTCAATTGTCAATCTCGATGCCCACTGCCCATCAAAACAAAAACCTAATGGCACAGCGCACATGACCAATCCCTAAAGTACCACTTGCTTTTATGCTTCCCGAGCTATCATCAGCTACAGTGGCTTGCGAAAGTATTCGGCCCCCTTGAACTTTTCAACCTTTTGCCACATTTCAGGCTTCAAACATAAAGATATAAAATTTAAATTTTTTGTGAAGAATCACCAACAAGTGGGACACAATTGTGAAGTGGAACGAAATCTACTGGATATTTTCAACTTTTTTAGCAATTAAAAAACTGAAAAGTGGTGCGTGCAAAATTATTCGGCCCCTTTACTTTCAGTGCAGCAAACTCACTCCAGAAGTTCAGCGAGGATCTCTGAATGATCCAATGTTGTCCTAAATGACTGATGGGGATAAATAGAATCCACCTGTGTGTAATCAAGTCTCTGTATAAATGCCCCTGCTCTGTGATAGTCTCAGGGTTCTGTTGAAAGCGCAGAGAGCATCATGAAGACCAAGGAACACACCAGTCAGGTCCGTAATACTATTGTGGAGAAGTTTAAAGCCGGATTTGGATACAAAAAGATTTCCCAAGCTTTAAACATCCCAAGGAGCACTGTGCAAGCGATCATTTTGAAATGGAAGGAGTATCAGACCACTGCAAATCTACCAAGACCTGGCTGTCCCTCTAAACTTTCAGCTCAGACAAGGAGAAGACTGATCAGAGATGCAGCCAAGAGGCCCATGATCACTCTGGATGAACTGCAGAGAACTACAGCTGAGGTGGGAGAGTCTATCCATAGGACAACAATCAGTCGTACACTGCACAAATCTGGCCTTGATGGAAGAGTGGCAAGAAGAAAGCCATTTCTCAAAGATATCCATAAAAAGTCTCGTCTAAAGTTTGCCACAAGCCACCTGGGAGACACACCAAACATGTGGAAGAAGGTGCTCTGGTCCACTGAAACCAAAATCGAACTTTTTGGCCACAATGCAAAACGATATGTTTGGCGTAAAAGCAACACAGCTCATCACACTCAACACACCATCCCCACTGTCAAACATGGTGGTGGCAGCATCATGGTTTGGGCCTGCTTTTCTTTAGCAGGGACAGGGAAGATGGTTAAAATTGAGGGGAAGATGGATGCAGCCCAATATATACAAAATAATTCTGCGCTACCCAAAGAGGGAAGGAAACGAAAGCAGCTAACACGACCAACAAAGTATAAATGGGGAAAGCAGAGAACAAGTGTAGCGCTATACAATGTCCAACATGAACGCCAATTGGCCAGTCAGTATACAGTGAAAGGAATCAACCGTATCTAGGAAATAAAAAATAAAAAATAGGTAGTCCTCATGAAAACATTTTAAAACAGAAACTTCCGGCATCCAAAATGCAGACAAGCCCACTCCCACCAAGAGATGAAAAGGCTTACCAGATGAGATGGACCCAAAGGGGCACACGCCGAGTTGGGCCGGATAAGGCTTGGGTGGTGAGTGGCTGTGCTTGGCCCGAAGAAATGATGTTAATAAGTGATCCCACGGATTACTGTATCCCTCCAAATGGCACCCGGGTCCTGAAGGGTGTAGGCAATCTCGCGGATATGGATGGTCCTGCAGATCCCGGAAGGGTGGGGTATTACGTGAATGAATCCCTCAAGGCGATATTCCATGGACCAGAAGATGGTGTTAATAAGTGAGGAGAGAAAGGAAGGGCCACATAGTGTAAATCCGAAAACAAACATTTTATTTAAAATATATAGATGTACACTCACATGTAGATCCAAAGTAAAAAACAGTGCTGTGAGAAAGTGGCGACAGTGGGGTCCTACCCAACGCGTTTCGTCTTCAAAGACGGCGTCTGGGGGAAGACGAAACGCGTCAGTTAGGACCCCACTGTCGCCACTTTCTCACAGCGCTGTTTTTCACTTTGGATCTACATGTGAGTGTACATCTATATATGAAAAGTTCAAGGGGGCCGAATACTTTCGCAAGCCCCTGTATATAATGGAAGTGGTGACAAAATTGCCCATATATGGCCATGGTCATAGTTGAAAAGGGTATTGCCCAAATATGGCCATCTGGCCATATTTATACAATGATCCCTGATCCCTGCCCAGTGAAAAAAAACATGTAAGTGAATGGCCTAGGTGACTGGTAAGGACGCTTCCTTAGTAACCATGTACAGCTGGAAGCTGTTTTGTTTATCCACGCCTAACGCCCTAAAGGTTCAATGTTTGGACGAGCTTCTGAACAGCCAGTGTTTAGTCCAAACTTACATTCAGAAAGAACACTGAGCTTATCCCTACTGAGGATGTTGGGCTACCATTTATAATTTTTTGTCTTTTGGCTTAATTCAACAGATATGTATCTTTTTTCAATCTATGTATGTAACTACGTATGTATGTGTGTAATGGCTTCAACAATAGTTTTGTTACTCAGACTCAGACTAAATCTCATAATGTTCTTAGGACAATTTAGAGAATTAAAACAAACATTGGATCATGTTGCTTTGGGAATAAATATTTTAGTAGCTTACCAGTTATTTTAACGCCAAACAATTTTTGAGCAAAGTGGGAGCTTGGCTTGGTTACAAACAGCCATATTTATCTTCAAAATAGGGACATGCACATACTCAGATAAAAAATGTAATTTTGATTCACAGGCATCCAACCCATTGTTGTGATCACGCGCTGTTCCTCAGGGAATTGGAAGAAAATTGAGGCCAAATTTGTAGAGTTTGGTTGCACACGCATTGTGGCCATGGAAAATTACACTGAAAATAACGGGACACGAACCAGAGAGACCGATGAGAATGTCCTGAAACTTCTGACAATGTGCATTGAGGAGGCGGAGACTGGAATTGGGAAATTGGCGAAACAGGATCCTTCCAGGAGACCAATCAAAATGATGATGGGGCAAATTGACCAAGACTTAGAACTGTTGAGAAAGACCAAGTTAAAATATGAAACATTTTGAAGTAAATTGTGCTGAAAGCAACAGTCACCTCACTGATGTTTTTGTGTTCTGAGATTTTTTATAAAATCTCAGTGTATAATAATAATATTATTATTAATTATTATAATAGTTTAAGAAACATAGTTAAAACTAAACTTTTGCGAAAAAATTAAATACATTCAAAGGTTGCTTTTAAAAAAAAATTACATTAATTAACCACCTGCTTACTGAGCACTTAAACCCCCCCCCCTTCTGCCCAGACCAATTTTAAGCTTTCAGCGCTGTCACACTTTGAATGACAATAGCGTGGTCATGCTATACTGTACCCAAATTCTATTTGTAGCATGTTTTTCACACAAATAGAGCTTTCTTTTGATGGTATTTAATCATTACTGGGGTTTTTATCTTTTGCTAAAAAAAAGCCAGTATTTTAAAAATAACAATAAAAAAAGAGGTTTCCTAGTTTCTTTTTTGCAAACAGGTAATTTTTCTCCTTCGTTGATATGCTCTGATGAGGCTGCGCTGATGGGATCTGATGGGCTGTACTGATAGGTACAGATAAGGCGGCACTGATAAGGCGGCACTGATAAGGCTGCACTGATGGGCACTGATACGTGGCATTGATGGTTGAAACTGATGGGTGGCACTGATGGGCACTGATAGGTGTCACTGATAGGTAGCACTGATAGATGGCACTGATAGGTGGCACTGATGGGCACTGATAGGTGGCACTGATGGGTACCAATGGGCACTGGTAGGTAACACTGTTAGCCAGCACAGGTGATGAGGCATTGATTGGCACTGATAGGTGGCACTGGGCATTGATAGGTGGCACTGTGGGCAATTGTAGGTGCACTGTTGTGCACTGGTAGGTGGTACTGGTGGGCACTGGCAGGTGGCACAGGTGGGTACAGATGAGGCAGTGGCTGCTTTCCGTGATCGGGACCGATATCCCTCTGACAGCCGCTGGAGCGTGATGGAAAAAAATAGCCGATTACCGGCTCTGTTTACATCACATTATCAGCTGTCATTGGCTGACAACTGATCACGTGGTAAAGGGTCGGGATTGACCCCTTACTCCGATCTATGATCAGCCGAGTCTCCTTGACTCGCTGATCACAGAGCGTGCCGCGCGCACCCAGCAGGGGGCGCGCAGGCCGCTTGAGAACGGGATGATGTCTATTGACCGCCTCCCGGAAGTATGTCCGTGCTGTAGCTGTCATTCGGCTATAGCGCGGACGGAAATGGGTGAAAGTAAGACATCAAATAAAACTTTCTGGTTCCTTGAAAAACTCCAAACTCATATTTAGTCATTTCCAGGAAGTCGATCAAAACAATGATTGGGCAAGCTGACCAAGACTTACAACTGCCAAGACAGACCAAATTAAAATGTGAAACATTTTTGAAGTAAACCGGGCTGAATGCAATAGTCACCTCACCAATGTTCTGAGATTTTCTAAAATCTCTTTGTATAATATTCATATTATTATTATTATACAGGGTTTATATAGTGCCAACAGTTTGCGCAACGCTTTACAATATAAAGGGAAAAAATACAGCAGCAATACAATTCAATACAAGAGGGTTATCAGGGTCCTGCTCCTGTGAGCTTACAATCTAATTGGGAACGGCTATTGAAACAAAAGGTAGTAACTATGAGGGATGAACTGATGGGAGAAGATTAGGTTATTAGCTAAATGCGGGATAAGCCTTGCTAAAGAGATGATTTTTCAGGGATCGCCTAAAAGTGGACAGAGTAGGCGATAGCTGGACAGGTTAGGGTAGTGAGTTCCAGAGGATGGAAGAGGCTCTGGAGAAGTCCTGGAGACGAGCATGGGAGGATGAGACAAGGGAGCTAAGGAGCAGGAGGTTTTTGGGAGGAGAGGAGAGGATGGTTTGGTTTAGTGATGTTTGGAGATATGATTAGTTATGTAGCTCGGGGCAGAGTTGTATATGGCTTTGTATGTTATTTGGTAATGTTTCGAATTTTATTATTATGAATTTTATTATTATTATTATTATTAATATTATTATTAATATAACAAGTCACCCCTTTTGCATTAGAAGTTTTTTCTTTCATATTAGATGCCCCCCATTACATCAGAGTCCCCTTTTCAGATCAGGGTTGTCCTTTCACATCAGAAGCCTCCTTCAAATCAAAGTCCCCACTCCCATCAGAAGTCCCCATCCATCACATCAAGGCCCCCCTTCGAATTCGAACTTCCTCTTCACATCAGTGTCCCCCTTTCCCATCAGATGGCCCATCACATGAAAGCCCCCCCCCCCCTCTCTTTTTGTCAGAGTCTCCCTCCCACATCAGAAGCCCCTTATCACATTAGAGTTGCTGTGGGTCAGGAAAAATCTTGTAGTGGTCTAGATGAGGCTTGCTCACGGGTCATAATTTGGAGATCCCTGCCCTATATGAATTAGTACCCACTTCCTTTTTTTGTTGAATTAAATTAAGACACCAATTTGTACTTTTTCTGGTGCCTTCAATAACTCCAAACTTCTATTTAGTAATTTCACAGAAGCCCTTATACTGAAGCCATTTCCTATATTGTATACATAACTTTTTGGATACAACATGCATCACATACAGATAATATAACTGTTACAGTACATCCTGTTGTCAACATTATGGGCAAAATTATAACTTATCTGCTTCCTCGGATAAATCTTCTTTGCTATAAAGTATAAACAATCTATTTGAAAAAAATATATATTGTAGATTATTATATTACAGTAATACAATCATTACTTTGGCAGCTTGCTGTTGTATCAAAAACTCTTATGCCGCGTACACACGATCGCATATTCCGACAACAAAATCCATGTTTTTTTTTTCCGACAGATGTTGGCTCAAACTTGTCTTGCATACACACGGTCACACAAATGTTGTCGTAAATTACGAACGTCAAGAACGCGGTGACGTACAACACGTACGACAAGCCGAGAAAAATGAAGTTCAATAGCCAGTGCGGCTCTTCTGCTTGATTCCGAGCATGCGTGGAATTTTGTGCGTCGGAATTGTGTACACATGATTGGAAATTACGACAACGGATTTTATTGTCAGAAAATTTGAGATCCAGATCTCAAATTTTGTTTGTCAGAAATTCCGACAGAAAATGTCCGATGTAGCCTACACACGGTCGGAATTTCCGACAACAAGCTCCCATTGAACATTTGTTGTCGGAAATTCACACTGTGTGTACGCGGCATTAGAGTTGTATTTATTAAAAAACACACTCACCGGCCACTTTATTAGGTACACCTTGCTAGTACCAGGTTGGAAACCCTTTGGCCTTCAGAACTGCCTTCATTCTTTGTGGCATAGATTCAAAAAGGTGTTGGAAACATTCCTCTGAGATTTTGGTCCATAGTAACATGTTATATTGTAAAGCGCTGCGTAAACTGTTGGCGCTATATAAATCCTGAATAATAATAATAATAATAATAATAGCATCACGCAGTTGCTGCAGATTTGTCGGCTGCACATCCATGATGCAAATTTCCCTCCCCTCTCTCCTCTCTCCACCACATTCCAAGGGTGCTCTATTGGATTGAGATCTGGTGAGTGTGGAGGCCATGTGACCTCATTGTCATGTTCAAGAACCCAGTGGTGAGATGATTTGAGCTTTGTGACAGAAGATGGGTACACTGTAGTCATAAAGGGATAGACATGGTCAGCAACAATACTCAGGTAGGCCGTGACGTTTTAAACGATGCTCAATTGGTACTAAGGGGCCCAAAGTGTGCCAAGAAAATATCCTGCACACCATTACACCACCACCAGCCTGAACCGTTGATACAAGGAAGGATAGATCCATGCTTTCATATGTTTATGCCAAATTCTGACCCTACCATCTGAATTTGGCAGCTGAAATCGAGACTCATCAGACCAGACAATGTTTTTCCAATCTTCTATTGTCCAATTTTGGTGAGCCTGTGCAAATTGTAGCTTCAGTCTCCTGTTCTTAGCTGACAGGAGTGGCACCCGATGTATTCTTCTGCTCCTGTATCTGCTTCAAGGTTCGATGTGTTGTGCGTTCAGAGATGGTATTCTGCATACCTTGGTTGTAACAAGTGGTTATTTGAGTTATGCCCCGTACACACGGTCGGATTTTCCGATGGAAAATGTCCGATCGGAGCGTGTTGTCGGAAATTCCGACAGTGTGTGGGCTCCATCGGACATTTTCCATCGGATTTTCCGACACACAAAGTTGGACAGCAGGAGATAAAATTTTCCGACAACAAAATCCGTTGTCGGAAATTCCGATCGTGTGTACACAAATCCGACGGACAAAGTGCCACGCATGCTCAGAATAAATAAAGAGATGAAAGCTATTGGCCACTGCCCCGTTTATAGTCCCGACGTACGTGTTTTACGTCACCGCGTTTAGAACGATCGGATTTTCCGACAACTTTGTGTGACCGTGTGTATGCAAGACAAGTTTGAGCCAACATCCGACGGAAAAAATCCTAGGATTTTGTTGTCAGAATGTCCGAACAAAGTCCGACCGTGTGTACGGGGCATTACTGTTACCTTTCTATCATCTCAAACCAGTCTGCCCATTCTCCTCTGACATCCAAAAGGCATTTTCCTCCACACAACTGCCGCTTACTGGATATTTTCTCTTTTTAAGACCATTCTCTGTAAACCCTAGAGATGGTTGTGCGTGAAAATCCCAGTAGATTAGCAGTTTTTGAAATACTCAGACCAGTTTTTGAAATACTCAGACTCAGACAATCCCCTTTCTTCCCCATTCTGATGCTCTGTTTAAACGTCAGCTCCCTTCTGCTTGGAAGCTCCAGGCTCCTTCTCCTTAGACTTGTCTGCCCCTCGTAGCATCCGCTGTGACAGGGCAGTGACACCATGTTTGGAGACGGGGGCATGCAACATCATACCTCTTAGATCTGGTCATCTCTGCAACTGGCTCCAGGGAGTATTTAGAGCATGCCAGGAGCGGGAGAAGCGGTGATGTGAGCTGGGGAGAGGATCTTTGAAGGATTGGCACATAGGAGCTCAGAGAAGCACATGCCGCGCTTGGCTCCGCCCTACCTTGGAAGGAGCTTTAAACACCCAGAGGGCATGGAATTCACTTACAGGACCACCTTGTAGATACAGTACCTTAAAAAAATATGCATACCCCTTGAAATTTTCCACATTTTGTCATGTTACAAGCCAAAAACGTAAATGTATTTTATTAGGATTTTATGTGATTGACCAACACAAAGTGGCACATGACTGTGAAGTGGAAGGGAAATGATAAATGGTTTTCCAATTTTTTTACAAATAAATATCTGAAAAGTGTGGCGTGCATTTGTATTCAGCCCCCTTTACTCTGATACTCCTAACTAAAATCAGGTGGAACCAATTGCCTTCAGAAGTCACCTAGTTAGTAGAGTCCACCTGTGTGTAATTTAATCTCAGTATAAATACAGCTTCTCTGTGAAGCCCTCAGAGGTTTGTTAGAGAACCTTAGTGAACAAACAGCATCATGAATGCCAAGGAACACACTAGACAGGCCAAGACCAAAACCTACCTGCAAACCTACCAAGACATGGCCATCCACCTAAACTGACAAGCCGGGCAAGGAGAGCAATATTCAGAGAAGCAGCCAAGAGGCCCATGGTAACTCTGGAGGAGCTGCAGAGATCCACAGCTCAGGTGGGAGAATCTGTCCACATGACAACTATGAGTTGTGCACTCCACAAATCTGGCCTTTATGTAAGAGTGGCAAGAAGAAAGCCATTGTTTAGAGAAAGCCTTATGAAGTTATGTTTTCCAGCTTGTGAGAAGCCATGTGGAGGACACAGCAAACATGTGGAAGAATGTGCTCTGGTCAGGTGAGACCAAAATTTAACTTTTTGGCCTAAAAGCAAAACACTATATGTGGCTGAAAACTAACCGTGCACATCACCCTGAACCCACCATCCCCACTGTAAAACATGGTGGTGGCAGCATCATGTTGTGCAGATGCTTTTCTTCAGCAGGGACAGAGAAGCTGGTCAGAGTTGATGGGAAGATGGATGGAGCCAAATACAGGGAAATCTTAAGAAGAAAACCTGTTAGAGTCTGCAAAAGACTTGAGACTGCGGCGGAGGTTCACCTTCCAGCAGGGCAATGACCCTAAACATACAGCCAGAGCCACAATGGAATGGTTTTGATCAGAGCATATTAATGTGTTAGAATGGCCCAGTCAAAGTCCAGACCTAAATCCAATTGAGAATCTGTGGCAAGACTTGAAAATTGCTGTTCACAGACGCTCTCCATCCAATCTGACAGAGCTTGAGCTATTTTGCAAAGAGGAATGGGCAAAAATGTCACTCTCTAGATGTACAAAGCTGGTAGAGACATACCCAAAAAGACTTGCAGCTGTAATTGCAGCAAAAGGTGGTTCTACAAAGTATTGACTTAGGGGGGCTGAATACAAATGCACACCACACTTTTCAGATATTCATTTGTAAAAAAAATTAAAAAAAACATTTAGCATTTTCCTTTCACTTCACATTTATGTGCCACTTTGTGTTGGTCTATCACATGAAATCCCAAAAAAATACATTTACATTTTTGGTTGTAACATGAAAAAATGTGGAAAATTCCAAGGGGTATGAATACTTTTTCAAGGCACTGTAGGTATGACATGCACAATCATTTGATACAGTATTTATTTTTTAGCTGTCAGTATAAATACACTAATGTACACTGTGAGAATGGCATTGGGTTTTAGCCAAGTGATTTGTGATACGTGACCTGTAATTTTCTAGCTACAGGCGGTGCTTAGCAGGAAGAAATATACAGGGCCATATCATTACAAGGTAATTCTTAAGGACTTTGGCACTTCATTCTCTTATGCAAATTTGTTTCAGAAATTATGTTTTTGATTTTCCTTGGCTTCCTTTACTGCACTTGTCAGTTTTGCTTCGGTCTTGGAAATGTCTGGACACAACATCACTGGATCTACTGGTAAGGAACATACTAATACAAGGGCACATTATTATTTGTCTGTTAGGGCACAGCTGGGTGGAACTCTCCATATTGAAAAAAAGGGGGCGCTCTAACTAATCTCGCAGGAATCACTGCAATACTGGGACCTGCCAATATGAAATTAGAAGCTTTTTTCCTTCTTCTTGACAGAGAAGGGTATAGCAGGTGATCAGCTTTACATAGACTGTCCAGATTATTACAATTGCTATTGACAAAACGTTTAGTACCAAAATTGTCTATAACTAAAAGTGTCTGTATGCATGTAATAGGGACAGAAGAGTGAAAGCTCCTCTAGAACAGAGACAAATGGGAACACTTCACTGAGCTTCAGTATGGATTATCTAAGATTTTCAATCACTGGGCAATTTATTAGGAACTAATCCTAAACCAGTAGGAATATTGGTTTGGGCCTCTTTTTGCTCTTTAAATTCTACATTCTTCAAACATTCTTTTGAGATTCTGGTCCATGTTGACATGGGTTCCATGAATTTTCCATGGTATGGATTTCACATTCCTTTGAGATTCAGGTCCTTGTTAATATGAGTTCCATGGATTCTCTGTGGTACTGATTTCACATTCCACAAATATTCTTTTGAGATTCAGGTCCATGTTGACATGGATTCCATGAATTCTCTGTGGTATGAATTTCACATTCCACAAGCATTCTTTTGAGATTTAGGTCCATGTTGACATGAGTTGCATAGATTTGCAGTGGTATGAATTTCACATTCCTTTGAGATTCAGGTCCACGTTGACATGGGTTTCATGCATTCTGCAGAGTATGAATTTCACATTCCACAAGCATCTCTTTGAGATTCAGGTCCATGTTGATCTGAGTTCCATGGATTTGCCGTGGTATGGATTTTGCATTTCTTTGAAATTCAGGTCCATGTTGACATGGGTTCCATTGGTTCTCCATATTATGGATTTCACATTCCACAAACATTTTTTTGAGATTCAGGTCCATGTTGACATGAGTTCCATGGATTTGCCGTGGTATGAATCTCACATTCCTTTGAGATTCAGGTCCATGTTGACATAGGTTCCATGGATTCTCCAGGGTATGAATTTCACACTCCACAATCATTCTTTTGAGATTCAGGTCCATGTTGACATGGGTACCACGGATTCTCCATGGTATGGATTTCACATTCCACAAACATTATTTTGAGATTCAGGTCCATGTTGACATGAGTTCAGTGGATTTGCTGTGATATGAATCTCACATCCCTTTGAGATTCAGGTCCATGTTGACATAGGTTCCATGGATTCTCCAGGGTATGGATTTCACACTCCACAATCATTCTTTGGAGATTCAAGTCCATGTTGACATGAGTTCCATGGATTCGCTGTGGTATGGATTTTGCATTCCTTTGAGATTCAGATCCATGTTGACACAAATTCTGTTCCCTTAAAGAGGAACTACACTGCATCTGAACACCACAAACCAAAACGCTGTTTAATTAATTTTTAATATTCAGACCATACTCTTCCATCCTTGTCTCCATGCTTTATGTTGCTGAGAAATCACTTTGAAAAACACCGCATAGCATTTCTGGTTGTAGCCATCTTCATTAAGGGCAGATGATTCATGGAGCATTTACTTCCTGGAATCTATTTGCCCTTAGCTCATGGATGCAGACAGAAGGGTGTGATATGTGACCTGTAATTTTATAGCTACAGGCTGTGCTTAGCGGGAAGAAATATACAGTGCTATATAATCTCAAGGTAATTCTTAAGGACTTTGGCACTTCATTCTCTCTCATTCAAATGCCTTTCAGAAATTATGTTTGTGATTTCCTTGTCCTCCTTTATTGCAGTTGTCATTGTTGCTTCGGTCTTGGAAATTTATGCAAACTACATAGTTGCCAACAGTCCCGATTTTCCCGGGACAATCCCGAATTTGGGACCCTCGTCCCGATTTAAGCTTGTCCCGATAATTTTCCCGGGGTTTTGAGTTTGTCCCAAGAAAATCGGGAATGTTTTTGCTAAAAACCGGCAGCGGCTACACAAACATGGCTGCCGCCACCACCACGAGTGTTATTTCCCCTTGTGTTCAGTGCAATCGGCTTCTCTCTTCAGTGTACAAATAGAAAATTCTATTGTACACTGAAGCCTATTGGCTGCAGGGATTGGCGGCCCCTCCCCACTCTCCACCTAACACAAGGATGTAATCATCTGCCGCTGCTGTCGCCGTCGCCGCCGCCCTTCCGCCCCGTGTGTCAGCTGCACAGAGAGATGTGAGGGGGGGTCCGCTGGGAACTCCAGATATAAGCGGGGGCTCCGCTGGGGGGGAATCCTGGTGTGAGGGGGGTCCGCTACGGACTCCTGATGTGAGGGGGGTCCGCTGGGGACTCTTGATTCGAGGGGGGGCTCCGCTGGGGACTCCTGATGTGAGGGGGGTCCGCTGGGGACTCCTGATGTGAGGGGGGTCCGCTGGGGACTCCTGTGTGAGGGGGGTCCGCTGGGGACTCCTGATGTGAGGGGGGATCCGCTGGGGGCTCCTGATGTGAGGGGGGCTCCACTGGGGACTCCTGATGTGAGGGGGGCTCCACTGGGGACTCCTTATGTAAGGGGGGCTCCGCTGGGGACACCTGATGTAAGGGGGGACTCCGCTGGGGACACCTGATGTAAGGAGGGGCTCCGCTGGGGACACCTAATGTAAGGGGGGCTCTGCTGGGGACACCTGATGTAAGGGGGGCTCCGCTGGGGACACCTGATGTAAGGAAGGACTCTGCTGGGGACAGGCTACGTGGCAGGTGACACGCTAAGGGATACCACTGATTCAGCATTATGGTGAGTTGAATGATTTCATTTTATATTACAATGTAATAATAGAAATAATGCACTTCAATCATCCTGACACCATAACAACCATGGTGGCGGGATGATTGAAGTGCTAACACCAGGTATTTGGAGTATCTTTATCTGCTGATTGTTAAACTTTCTAGAATACACATATTTCCATTGTTATGTAGGATCTGGGGCTGCTGTCCCTCCATCCCTCTCCTCCCCTTTCCCTCTCCATCCCTCATTCATCTCAGATTCTAACCACACCCCCTTTGAGCCACGCCCATTTAAGACACACCCACCATTCACGTAAACCACGCCCTTTTTGTCGCTTCGCGCAGCACATTTGTACTTTTCCCTTGTGCCACACCCACAAACGCATGCCTCGCCCCCTAATTATAACAAGACTCCCTCTACAGCCAAAAAAGTGTCCCTAAAAAAATGTTCACAATGTTGGCAACTATGAAACTAAATCACTGGATCTACTGATAAGGAACATACTGGGCTGAACTCTCAATAAAAAGAAAAAAAAAGAGGGAGCTCTAACTAATCTCACAGGAATCGCTGCAATACTGGGACCTGCAAAAGTTCCAAACCTTTCCTCTCTCTACTGTGCTTTTGTTTTTTGTCTATGGCTTCTTTGGTGGAATTTTTTCACTTCCTCTACTGACAATCCCCAAGACAGACAATGGTAACATCAAAACCTTCCCTGTTTAAAATGAAATCATTTGTTTTTGCTGGATTTAACCTCTAAGGAGCAATTCCCATATAAGAGCCCTGTGACAGAAGGGCCATACTTTTAGCATTATCCATGTCTTGGGCAGTAAAGTGGTGGCCTCACTTACATAACTACCCTGTATTCAGTCTAAGGTTTCCAAAAAGGTGTTCTAGATTCTTTATAGAAGTTTTGCTTTTACTGTTTAATATTTCTTGTCACAATCCACTTTCTGGATCTCCTCTGTCTGTGTGGGTCCAGGAACCATGCAGGACCCTACCACTGACTGCGACATCCTGGAGAAGCTATATTTCGGGTGACAGGTATGAGCGGGTGTGCCTGCAGCTGTGTGGGATGCCGGGACATGGCAAGTCCTCCCTTATTAAAACATGTGTGTGCGTGGTCTAAGAGGGAGATCTGAAGAACGTGGCCGGAGCTGGGAAATCCAATCAACACATCACAATGGAGAGAAAAAGTTTTCATCTGTCAGATAAAATTGTCATCACTGATAACCGAGAGGAGTGAACATAATGAGCAAGGAAGAGTTGGTGGAGATCACAGCTCAGTTCTGTAAGTGACTTTGAAAGGTGACTATAGATTGATGAAAAAAACAAACAGAAAAAAACAGTCTGCAAAAGAAGACTCTTAATGTCGGTTCACACAGGGGCAACACGACTTGCAGGCTGACTCACAGAGGCGACCTACACACGACTTCAGCGGCGACTTGCAAAACGACTTCTGTATAGAAGTCAATGCAAGTCACCTGAAGTCGCCCCAAAAGTAGTACAGGATCCTTTTACTAAGTCGGAGCGACTTGCGTCGCTCCTATTAGAACGGTTCCGTAGTACAGAACGGGACGCGACTTGTCAGGCGGCTAAGTCGCCCGACAAGTCGCCCCTGTGTAAACCGGGGCTGAGGAGTGTGTTTATACAAATTTCTCAAATTTTTCCTGTAAAACTTCTAGTACATACTGTGTATTCTGCTAATTCCCAAAAAAAATGCAATGCTACTAGGCTATTTTCAATTCAGGTCAGATGTTCTTCATTCATAAGAATTGAGTGAATCAGAAAAAAAAAATGCATTATGGCCACTAGATAGAGATTAGGAAACAAGTAAATAAGTACTTATTTCCTGAGATCATCAGCTCCATATAGTGGCCATAATGCAGTATTTTCATGGTCCACCCTATTCTTATAAATGAAGAACATCCAACCTGGAGAGACATTAGCCTAATAACATTGCATTTTGCTGGTGTTTGCACAGAATAAACGTACAAGGAGTTCCATAGGACGACCCCATTCACACCTGAGAATTCTTTAGTTTGAAGCTCCAAAATGCTCGACAAGCCAAATCCCATGCATTTAAAGTGGTAGTAAACTCTGTTACACCACTTGTACCTACAGGTAAGCCTATAATAAGGCTTACCTGTAGGTACTGTGAATATCTCCTAAACTTGCACAGTTTAGGAGATATTCAGAGTGCATGCAGTAGATGGGATCATCAGTGCATGGTTTACAGTGCCAGACCTCCAGAGCCTGTGCCAGAAACAGCGACTTCTGCGCGCATCCACGGGAGTTACGTCATCGCGGCTCTGGCGACTCACAGTGCCAGAGCCCAGAAGAAACACCAGGATGTCAGCATTCTCAGCGGTGAGCGCGCGCCGCTGGAAGGGCTTTAATCTAAGGTAAGTCTTTCACAATGTACTAGTATGAGATGCATACTAGCACATTATGCCGTTGTCTTACAGGGTTTTTTTTTTTTTATTATTCTTCAGTGGTTTACAACCGATTCGAGTCTGGGTTCACATTATTGCGAATTGCATGCGGGTTCCCCGCATCCAATTTGCAATAGCAGGAGATTTTGACCGGCTCTCTATGGAGCCAGTTCACATATCTCTGCTGTGGCTCTGGTGCGAATTTGCACAGGGGCCCTGCTCTTCTTTTGGTCCATTTCAGGTCCGAATTCAGCCAAAAATTCAGACTGAAATCAGACCTGACATGATGAACGGGGACGCATTGGACCCCTACTGTGAGCCGCATGCGAAGTTAGTGTGAACCCAGCCTAAAGGGTTAATTCACCTTCACAAAAACACTGCCTATGCAGGTAAAGGGTGCCTGCGGATAAAATCAAACTGTGCAGCTTTGGTCAAAGTTGAGTAATGGCCTTGATATAGGTGTAGGCCATTTATGTACCTCCTGAAGCCTGGCTGAAAAATTCCACAGAGATGGCATTGCTAAGACACACCTAGCTGTTACTGCTCACCCTTACCACCCCTCTTTCTCTGAATCAAACCGACCCACATGTACTTTCTCTTTCATGTCACAGTAGCTCATAGCTCAGTGATGCTTCTATGTAGGGGATACTGAACTGTGCATGGGTGGGGGTTTGATAGCTCGCTCCTGTGATGGCGTATGTGAGCAGTTAGGCCCTTTTCACACAGGGGGAATCCGCTAGGAGTTTGCCTGCTTAGCGGGGACTCTGTCTGCCGATCCCCACTGAGCAAGGGGATAGCAGGTCTGTGTCTGCACTGCTTATGTAGAGTAGACACAGACACAGCCCGCTCTCCTCTACGGGCGGTCAGAGGTAAACGGACTGCCTGTCCGTTTACACCCTACTGCCACCTGATTCATCTGTTTTTAGCAGATTGGATTGGATGTCGGCGGATGTAAACAGACACATATCCGTTTACACCCGCTGCTCCACAGAGGACAATGAAGGGTCCGATCACATCCGCCTGGAAAACTGACAGGCAGACCCGATTGATCCGCTCGTGTGAAAGGGACCTAACAGGTGGGAGTATTTTAGCAATGTCCTAGCAACAAGACAGGACAGGACGATGTCATCTCTGGAAGTTTTTTGGTGATACGTAAGTCGCCTACACTCATAGCAAGGGCATTATCCAACTTTAGTCAAAATGAAAAAGGAATGTGCAAAATGACCAGTGTCAGTTGTTCATGAACGGCAGCAGCAGTGAGCAGAAAAACAGTCTTGGTTCAATATAACAGGCAAGGAAGTGAATAAAACTCCAGTTAATAGTAAAATGACACTTTATTAGAGACAATTGCATCCACCTACATGACAGACCAACTCTGTGCGCCCAAGGAAGACATTCTGTAGCCAGTGGTATGGGACCCAACACTGTCCCACTCATGGCCAATCTGGGGGGGGGGGGGAGAGATACTGCTGGCATTCATCTGGCATTAACAGCTTTGACCACTGCTACACATGTGGACATTTGGGCACATTACTTGTTTCAGTTACTGATTTGGTGACACCATTGTCCTTGCACTAAAATTTCTGTGTGCTATTCCTGATTTATCATGTACAACTGACACTGGTTATTTTGAGCCTTCTTTTTTAGTGTTCATTGTAATTATACCAAGCTGCACTGGTTGTTGTTAGCTGCATTTGCTCAAGAGTCACAGACCTTTAGAAAGAAGGGGTGGGAGCTAGAGATTTTCTTTGTTATCTGACTTTACAATTTGCACAATTTGGTTTTAGCTACGTGTTAACCACATTATAAAAAATTATACATCTTTTATTGCATATTAAAGTTAAAAGCAAGGTGCAAAATACATATAACCATGCATTGAAAAGATAAAAAATGTAAACATTGGTGTATGTTCCACAAAAAGACAAAGTTTTCACAGTAAGTTTGTACTGATATTGGTCTCGATGCGTTTCATGAAACAATTATCAATTCTTCAGGAGATAATAGAACCCAAATATATATGTAGAGAGACAATGTCATTAAAATAGATAAAGATGAAACAAATACATACTCATACAGAAAACTATGTATGAATAAAGCTCACTTCCCAATCCCTATTGTTAAAGTGATGATACTCATACACAAATGGATACACCAACACCTAAGGCCCAATTTTCTGCAGAGTATATAGTGCAGGCCGTATAGTATATATACACTGCTGTTCAGAGTACATAGGGCCTGGGGACCCCCACGCCCTTTTTTTATTTATTTGGGTGTGGGGTTCCCCTAAATATCCTTACCAGAACTGAAGGGCCTTGTATGGATTTTGGGGGTGACATCCACGCCATTTTTTTGGGGTATTTTTGATATTTTTATCTATATTGCTGGGATCCAACAATAAATTACAGCCACAAGCAGTTTTGAGTGAAATTTTTTCCTTTAGAAATGTCATTTTGCTGTGGCACTGTTATAGACATGGGAAAGATGCGCTACTTTACAGGCATACTAAGGCTTCCCCCAAGGCACGATAGTTAAAGGAATATTTCATTTTTATTGTTTTACTTTTAGCATTATTAAAATCACTGCTCCCGAAAAAACGACCATTTTTAAAACTTTTTTTTGCATTGATCCATGTCCCCTGGGGCAGGACCCGGGTCCCCAAACACTTTTTATGGCAATAACTTGCATATAAGCGTTTAAAATTAGCACTTTTGTTTTTTCACGTTCGTGTCCCATAGATTTTAACGGTGTTCGCATGTTCGAACAAATTTTTTGCCTGTTCGCATGTTCTGCGGGGGTTTTTTGGCTCATCCCTACATGTGAGTGCCATCTTTTTTTTTTTTTTTTTTTTTAGATTATTTTTATTATATTTTCAATGTAGGTACAAAACAGAACAGAGCCTATTGGGCATACCCAGGCTCGGTCAACAAATACATAGAAAACAAAACAAGAGAAAGAAAAAAAAAACCATATAGAAACCTTCTATATGTTTCTAACTAAACCATTGTACGCTCAACCACTTTTGCAGGCTATTCAAATCAGTCTACCAATTCCATGTGTGTGAGTGCCATCTTTACATTGGTATTTGCATATTTAGAGATGTTTAGCTCACCTATAAAGGGGCAGCCACATTCTTTTCACATTATTTTCATTTTTTAGGGCGCCATACACTGGTATTGTATTTGTATTATAGTTTCAACACATTGCCCAGACATGATCCACTGTTGTCACTATCAGGAAGAAAGGTCCAGAGCAATGATGGGCAACCGATGCAGAGTACATGCATGTTCACAGGAAGTTAACGAAACTAGACCACTCAGTCTTTTTTTCTACCATCACTTTTCTATGTTTCTAAGTGGCTGAACGAGGCTGGAGGAGATCAGCAGTGCTGAGATAAAAAAAAGTAAAAGAAAAATGTACAAACACAATTTAAAAATGGCAATTGTTTACCATATACTCCCAGAAGTCCTTTCTACTTTGGGGAAGACTAATTGGCAGACATTACTTGTATTAAGCATATTTTTTGGAGCACACACAATCATTTGATACAGTATTTATTTTTCATCTGTCAGTATAAATACATTTATCTCTGATTAATATGTAGACCCTCACACTTCGTACACTGTGAGAATGCCATTGAACTTTATCCAAGTGATTTGTGATATGTGACCTGTAATTTTTTTAGCTACAGCCAGTGCTTAGCAGGAAGAAATATACAGTGTCATATCATTACGAGGTAATTCTCAAAGAATTTGGCACTTTGTCCTCTCTCATGAAAATTCCTTTCAGTAATTATGTGTGTGATTTGCTTTGCTCCCTTTACTGCTGTTGTCAGTGTTGCTTTCGGTTTTGGAAATTACTGCACACTAAATCACTGGATCTACTGGTAAGGAACATACTAATATAAGGGCATGTTATTGTTTGTCTGTTATTGCACAGGTGGGCTTAGCCAGGACCACCATCAGGGGGGTACAGCTGTTACAACTGTAAGGGGCCTGAGCGACCCGCCTGGGCCAGAAGAAGGCAGGACGGGTGAAGGGGATCAGTGCTGTGCAGTACAGAAACGATCTCACAGTTTCTGCAGTTCTGGTGTCATTGACTCAGACATTGAGCTCTTTACTGCCACTTCTAGCTACTATGTTAAGGTGACCAGATTTTTAAAATGAAATCCGGGGACATATTTTTTTTTTACTAGTAATGGCAGCAATCGACAACTCTTTGCCCGTCTCCGCTGCCGCTGCCGCCGCCCGCCTCTCAGCCTGTCAAGTCTAAAGCCCCATACACACTATCAGATTTTCTGCTGATTTTTTCCTTCAGATTTACCAAAACCATATAATATGAGGTCAAACCTTAGGAGTTTCAATTTGTATGCAATCAGGCAGACCTTTGCACTACATGGTTTTGGTAAATCTGAAGACAAAAATCAGCAGAAAATCTGATAGGGTGTTTAGGCCTTTACTATTCGGGCCCCGGCTACTACTGGATGGGGAGCAGAGGAAGATCACTCCACCAGGGAAGGCAAGGAGTTAAGCAGGCAGGCGGCTGGCCGGGACTTGAGCCAAGGCAGAAGAACATGCAAGTGGAGCTGAATGGGCATGCGCCCAAAACTGAAGAAATAGTCCCTCCGCTCTGACCAGCACATGATTATCAGAAAGGGGCACAGATCATGGAAAAAATAAACCCCCATAAGCTAGTAGGGGCGGCAGAGGAGAAGGGGGGTGCAATTCAGATTTTTTTCTTTTTATTCTGCATGGGCTGTCTTTGAAATTGCCCCAGCCCCTGTTCAAATGCAATCCGGGGACAAAACTGGGGACAGACTTGGTCCGGGGACAGTGTCCTCAATCCGGGGACTGTCCCCAGAATCTGGGGATGTCTGGTCACCCTATACTATGTGCATGTGCACCCATCGTGTGACAGTGATCTGCCTGTACTGTGCTTCTCAGCAACATGTCAGCTTTGTGCAAACAAGCTGGGACCAGGTAGGAAGCTACAAGTAGGGGCTGTGAAGGTAAGGGAGGAGGGCTGTACAGGGCGGGGCCAGAGGCTTGTGTGTACAGATTTGTATATGTGGGGCTGCCATATATCCAGGTGTGTGTGTGGGGGGGGGGGTGGCTGACATAAATACAGGTGTGTGGGGGGGGTGGCTGACATATATACAGGTGTGGGGGGGGGCTGACATTTATACAGTTGTGTGTGGGGGGAACGCTGACATATATACAGGTGTGTGTGTGTGGGGGGGCGTTGCCATATATACAGGTGTTTTTTTTGGGGGGGTTCTGCCATATATACAGGTGTGTGTGGGGGGGCTGCCATATATACAGGTGTGTGTGTGTGGGGGGGGGCACTGACATATATACAGGTGTGTGTGTGGGGGGGCTGACATATATACAGGTGTGTGTGGGGGGCTGACAAATATACAGGTGTTTGTGTGTGTGGGGGGGCTGACATATATACAGGTGTGTGTGGGGGGCTGACAAATATACAGGTGTGTGGGGGCGCTGCCATATATACAGGTGTGTGTGTGTGGGGGGGCGCTGCCATATATACAGGTGTGTGAGGGGGCTGCTATATATACAGGTGTGTGTGTGGGGGGGCGCTGACATATATACAGGTGTGTGTGTGGGGGGCTGACATATATACAGGTGTGTGTGGGGGGGCTGACATATATACAGGTGTGTGTGGGGGGGGACGCTGACATATATACAGGTGTGTGTGGGGGGGGCGCTGACATATATACAGGTGAGTGTGTGGGGGGAGCTGACATATATACAGGTGTGTGTGGGGGGGCTGACATATACACAGGTGTGTGTGGGGGGTCTGACAAATATACAGGTGTGTGGGGGGGCTGACATATATACAGGATTGAGGGGGGCTGAGTGCGTACAGGTGAGGTCGCTGGTGTGAGGATTCGGTAGGTGGGCCCCCATAGACAAGCCCTGGGGAGGGTGTGGAGGGCCTAGGCCTAAAGCTATGTAAGGGGCCCAAAAATTTCTGATGGCTGTCCTGGCTTGACTCTCAATAAAAAGAAAAAAAAGAGGGAGCTCTAACTAATCTCACAGGAATCGTGGCAATACTTCTTCTTTTGACAGAGAAGGGTATAGCTGGTCATCAGATTTACCTGGACTGAAAATCGATTTTTTAGGAACTAATCCTAAACCAGTACAAATATTGGTTTGGGCTTCTCTTTGCTCTGTAAATTCTACATTCCACAAACATTCTTTTGAGATTCTGATCCATGTTGACATGGGTTCCATGGATTCTCTGTGGTATGAATTTCACATTCCACAAGTATTCCTTTGAGATTCAGGCCCATGTTGGCATGCGTTCTATAGATTCTCCAAGGTATGGATTTCGCTTTTTACAAACATTCCTTTGAGATTCAGGTTCATGTTGACATGGATTCCATGAATTCTTCACGTATGAATTCCTCATTCCACAAACATTCCTTTGGGATTCCCGTCCACAATTACATGATATTCTTAATATTTGCAGCTGCACATTCATGCTGCAAATCTCCCATTCTACCACATCTCAAAGATGTTCTAGCGGATTCAGAAAGGTTCACTGGACTACCATCTGTGTGCCTCAGTAGAAATCGGGATTCATCAGACCAGACTACATTTCTCTAATATTCAGCTGTCCAGTTTTGATGTTCCTGTGCCCACAGCAGCCTCAGGTTTCAGTTTTTTGGGCTGAGAGGAGTGGAACCCAATGTCTTCTGCTATGGTAGGCCAAGATTTGGTGTTCTGATTTCAGAGATGCTTTTCTGCTCACCTACATTTGTAAACAGCCTTTTTCTGAGTTACCATAGCCTTTCTGTCAGCTTAGACCAGTCTGGCCCTTACCTCTGACCTTTCTCACCAACAAGAGGAAAATATATGTTGCCAGGGCACCATGGATTCTTATCATAGAATCCAGGGATTAATTAAAGCACTCACATCACAGTGTAACTAGTGCTGATACCACATTTTGGAGCTGTGAAGGTTCCCTTAATCAAGCATATGATGATGTTTTCCTACATGACCCCAAACTGTGATGTGATCGCTTTAATAAATACCTGGAATAAATAAGGATCCATGGTGTGCTGGTGGCATATACTTTCCTGTGTCCTCTGTCAATATCAGTTAAAGCAGTAGTAAAGTCCGCTTTGTGATTTTTACCTACATTAAGGTTTACCTGTAGGCAAACTTAATATCTCCTAAACATGCACCGTTTAGGAGATATTTACTCTGGATGCAGCCGGTGACGTGATCAGCGCATGCACTCTAAAGGTCCGGCATACCAAGCCGGACCTTCAGAGCACCGTGCCGTAACTGAGGGCTCCTGCGCTCATGGAACGAAGACTGGGGGAAGATGGAAGTCCTCTCAGCTGTGACTTTGTTTAAAGTTAAAGTGGTTGTGTAGTGTTTTTTGTAACTTTTACCTACAGGTAAGCCTATAATAAGACTTACCTGTAGGTAAAAAAAATATCCCCTTGCTATGAGCCGCTGACTGCAGCGGCGCATGCGCACAGGGGATTCTCGGCTGAAGGCCCGGCAACTGCCGGACCTTTCCAGGTAAGAAATCTCCTGTGCGCATGCGCGGGAGTGATGACATTGCGGCTCCAGCCACTCACAGCGCTGGAACCGCGATACCCAGAAGACACGCCGAGGCAACATGACAGCTCCCTCGGCGTGGACCAGGTAAGATACTGACGCCTCGTTCTAAGGTAAGTATTTCATAATGAGCTAGTATGCGGTGCATACTAGCTCATTATGCCTTTTGCTTTACAGGGGTAAAAAAAAAAAAATGTTTGCGGGTATACAACCGCTTTAATTAATATGCGATGCATACTAGCACATTATGCTATTATTTTGCAGGGGAAAGTTTTTTTTTTATTGCAGCGGTTTACTACCGCTTTAACCAGCTGATTGGTGTTCCAGCACCCTCTTACTCAAGGCTGTTCCCAGGAATAAGTGCAATGGAAGTATAACTAGTGAATTTCCCACCAACAAGAGGTTTCCAACAACTGCCCCTCCTTAAATTTTTTTTTGCACCATTCTGAATAATCTCTAGAGTCTGTTGTGCATAAAAATTCCAGGAGATCAGCAGATATATAAATACTCAAACCAGCCCATCTGGCGGCAAAAATCATAGTAAAAATTGCTAAGAACAATTTTTGTCTTCATTCTGGTATTTGTAGCAAATTGAACGATTGAATGAATAGGCTGATGTACACATATTCCCAACAGATTGCTAAGTAAAGCTGGCCATAGACTTATTGAAATTCAGCTGGTTCAGTAGAAACCGGTCGAATTTCGGTCCATCTATGGGCAGGTTGATTGTAGTGAAGTCGATCTATTGATCAACTTCAGTACAACCAGCCTGTCGGGTTTTTTCATTGCCTGCGGTTATAGCAGCCAGCAAATCATCATTGTATTCTGCCGGTGGGGAAGACTCACAGCGCTTCCTGCTGGCAGAACACAATAGCGCTGCGGGAGGGATAACCCCATCAACAATGACTGTGTTGATGCAATTGCAACCTGTGTTTGAAGGAAAGAAAATTTGCATAATGTATGGCCTGCCTAAATGTATATCAATAGGTTAAAATACTTGTGAGTGTTTTTATGGGAGACCTCCATTAAGGAACATTTGTCATAAAGCCTCCAGTCATTTTTTTTAATTAATGTTAGTTTTGGATAGAGTCAGAAAGAGTTAACCACTTCAGCTCTGGAAGGCTTACCCCCTCCCTGACCAGGCCATTTTTTGAGATACGGCACTGTGTTACTTTAAGTGACAATTGCGCTGTACACAAATAAAATTTATGTCCTTTTTTCCCACAAATAGAGCTTTATGGTATTTGATCACCTCTGTGGTTTTTATTTTTGCGCTATAAACATAAAAAAAAGGCCAACAATTTTTAAAAAAAAGACAATATTTTTTACTTTCTGCTATAAAACACACCCAATAAAATAATAATGTCTTCATCAATTTAGGCCAATATGCATTCTGCTGTGTGTTTTTGGAAAAAAAAATCCCAATGAGCATATATTGCTTGGTTTGCACAAGAGTCTACAAACTATGGGATATTTTTATGGAATTTCTATTTATTTATGTTTTTTACTAGTAACGGCAGCAATCAGCGACTCATAGCAGGACTGTGACATTGCAGCGGACAAATTGGACACTAAGTGAAACTTTTGACGCTTTTTTAGGGACCAGTGACACCAATACAGTGATCAGTGCTAAAAAAAAATACACTGTCACTGTATTAATGACACTGGCTGGGAAGGGGTTAACATCAGGGGCGATCAAAGGGTTAAATGTGTCCCTAGGAGGTGCTTGCTAACTGTGTGGGGGAGGTGCTTGTACTGTGGAAAGACAGAGATCCGTGTTCCTGCTTAGCAGAAATACAGGATCTCTGTCTTCCCATATCACAGAACGGCGATCCGCCTTGTTTACATAGGCAGACCGCCGTTTTGCCTCTGTCGGGAACAATCGGTGGGTCTCGGTGGACATCTGGACCTGCTGATTGGCTCCCACTGTGTCCAATCACAGCCGGAGTGGGTCGCCGGCGGCATGCATACCCGCCGCAGACCTGGAAGCGCAGAATCACGTACCCGTACCTGTACATGATTCTGCCTGTAGGAGCTGCCGCCCCCACAGTACATATACGTGGGGCGGCCGGCAGGCAAGAGGATAAAATATCCTCCCAGGTTTTTATTTATTCCTGTCTATGACCCATCTGGGAAGATTTTCCCTCACTTCCTGTGACATCTGTAAAAGAAATGAGGAGGGGGCGGTTGTTACTTGGACAGCAATAAAGCATTGTCAAAAGTTCCAAATCTTTCCTCTCTTTACCGTGCTTTTGTTTTTTTGTCTATGATTTCTTTGGAGAGATTTTTTATCACAAAATACCCAATAGGGACTATAATAACAATAAAAAAGTTCCCTATTCAAAATGGAATCATTTGTTTTTGCTGAAGTTAAGCTCTATGTAATTTCTATGTAAGAACTCTGTAAGAGAAGTGCCATACTTTTAGCATCATCCATGTCCTGGGCAGTACCGTGGTGGCTTCACTTACATAACTACCCTGGAATCAGTCTAAGGTTTCCA
This sequence comes from Aquarana catesbeiana, assembly GCF_042186555.1. Lineage (NCBI taxonomy): Eukaryota > Metazoa > Chordata > Amphibia > Anura > Ranidae > Aquarana > Aquarana catesbeiana. The sequence continues at coordinate 74,609,376 of NC_133329.1, read as the reverse complement.
CAAAGGTGTTCTAGATTCTCTATAGAACTTTTATTTTGTACTGTTTGATATTTCTTCTCACACTCAGCTTTCGGGATCTCCTCTGTCTGTGTGGGTCCAGGAACCATGATGGACTGTTCTACTGATCGTGAGATCCTGGAGAAGCTCCACACATATATTCCGGGTGACAGTTGTGAGCAGGTGTGCCTACAGCTGTTTGGGATGCCGGGACATGGCAAGTCCTCCCTTATTAACACATGTGTGTGTGTGGTCCAAGACGGAGTTCTGAGGAACGTGGCCGGAGCTGGGAAATCCAATGAACCCATCACAGTGGAGAGAAAAGATTTTCATCTGACGGATAAAATTGTCATTACTGATAACCGAGGAGTGAGCAAAATGAGCAAGGAAGAGTTGGTGGAGATGAACGCTCAGTTCTGTAAGTGACTTTGAAGGGAGACTTTGGCGTAATGAAAAAAAAAAATAAACAAACAAAAAAAAGTCTGCAAAAGAAGACTCTTAGGGGTGTATTTATAAAAAATTCTTAGTCATTCGTTCTGTAAAACTGCTTGTACACATATTCCGTGCTAATTCCAAAAAAATTTAAAGTTACTGGGCTATTTTCTCTTCAAGTTAGATGTTCTTCATTTAGAGCCCTTTCACACTGGGGCGGGCGGCAGCGTCGGCGGTAAAATGCCGCTATTATCAGCGGCGTTTTACCATCGGTATGCGGCCGCTAGCGTTTTACCCCCCGCTAGCGGCCGAGAAAGGGTTAAATACCACCTCTGCAGAGGCACTTTGCCGGCGATATAGCCGCGCCGTCCCATTGATTTCAATGGGCAGGAGCGGTAAAGGAGCGGTATACACTCCGCTCCTTCACCGCTCCGAAGATGCTGCTAGCAGGACTTTTTTTACCGTCCTGCCAGCGCATCACTCCAGTGTGAAAGCCCTCGGGGCTTTCAGAATGGAATGAAAGTAGCGGCACTTTCGGGTCAGTTTGCAGGCGCTATTATTAGCGCAATATCGCCTGCAAACCGCCCCAGTGTGAAAGGGCTCTTATAAGAATGGCATAGATTAGAAAAAAAATTTGATTTTGCTGGTGTTTGCACAGAATGTATAAGGAATTTCAAAGGACTGAGAGCTTATGTTTTTTTTTTTCTTTAATACACCCCTTCTTAGCCCCCATTCATACCTGAGCATATTGTAATTTGAAGCTCAAAGCTCCAAAATGCTTAACACGCCAAATCCCATACTTTTAAAGGGTTAATTCCCCTTTACAAAAAAAACTGCCTATGCAGGTAATGGTTGCCTACAGATAAAAAACAAACTGTGCATCTTCGATCAAAGTTGAATAATGCCCTTGCTATAGGTGTAGGCCATTTATGTACCTCTCAAAGCCTAACTGGAATACTCCCAGAGATAGCATTGCTAAGACACTCCCAGCTGTTGTAAAGAGGAAAAGAACGCCACTACTCCTGACCAGACCTGGTGAATGCATGATAAAGAGCAGCCTCAGCCTGTATGTCTCCACCAAACCACACACCCTGATGCATTTTTGCCCGCCCACCGGGACTTCATAGAGTCCCAGCTTTTACTGCTCATCCTCACCATTACAGGAGTGATCTCTTTCTCTGATTCAAACCCCTTCACATGTGCTTTCTTTCTCATGTCACAGTAGCTCTAAGCTCAGTGATGCTTGCCTTCCACGGAAGAGATAGTGAACTATGCATGGTGGTGGGTTGAGAGCTCGCTCCTGTGGTGGTGGGTGTGTTTTAGCAATGTCCTAGCAACAAGGCAGGCCAGGATAATGCCATCTCTGGGAGTTTTTCGGCCTGGCATCAAGAGATTTGTAATTGGCCCGCACCCATAGCAAGAGCACTATCCAACTTTAGTTGAAATGATAAAGAAGAAGAAACATAGATAAAAGGAGAAACACAATAAAAGGAGAAAAAAACTCTATAAAACCATTTAGAAACCAAATACCGGACTTCCTATTACATCACTTCCTGTCTGCGTCTACCTCTGATCTCGTCCTACATGTTACGTCACAGTCACATGACTTCATCTTTCTGTGACCATCGTCATGTGGCCATTATAACTTGCTCACATTAGAAGAAGCATAGATAGAGAGCTCCAATAGTGTAGTAAGTTTGTAAAACCAGCCAATTTATTATTAAAATTACACTCGCACAGTAAGAGAAGAAAAAGTGCTTTAAAATCATGTAGAAACCTAATATCGGACTTCCTATTACATCACTTCCGGTCCGTGCCTACCTTCACTCATGCCCTACAGGTTACATCACAGTCACAGAAGGATGAAGTCATGTGACTGTGACATAACGCATAGGGCATGAGTGGAGGTAGACATGGACTGGAAGTTACCTAATAGGAAGTCCGGTATTTGGTAGGAAGGAAGAAACTTGCAAAGCTGTAATGTGAATAGATAAGCTTTCTGCTAATCTATCTCTAGGTTCCCTCCCCAACACAAATTTCCAGCTGCTTTTATCTTGTGTGTCGGAGAACTTGTCAGAAGTTATCATGCTGATAACAGAAGATTGGAGCAGGAGAAAGACATGGGGCTTAGGGCTTTGGAGAGAGATAAGTAAATGCTACAGATATATGTGCCCAGGTCAGATTTCATGAATAGCGTTTACATCCATTTTAACTCTAAATACCTTACCTTAACGGAAAAAAATATTGATAAGTGAATAATAATAATAATAATAATAATAAAGAAATAAAAGCTGATGGAAAAGCTAAAAAAGCTGAAAAACCTAGTAACAAATGATGCAACAGATGACACTTTTGAGCTCACCAAAGCTCAAAAACGCTGTATAAAAATGAGCAAAAATGTGCATAAAAATGCTCCAAAATCGTGCATAAAACTGCATGAAAAACACCCAAAAAACACTCAAAGATGATACGCTCAGGTGTGAATGCAGCCTAAAAATATATGTAAACCCTCACTTTGCAAAACAACCTATTGGGTTACAAATGGAAATGAAAGGCAAACATTTGTGTATAGATATAAAAACATTCTACATCTTCTTTTCCCTTTTTTAGAAGTGATCACATAATATCTTCTCAGCTGCACAGCGTTAATTTTGATGTCAATTTACAATTTAGTTTTAGTCACAGTCTTTTGACTAAAACTCCATTTTAGTTTTGGTCGTATTTTAGTCAACTAAAATCTCCAGTACATTTTAGTTGACTAAAATCTTATGGGTTTAGTTAAAATGTAATGCACTATTTAAAGTGGTTGTAAACTCTCTACTTTCACTTTTGCTCTTTATAATCTACAGTGCTAAACCTGCTGATCGCTGTCTGTAAAATTTCACTTACTGGTACAGTGTCTTCATAATCTGTCCTGCAATCTTTATTAACATCACTGGCGCATGCGCAGTCCGTATTTTCTCTAACGGCACGCTATGTGTGCCGTTTCTATAGCCACAGCATGCCGGGTTATTTCCTTATACTGAAAACGGCACATACAGGAAGTCTCGCGATAGTGTGCTCTTCAGCTTCCACGTCACACAGGTGGGGTGAACCAGAGCAGCACACTGACTTCCATGCGAGCAAGCAGCGATCGCGCATGCGCAAGATTTAGACAGGGAAAGAAAGGAAGGGCGGAATTTACGTCCACACAGGAACAAGAAATTAGTAGTAAAGATGGCGTGGCCGATTTCAGGAAGAAGATATATTTTAGAAAAGCAAAAAAAGGTATTTCCAACACTCATTTTAATAACATTTTAATATGGAAGGCATCTATATACATTGTTGCTTGATAATATTTAAAGAAAAAGAAAAAAAAATCCGGGGTTTACGTCCTCTTTAAGCATTTCTCTAGCATTGGCAAACTCATTATATCCTCCTGGAGTAAAAATCGAGCATATTATTTATGCTATTAAGGTTTGAACATGCACTAAAGACACAGATTTAGCCATTGTGATACATAACCTTTTTATAAATACAAACCAAGTTTCATAAAAAAAAACAAATATATTGCTTTTTGACAAACACAAGTGCAACTTTAAAATATATAAAAAAAACAAAAAAAACTGTAAACTCAATTGGCTGTAATGCCATTTGCACATGTTGCCTGAATATATTACCAACATTAAATTTCGAAAAATAAAAAATAAAAGACATTTTCTTGTTTTTTTTCTTTCAGCAGCTTAGTAGATGCCCCCTACTTATTCTTATGTGGTAATGCAATAGTGCAAAACATGTTAAACCACTTGCAGACCGCCTGCCGTCGTTATACGTCAGCTCTTTGAAGAGGAATATCCTTGTTATGGCAGCAGATAGCTGCCATAATCCCGGTATCCTCTTCTTCAGCGGGTGGTCCGCTTTCAGATAAAAGTGGTCTCTGCGGCGGATTTGCCGCAAGATCACTTTTATCGGACTGGGAAAGGGCCCCCCCCCCTCTCACCATGCTCTGGGGGTCTCCGGACCCACCGCTAGAGGAGGAGACTATAGCGTTCTCTCATGTGAACAGCCCAGAGCCAAGTGAGGGAAAGATGGCCCCCACTCAGCTCCATAGCATTGACTGGCGGAAGGGACGTCATTCCGCCCAATGCTCTTAAAGGAGAAATGTTTATTTATTTTTTTATTGCATTTTAGTGTATGAGATCTGAAGGTCTTTTTGACCCCAAATCTCATATTTAAGAGGTCCTGTCATGCTTTTTTTCTATTACAAGGGATGTTTACATTCTTTGTAATAGGAATAAAAGTGACCCACATTTTTTTTTAAAGGACAGTGTCAAAATAAAAAATAAAAAGTAAAATAAATAAGAAAAAAAATAATGTCCCTCTCTTACATTTACGTTCTGTTTCAGTTCATTGGAATTTATTTTCGTCATAGTTTTTGTCAAATGACTTGATTCGCATTTTATTTTCGAAAACAGCTGATGAAAACCCTAATGCCGCATACACACGAGCAGACTTTCCAGCACACTTGGTCCGGCAGGAAAGGGGGTGGGGACGAGCGAGCCCCCCCCTCCTGAACTATACCAGGCCGCATGCCCTCAACATGGGGGGTGGGTGCTTTGCGCCCGTGGGCCCCCCCATCACAAAGCACCTTGTCCCCATGTTGATGAGGACAAGGGCCTCTTCCCGACAACCCGAAGTCCAGGCCTCTGCTGGCAAAAAAGCGGCATGAAGATAGTGGAGGAGCCGGCAGAAGAACTGGAACACCGGGAGCAGAGGTCGAACATCGGGAGAAGAGGCCAGAGAGAGCGGAGAAGAACCAACCGGACGCCGGGAAAAGAGGAACCAGAGGGACCCCCAAAGTCGCAAGAGGACCCCGGAAGCCGGAAGAAGACCCCCCCGGAGCTGTCTAATAAATTACTTTAAAAACTTGTGTAGTGTGTTTTATTACTGACACTTTTTCCCTAGGTAAATGTACCCCATACTCATTCACATAGGGTGGGGGGGCCGGGATCTGGGGGCCCTCTTATCATAGGGGGCTCCCGGATTCCAATAAGCCCCCCGCCCGCAGACCCCGACAACCAACGGCCAGGGTTGTTGGGAAGAGGCCCTTGTCCTCATCAACATGGGGACAAGGTGCTTTGTGGTGGGGGGGCCCCGCAGGGTGCCCCCTCCCCCAAAGCACACACCCCCCCATGTTGAGGGCATGCGGCCTGGTACGGTTCGGGGGGGGGCGCTCGCTCGTCCCCACCCCCTTTCCTGACCGGCCGGGCTGCATTCTCGGATCGGGGTCTGGTATGGATTTTAGGGGGGACCCCACGCCGTTTTTTCGGCGTAGGGGGTTCCCCTTAAAAATCCATACCAGACCTAAGGGCCTGGTATGCCCCACGACGGGGCTCGCAAGGTGTCAATCTTGCCGATAAAAGCGGCGAGATTGACTTCCTTTTCTAGTCCCGTCGTACCCGAGTCACGTTCAAAATGAATGGACTTGTCTGTGTGTGGGCAAGTCCGTTGATTCTGAAAGTCCGCCGTAACCCGGGCGAAAGTCCGTCGGAAAGACGGGCGGACCTAGCCTGCTGGAAAGTCCGGTCGTGTGTAGGCAAGTCCGCCCGTTCAGGTAGTCCGCCAGAAAGTCCGGCGGAAAGACTGTCGGACCAAGTGTGCCGGAAAGTCCGCTCGTGTGTACGCGGCATAACAAAAATATATTTGTCTACGAAACGAACACTGAGTACGCTGATCTTCCCAGTGAATGGCTGTGCAAGGGGGAAGGCGTGTCAGCACAAGTCTGAGCACAGCTAGAGAACTTACCATGCTGTGCTCTTATGCCTGGTGTGGTCAGTTTTTAATAGGAAAGCATAGGGACTGGCAGGAGCACAAGGGATTACACATAAAGAACAGGATACTTTCTCATACAAGTACATGGTACAGCAGGCTCAAATCAGGAATATGAAATGTTTGGTTTACATATTCTTTAACTGTTGAGCAAAGAACAATACTCCAAAGTTCTCTAGCAAAAGTTGGCATTTTAGGCAGGCAAGTTTGACAGATGTTTCTATTTCTCTTTTATAGGTCATCTTCGAGGCCGGGATAGGGTGGAATGGGAGCGAAGCTTTAGAGAGAATTTAAATGCCGTTGTCGCTTTCGTGTATCAGAATAAGGAAGTGATTGTTCCCATTTTTGTTTACAGGTAATTGCATCTTCCATGGTATGCAAAGGACTCAGCAGTCACACCTAAACACTATAGATTAAAGAGTGTGCACATGCAAACGGTGCCTTGTTACTTAATTGATTTGTGGACATGGTCAAATGTAGGTGTAAAGTAAGGTATCTCCACTCAGTGCCAGCAGCCCAACATATCCTTATCAGTACTGGTCGAAGAGGCAAATTCCTCCCTACATTCAATACCAGTACTCTCCTGACTGCATCCATATCTGATTTCTCAATTTTGATGGATGCCAATAGATTAAACCTCTATTTCCCAGTATCTTTATTGAAGAAATACACTCACTGGTCACTTTATTAGGTACACCTTCCTTGTACCGGGATTGACCCCCTTTTGCCTTTGGAACTGCCTTAAAGCGGAATCCCACCCACATTTCCATGTCTCCACCATCTGCTTTATAGCAGCAAGCTAAAACCACATTGGACGATTTTTTTTTTTGGGTTGATTTACCTTATTTCCACAGGGTAATCTGTTTTTTCCCTGTTTAGCACTGCTGTGGCGAGGTACGTAATTTCCACGATTGGATCATGCCCTCCTCCTCCCTCACTGCCTTCTGGGGTCTGTGTGTGTTGAAGAAGATGACTGGACCATTCAGAAAGCGCGGCGCAACTCGCGCAAGCGCAGTAGGAAACCAGCTGTGAAGCCTGAAGGCTTCACTTCCAGCTTCCCTTACTAGCAATGCTGCCACCTGCACCTGAAGCCGATGGATGGATCGGCTTGGGGTGCCGACATCGCGGGCTCCCTGGACAGGCAAGTGTCCTTATATTAAAAGTCAGCAGCTACAGTGTTTGTAATTTGTTTCTTACAGGCTGAACACCACTTTAGTTCTTCATGGCATATATTTAACAAGGTGTTGGAAACATTGCTCAGAGATTTTGGTCCATAGTGACATGATAGCATCACGCAGTTGCTGCAGATTTGTTGGCTGCACATCCATGATGCGAATCTCCCTCCCCTCTCTCCTCTCTCCACCACATCCCAAAGGTGATCTATTGTATTGAGATCTGGTGAGTGTGGAGACCATTGGAGTACAGGGACCTCATTGTCCAGTGGTGAGATGATTGGAGCTTGGTGACATGGTGCATTATCCTGCTGGAAGGAGCCATCAGAAGATGGGGACACTGTAGTCATAAAGGGATGGACATGGTCAGCAACAATACTCAGGTAGGCCGTGGCATTTAAACGATACTCAATTGGTACTAAAGGAGCCCAAAGTGTGCCAAGAAAATATCCCCCACACCATTACACGCCCACCACCAGCCTGAACCGGTGATACACGGCAGGATGGATCCATGCTTTCATGTTGTTTACGCCAAATGCTGACCCCACCATCTGAATGTTGCAGCTGAAATCCAGACTCATCAGACCAGGCAATGTTTTTCCAATCTTCTATTATACAAGTTTAGTGAGCCCGTGCAAACTGTAGCCTCAGTTTCCTGTTCTTAGGTTCTTAGCTGACAGGAGTGGCACCTGGTGTTGTCTTCTGCTGCTGTAGGCCATCTGCTTCAAGGTTCGATGTGTTGTGCATTCAGAGATGGTGCGCTGCATACCTTGGGTGCATGGGCGCCGCCCCCCCATATTCCTGCCACCGTCTCCCTATCCATGCGCCCGGCCCCTTTCAGGACGCCGGACGCATGGACATGGACTGGTGCCCCCCCATCCTAAAACTTCACCAGCCACCACTGCTTGGGTGTAATGAGTGGTTGTTTGAGTAACTGTTGCCTTTCGATCATCTCGAACCAGTCTGCCCATTCTCCTCTGACCTCAACAAGGCATTTTTCTTCACACAACTGCCGCTCACTGGATATTTTCTCTTTTTTTGGACCATTCTCTGTAAACCCGAGAGATGGCTGTGTGTGAAAATCCCAGTAGATCAGCAGTTTTTGAAATACTCAGACCAGTCCATCTGGCACCAACAACTATGCCACGTTTAAAGACACTTAAATCCCCTTTCTTCCCCATTCTGATGCTCGGTTTGAACTTCAGCAAGTTGTCTTCACCACGCCTAGATGCCTAAATGCCTAAATGCATTGAGTTGCTGCCATGTGATTGGCTGATTAGCAATTTGTGTTGCCAAGCAATGGACCAGGTGTACCTACTAAAGTGGCGGTGAGTGTATCTGTTCCTTGCTGCAGTAACACAACTCAATCTTAACACTGGTATTTGTGTGTACTATCTAGGTCGGGGTTGGCAAGCCATCAATCGACTCGTCGACCGCGCGCAGCTGATGGGTTAATCGGGAACACAGCCCTACAAACAGTCATCCCCAGCCGCCTCCGCCGCTCCCTCTTCCATGCAAAGCGGAGGTTGGGAGAAGTCACAGTACTGGATAGAGGGCGGGGGCATGAGCTGCTGGAACTAACTTTTTACATTAACCAGCAGGTGATTGGTTGCCAGGCAGTCCTAGCAACCAATCACCAGCTTGTTAATTTAAAAAGTTAACTCCACCAGATCCCGCGCCACCCTCTATCCAGTACTGTGTGATTTTTCCCACTCTCTGCTATACACTGGTGTAAATTAGGAGAGTGCTATCTACACACTGGTGTGAAGGGGACAGAGTGTGTGGGGGGGCTGTAGAGTGTGGGGGGGGTGAAGAGGACATCGCACTGGGAGGGCAGAGGGAAAAGGACATTACAGGGGGGGGGGTAAAGGGGACAGAGGGAACTGCATGGGGGGCACAGAGGATACTACAGTGGGGGGGGGGTGTGTGTAGGGGACAGTGCATGGGAGGACAAAGGACACTACAGTGGGGAGTGAAGGTGACAGAGGACACTACAGTGGGGGGAGGGTGTAAAGGAGACATTACTTTGGGGGCAGAGGACTTCGCATGGGAGGGCAGAGGACACTACCGTGAGTGGGGGTGATGGGGACAGAGGACACTGCATTGGGGGGGGATGCAGAGGACAGTACAGTGGGTGGGGGATGTGAAGGGGACAGAGAACATTGCTTTTTGGGGAGGGGCAGAGGACACAAGTGGGGGGGTGAAGGGGACAGAACACACTGCACGGGGGGGGGGTCGCTACAGTGGGGGGAGGGTGTAAAGGGGACAGATAACATTGGTTTTTGGGGAGGAGCAGAGGACACAAATGGGGGGGTGAAGGGGACAGAGGACACTGCATTGGGGGGCACAGAGGATACTACAGCGGGGGAAGAGTATGAAGCGACGGAGGACATTGCTTGGGGGGGGGGCAGAGGACACAAAAGTGAGGGTGTCTGAAGGGGACAGAGGACACTGCTTTTGGGGGGGCACAGGACACTGCAATAGTAGGTGGGGCAGATGACACTATAGTGGGGGAGGGGGGTGTGATGTGAATCGGGCCAGGACACTGCTATGGGGAGGCAGAGAACACTATGGCATGTATGGGGGCAGAGGTCCATACTGTGGGAGTGGGGAGGAAAACTACTGGGGGGGGGGGGCAGAGGACACTATGGTGAGGGGAATGATATAAAGATGAGTGGAGGACATTAGTGGGAGTGGGGGAAATGGGGGGGGGTGCACAGGACACTATGCTGTGCTTTTATTGGGCGCTAGACAGTTATTTTTTTTTTTAAACAGCGAACCCCCCACCCCCCCTTCCCCCGGGGATCTTTGATTTCCTCCATGTTGTCAAGGTAGATCTCAACCTCTGAAATGTTGCCTACCCCTGATTTAGGTTGTCTTATATCATTACCGCCACAGACACAATTGCCAAGTCTTATGTAGATGGATAATAGTGGGAACCAGGAATTATGATAGAGGGTCCCTGAGAAAAAGGATCAGTCAGGCTTCAGATGCCGAGGTACCTACATTTTCTATAGCTGTTTCAGAACTCAAAAGCTTGCCAACAGCCTTGAGTTGTCAGGTTTGTTGGCCTAGAGGGGTATGTCCAGTAGGGGTAAACTAATCAATCCACATGAGTTACAATTCTCAGTAAGTTTAGCTACTATCTGCCAGTTCACTTCTGGTATAGAATGTGCAGTGGAACCTTCCATATAGGAAGCTTGCTCACTCTATGGCCCCACACTAGGGAATGGTTGGACAGGACATGACATATGAAAACTGAAAAAGAAAAGGAGGGATTATAGAACTGCTGATCACAACAGCCAAACAAGTTTAAATTCTGTAATCCAGGCTAGGAAAATAAACTTGAAAAGTAATTTTTTGCCAAAGTTTTTACATGTGTCAGATGAGCATTACTGCAATGTTAGGAAGTTTTTCTAACTTGTTCCTCTCTTCTGATTGCCCCAGTGCTGAGAGTTTGGTTACAGAAGAACGATACAGAGAGTTGGAACCGTTCATCAGAGATGCCCATAGAATCACAGGTAATCACAAGTGTCAAGCCCTTAGCAAGAAACCTTCTTTCCATTTTCTAGTTGCCAGTAGGACTTGAGGTCAGTGGGGGCTGGTGTTCAATACTTTGGGGGGGGGGGCAAACCAAGGCCACCCCCCCCACACAGAAGATGGACGGGAAGAAGGGGATCAGCCCCCCCCCCCCACAGGAGATGGACAGATGGGGATGCGGCGATCAGAGGCCTCCTTACCGTAGGAGGCAGATGACGAGGATGACACTTTCATCTCCCCTCCTAATCCCTCCACTGTCCGAGGCGGGAAGTGCTGGATGTGGCTGCAGGTGGGCTGTCTCTCGAAGAGGGAGCTGAGTCCTGGCTGGAGAGGACCGCTGGCTGAGCTGCTCTCTGACTCTTCCAAGCTCCGGGGTCGTTGGTTCTCCTCACTGTCGAACAGGAAGTGGGTCCTAAGACTCTCTGGCCAATCAGGTTTCAGGGCCTGCTTTCTGATTGGCTGGGAGGAGAATCAGGAAGACAATAGCAAATATTTATTTGTTATTGTCACACAACTGGGTGGGCTCAGGGCGCAGCCAACCCTTTTTTGAAGCCAATTAGATCCTCAGGCTCTAATCACGTGCTTCAAAAAAATAAATAAACCCCATTGTAATCCATGCGTCCGATGCCCTGCATGTAGATTAGACAAACAAAGACATGGGCGGCATACCCTAACTATGCATTACATTAAAGATGGTGCGACCAGATTCCCATATTTGCTTATTTGCTTATTATGTATAGCCTTGTAGGATTTAAATTACATTTTTTTATGTGTGCACTATAGTCTTTTGTTCTGCATGTGGATTAGGGGCTGGGGGCATGGATTAGGGGGGTGGCGCCCCTGCACCCCTAATGGACGGGCTGCCACTGATCAGAACAGAGGCCCTGGTTAGGAGGTGAAGAATTGCAGATCGATGCTGATGGTAGTAATGGCTGCTCACAACTCTATTGCAGGCTTCAGTCTCTGTTTCTCTGGTCGAAGACTTCATAGAAGGCAGATGAAGATTTTAAAGGTTGTCTTAGCATACAGCACACAGACTATTGGTTTTATCAGAACAACTCAAAAGTTTCATATTTTAAAACCTTGACAGATTTTGAGAAAGCCACAGCCCACAATGGGAAGACAAGTAACAATCCTTTGGAGGATAACATTCTGACACTTCTTAAAATGTACTCAGATTTTTCTTTAGTTTTTGGATAGAATGTGGAAGAATTGAAACCTCTGGAATGTTTTTAATTGCTGGCTGTGTCCCAATAGAAAGATCCGTCCTCTCTGCATGGCCTGGTGACCATTCTCTCTAGGACTTATGCCCAGTACACACAGTCGGACTTTCCGACGGAAAATGTGCGATCCGAGCTTGTTGTCGGATATTCCGACCGTGTGTGGGTTCCATCTGACTTTTTCCATCGGAATTTCCGACACACAAAGTTTGAGAGCTGGCTATAAAATTTTCCGCCAACAAAATCCGATCATGTAAATTCCGATCGTGTGTAGGCAATTCCGACACACAAAGTGCCACGCATGCTCATAATCAAGCAGAAGAGCAGCACTGGCTATTGAACTTCATTTTTCTCGGCTCGTTGTACGTGTTGTAAGTCACCGCGTTCTTGACGTTCAGAATTTCTGACCAACTTTGTGCGACCGTGTGTATGCAAGACAAGTTTGAGCCAACATCCGTCGCAAAAATATGACGGATTTTGTTGTTGGAATGTCTGATCGTGTGTACGGGGCATAACAGTGAGGAATGATCCAACATTTTAAGTTATCACCGGAACAGGAAGAGAGGGGACGCTTATTCTGGTGACAACTGTCTAAGAGGGGATATATCTTATTTTGAAGAGATTTCCTCTTACTTACTGTTGTGACTACAGGATAGGAAGTAAAGTTATTTTTGCCTAATGGGACAGAAGTACCATTGGGTGTATTGCTCCTAAAACACACACAAAAGACAATGCCATGCAAAAAATATCAGTGTAATGTTCATTATTTGCATTCCTCTCAAATATATAAATTTTTGTTGTTCAACTAACATCTTGCAGTAGGTTGTATCTACATTTAATACATATTAGGTATGTTATCTAACTTTTAACCCTTCTGTAGAATCTGTAAATCTTAAAAAATTTGTGCAGACATCCAAATACCCTAAGACTACTGCTGGGCGCCGCCATCTTTAATGTAATGTCAGTCATCCCTAATCAACCCAAATGACACTCTGTAATATTCCACTTTCCTCTTCCCCAAGCTATTACTTTAACACCTTCCTACCCAGCCTATGGCAGATTGAAGGCCGGGTGGGGGCTTTATCGTTCTGATTTGATGTCATATGATGTCCTTCAGAACTCGCCACTCGTGTGCCCTGGGGGCATGCAGCACAGTGATTGGTGGTGCATCACCGCTCAGGGTAAAGAGCCGATGACGTAGGCTCTTTACCATGTGATCAGCCATTTCCAATCACAGCTTATCAGATGTAAACAAATGTCGGTTATCAGCATATCCTTTCCTCAGCGCTGTCAATGTCTGAGGAAAAGGAAAGGCGGTAACCGACTTTGCAGTTACAGGGGATGTTTACACTGATTATCAATGCAGCCCCATTAGTGCAGCATATCAGTGTCCATCAGTGCAACTTATCAGTGCCCAACAGTGCAGCATATCAATGCCCATCAGTGCATCATATTAGTGCCGCCTATCAGTGCTGCCTATCAGTGCCCCCCCCCCCGGTGTTGCCTTATCAGCGCAGCCTATAAGTGCTCATCAGTGCAGCTTATCAGTGCCCATCAGTGCCACCTCATCAGTGTCCATCAGTGCAGCCTCATCAGTGCCCATCAATGCAGTTTTATCAGTGCCCATCAGTGCAGGCTCATCAGTGCCCATCAGTGCAGCCTCAACAGTGCCCGTCAGTGTAGCCTCACCAGTGCCCATCAGTTGTGCCCATCATGCTGCCTCATCAGTGCAGCCTCATCAGTGCACATCATTGAAGAAGAAAAATTACTTATTTGCAAAATTGTTTTTTTGTTCAAAATGTTTAGTCTTTTTGCATTTGTTTAGCAAAAAAAAAAAACCCCAGTGGTGATTAAACCAAAGATTACCACCAAAAGAAAGCTCTCTCAAAATGTCATATGGGTACAGAGTTGCATGACTGCACAATTGTCATTTAAAGTGTGATAACACTAAAAGCTGAAAGTTTACAAAAAGAAAAAAACACTGCAAGTAAGCAATTAAAATACTTGATTTGTCAGCATTGTTACACTAATTTTTTTTAGATGTGTCAGGGTCTCTTTAATGTAAATGCTGTAATATTAGGCTGATGGAGGTCATTAACTGTTACTTATATTTTATCTTCTAGGCATTTATCCAATTATTGTTCTGACCAAGGTTCAAGATCACGGTACTGAATCAGCAATCCATCACAGAAAATTTAAAGATCTCGGAGCAGAACACATCTTTCAGATAGAGAATTACACAATAGAAACCTGTGAGAGGAACCCGGAGACAAAGAGCAGAATTCTGGTGCTCCTGGACACGTGCCTGCAAGAGGCAGATAGACAGATATCAGAAAATCAGATGAAGGATCTTCACCGAGAGTATCTAAAGAATGCAATGCGTGTTATTGAGAGCAAAATGATGGTAGATTTTGAAAACAAAGTTACACAGTTTGAGAAAGGGGAGGCTGCATATCAAAGAATGAAAGCAGAACATGACCAAAAGATTGAAGAGATTGAAGAACTGAGGAAACAGAATCAGGCCAGAGAGAGGGAATTACTAAAACTGAAAGAGCATAGAAAAAGCTGCAGCATCATGTAAGCCAGTTCCAAGCTCACTATCTAGGGATCAGGGGGTGAATCAAAGGGGCACATCATTTTAATCCAAGGATCAGTAAAGCCAGCATGTTTCGGGGGCTAGGCTGCACCACTCTTCATTAGGACCTAGAAGTCTGTATGCATAGCTCCCAACCATCCCTGATTTCGAGGGACTGTCTGTCTCTGATTTGTAACAAAGTCACTCTTTTCTCCTCATTTGTCCCTCATTTTGGTCTGATCTATAAAGTTGTATATGAAATGCATTATTTACAGTGCCTTGAAAAACTATTCACACCACTTGAAAATGTACACATTTGGTCATGTTACAACCAAAAATGTAATGTATTTTATTGGGATTTTATGTAATAGACAAACACAAAGTGGCACATAATTGTGAAGTGGAATAAAAATGATAAATGGTTTTCAAAATTTTTTTTACAAATAAATATGTGAAAAGTGTGGCGTGCATTTCTATTCAGTCCCCCTGAGTCAATACTTTGTAGAACCAACTTTCCCTGCAATTACAGCTGTAAGCCTTTTTGGGGATGTCTCTGCCAGCTTTGTGCATCTAGAGAGTGACATTTTTGCCCATTCTTTTTTGCAAAATAGCTCAAGCTCTGTCAGATTGGATAGAGAGTGTCTGTGAACAGCAATTTTCAAGTCTTGCTACAGATTCTCAATTGGATTTAGGTCTGGACTTTGACTGGAGGGGAGGTAATTTTATTCGTCAACTAAGCCCTAGGGAATCTTATTGGCTACATGAGACTAAAGTTTTAGTGCCAGCGGGCTTGAATGTTGATTTTGATGTTAATTGTTTTATTTCTGATCGTTAAAGCAGAGTTCCACCCAAAAATGGAACTTCTGCTTTTCCAGTTCCTCCCCCCCTCCGGTGTCACATTTGGCACCTTTCAGGGGGGAGTAGATACCTGTCTAATACAGGTATTTGCTCCCACTTCCTACGATAGATCGCAGCAGATTCCGCGGCAATCTATGCCATGTCCAGCCCCTCCTCCGTCCCCCTCGCTGTCTTCTGGGAGACACACAGGTCCCAGAAGACAGCGGGGACCAGTGGGAACGCGCAGCATGACTCAAGCATGTGCAGTAGCGAACCAGGTTGTGAAGCCGCAAGGCTTCACTTCCTTATTCTCTTATTGAAGATGCCCAGCGCCTCCACTCGGAGCCGAGGGACGGGTCGGCTTCAGGTGAGGACATCGCAGGCACCCTGGACAGGTAAGTGTCCTAATATTAAACGTCACCAGCTGCAGTATTTGTAGCTGCTGACTCATAATTTTTTTTTTTTTCCGGCGGAACTCCACTTTAATATGTCATTTTTAATGTGCATGTATTTTATTTGAGCTCAATGATGGCCGCGGTTTGATGTTTATGAATTTAATATTTTTACATTTTAATTATCCAATTGATTCTAGTTATATTTTATAATTCAACTAATCTTAAGTTTAATTTTTACTTTTTAATTGGATATGTATTTGTATTTTGGAGATATATGAATAACTCTTTTCATATCTTAAGATGTTAAAAAGATGTATATGTTCAAATATAAATGTGCATTTTGCACTTTATAAGTCATGTCAGGCTTTGTAGCTGCGGCCTTTATTTTTATTATAAAGGGCTAATACCTATGGACACTTCCTGGCTGGTTCCAGGAGATTGCAGAGTTACCTTGGTGATAAATCATGTGATAGATGTCTCGGCGTCAATGGTTACCATTCCACACTTTATCTAGTGGGTGCATTGTGTCATTCCAAATCCGCTGACGAAGTCTTGCCTCCTGTGACGTAACGCGTATAGAAGGAACTACGTGAATTTCATGACGTCACCCGCGTCAATCGTGGTTTATGTATCTATAATGCCTGTTCACTAAGCACTGGGTCTCAGTGCTACGCTTGTCAGTGGAACATTCTCTTACTAATATATTGATTGTACATGCAGAGAGCACTATATACTCCAGTTTTTTTATTGCATGCATTCCGTGAATCTGAGTCCTATGTTCAGAGCGCAGAGAGAGCTATCCTTTTTGCCAATCCAGATCAGTGAATGCTTCCTCCCAGTGGTTCTTGCATCTTTGATACAGCATCTTCTACCCCTTTGAGAGAAAAAGCGCTTGTGACCTGTCTGGTAATTCAGGGGTCCACGCGAAGAGGTGAGCTGCTAGCATTTTCATTGGTGAAGGTTGACACGGAATTACCTTATGATCTTATATAGAAGCACTTAATGGACACTCTTGTTTCGGTGCTCGTGTGTTCTGCAACTTACCTACTTCATGAACTCTATTTTAATATTTTTTAATAATTTTAGTGTATCAACTTTATTTGTTTATTGCGCTGCACTGCTTTTATTATATTCATGTATGGGATTTGATCATTTTGACCCTTAGTGTTCAGCTGCTGTTTAGTGGGTTTTAATTGCGCTGATTGATTTCTTCATTTGTATCTGGACTTTGACTGGGCCATTCTAACACACGAATAAGCTTAGATCTAAACAATTCCATTGTAGCTCTGGCTCTATGTTTAGGGTTGTTGTCCTGCTGGAAGGTGAACCTCCTCCCCAGTCTCAAGTCTTTTGCACACTCTTATGCCGCGTACACACAATCGGACTTCTCATCGGAAAAAGATAGAATTGGCTTTTCCGATGGGATTTCGCTGAAGTTTTCCTTGCATACACACGGTCACGTAAAAGTTTGCAGAAATTACGACTGTCAAGAACGCGGTGACATACAACACTACGACGAGCCAAGAAAATGAAGTTCAATGCTTCCGAGCAGGCGTCGAATTGTTTCCGAGCATGCTTAGGAATTTTGCGCGTTGGAATTGCCACAGATGATCGCATTTTCGGATAGGAATTTTTCCCGACCGAAAAATTAAGAACATGCGCTCAATTTTTTGCTGGCTGGAATTCGGCCTGCAAAAGTCCGATGGAGCATACACACGGTCGCATTTTCCGACGGAAAGCTCTCATCGGTCTTTTGCGGGGCGAAATTTTGATTGTGTGCATGCGGCATAACAGGTTTTCTTCTAAGATTGCCCTGTATTTTGCTCCATCCATCTTCCCATCAACTCTGACCAGCTTCCCTGTCCCTGCTGAAGAAAAGCATCCCCACAACATGATGCTGCCACCACCATGTTTCACGGTGGGGATGGTGTGTTCAGGGTGATGTACAGTGTGAGTTTTCGCTACACATAGCGTTTTGCTCTTACATAAAGACCAGATTTGTGGAGTGCATGACTAATAGTTGTCCTGTGGACAGATTCTCCCACCTGAGCTGTGGATCTTTGCTGCTCCTCCAGAGTGACCATGAGCCTCTTGGCTGCTTCTCTGATGAATGCCCTCCTTCTGGCCTGTCAGTTTAGGTGGACGGCCATGTCTTGGTAGGTTTGCAGTTGTGCTATACTCTTTCCATTTTTGGATGATGGATTGAACAGTGCTCGGTTCAAAGCTTGAGATATTTTTTTTATAACCTAACCCTGTTTAAACTTCTCTACACCATTATCTCCGACCTGTCTGGTGTGTTCCTTGGCATTCATGATGCTTTTTGTACACTAAGGTTCTCTAACAAACCTCTGAGGGCTTCACAGAACAGCTGTATTTATACTGAGATTACACAGTCCACAGTCCACAGGTGGACTCTACCTACTAATTGGGTGACTTCTGAGGGCAATTGGTTCCACTAGATTTTAGTTAGGGGTGTCAGAATAAATGGGGCTGAATACAAAAGCACGCCACACTTTTCAGATATTTACTTGTAAAAATTTTGAAAACCATTTATCGTTTTCCTTCCACTTTACAATTATGTGCCACTTTGTGTTGGTCTATCACATAAAATCCCAATAAAATACATTTATGTTTTTGGTTGACTTTTGAAAAAATGTGGAAAATTTCAAGGGGTATGAATACTATTTTAAGGCACTGTGTCTTTCAAAAAGTGTTTCACAGTGCTAAACCTTTCATCCAATTTCAAAATAGCTGCATTTGTAAGTTTCAAAAGCCATAATAAAGGAATAGTAGTGGTAAAAAAAAAAGCACATGTGGGTTTAACTATTTTTTTTTTTTTATATATATATATATAATTCTCCTTTAAGGGGGTGTGTTCTATGCCTACATACTTTTGCTAATAGGTGTTCCTCATTCCCATCTTAACCACTTCAGCCCCGGAAGATTTGGCTGCTGAATGACTGGGCCATTTTTTGTGATTCGGCACTGCGTTGCTTTAACTGACAATTGTGCAGTCGTGCAACGCTGCACAAAAACAAAATTGACGTCCTTTTTTTCCCACAAATAGAGCTTTCTTTTGGTGGTATTTGATCACCTCAGAGGTTTTTATTTTTTGCGCTATAAACAAAAAAAGAGTGACAATTTTGAAATAAACACAATATTTTGTACTTTTTGCTATTATAAATATCCCCAGTTTTGTTTTTAAAAAAGGTAATTTTTTTCTAAATTTAGGCTGATATGTATTCTTCTATATATTTTTGGTAAAAAAATCTCAATAAGCGTATATTGATTGGTTTGCGCGCGCCTGCTACGGCAGCTCACGTGATCGTGCCGACCTGCCGCAGGATAATGACGGCGGCTGGTCGGCAAGCAGTTAAAAAGTTGGGAGATATGTATATGTAATAGCATGACCGGCAGCAACATATTTTGAAAAAGGTTAGTTGTGAATCTCTGCTAGGGACTGTCTCCGGCAGCCAGTAGTTAAAGTGCATGTCAGAGCAAAAGAAAAATACATGTAGTATATCTACATATGCACAGTTTCCTATGCTCCATCCCTTTAAAGATCCTGCAAGTACACAAAATACCTGTTGATCCGACACAGCCATGTCCAGTTTTCTTTTGCTAAACTGCTCATGCCCACCCACTCTTGCATCTCCATAATGTAAAGGCTAATCATTTTGTAGTCCCCCCCCCCCCACACTCGGTTCGGTTCGCACCAAAACATGCGAACAGGCAAAAAGTTTTAGCAAACATGGGAACCCTGTTAAAGTCTATGGGACATGAACATGAGAAATAAAAAGTGCTTATATGCAAGTTATTGGCATAAAAAGTGTATGAGGACCCAGGTACTGCCCCAGGGGACATTTATCAATGCAAAAAAAAAGTTTTTAAAACAACCTTTTTTTCAGGAGCAGTTATTTTAATAATGCTTAAAGTGAAACAATAAAAATTAAATATTCCTTTAAATATCTCGCCTGGGGGTCCCCCCTAGTCTGCCTATAAAGTGGTGCATCTGTGTGATGTGTAGAACAGTGCCGCAGCAAAATAACATTTCTAAAGTAAAAAATTTAATTCAAACTTGCATGCGGCTATAATGTATTGCCAGCTCCCAGCAAAATAGATTAAAAAAATCAAGGAAAAAATAGGTGTGGGTCTCCCCCCTAGTCCATACTAGGCCCTTGGGTCTGGTATGAATTTTAAGGGGAACTCCATGCCAAAATTTTTTTAAAAAAATTGGCGTGGGGGTCCCCCCCAAAATCCATACAGACCCTTATCCGAGCATGCAGCCTGCATCCCCCGAACTATACTAGGCCACATGTCCTCAACCCGCCCTTGCCTATATAACAGCTGTCACAGCCAAGAGACAGCAGTCTCCGGGAGGCCTCCCATCGAGGCAGAGCTTTTTTTTTCTCTACTTTTTGGGTCCGTCGGGTGGCGTGGATGTACATCGCGGGGCACTCTTTTTTTTTTCTTGTTAATAAAGAAGTTGTCAAAAACTGTCTATTGTGGTTTTTATTTTTTTTACACTTTTTTTGCAATGTACCCGATACCCATTCACATAGTGGGAGGGGGGACGGGATTTGGGGGCCCCCTTGTTAAAGGGGGTTCCAGATTTCGATAAATGCCCCGCCTGCAGATCCCAACAACCAATGGGCAGGGTTGTTGGGAAGAGGCCCTTGTCCCCATCAACATGGGAACAAGGGGTTTTGGGGGGACCCCAAAGCACCCTCCCCATGTTGAGAGCAAGCGGCCTGGTATGGTTTGGGGGGGGCGTTCGCGCAACCCCCCCCCCCAATCCTGGTCTGCCAGGCTGCATGCTCAGATAAGGGTCTGGTAAGGCCTTATCTGATTTTTTTTTTACATTTTGGCGTGGAGTTCCCCTAAAATCTATACCAGTGCCGTTTTTTTTTTAATGGTTCCCCTTAACCACTTTATTACTCTGGTATTATTTATTCTGCATTGACTGAAATGTATATATTTATATATATATTCTAGACTGTCTGCACTGTATATAAAGTCAACACTGAATGCACTGTATATATATATATATATACATATATATACACACACACACACATACAGTTGTGCTCATAAGTTTACATACCCTGGTAGAATTTATGATTTCTTAGCCATTTGTCTAAGAATATGAATAATAACACAAAAACTTTTCTTTCACTCATGGTTAGTGTTTGGCTGAAGCCATTTATTATCAATCATAATCACAACATAAACTACCCAAATGACCCTGATCAAAAGTTTACATAAAAGTTTTGGCCTGATAACATGCACACAAAGGGGTTTGAATGGCTATTAAAGGTAACCCTCCTCACCTGTGATCTGTTTTCTTGTAATTAGCGTGTGTGTATAAAGGTCAATGAGTTTCTGGACTCCTGACGGACCCTTGCATCTTTCATCCAGTGCTTGCACTGATGTTTCTGGATTCTGTGTCATGGGGAAAGCATAAGAATTGTCAAAGAATCTGCCGGAAAAGGTAGTTGAACTGTATAAAACAGGAAAGGGATATAAAAAGATATCCAAGGAATTGAGAATGCCAATCAGCAGTGTTCAAACTCTAATCAAGAAGTGGAAAATGAGGGGTTCTGTTGAAACCAAACCACGGTCAGGTAGACCAACTAAAATTTCAGCCACAACTGCCAGGAAAATTGTTCAGGATGCAAAGAAAAACCCACAAATAACTTCAGGACTCTCTGAAAACATGTGGTGTGGCTGTTTCAAGATGCACAATAAGAAGGCACTTGAAGAAATATGGGCTGCATGATCGAGTCACCAGAAGAAAGCCATTACTATGCAAATGCCACAAAGTATCCTGCTTACAATACGCCAATTAGCACAGAGGCAAGCCTCAAACCTTCTGGCACAAAGTCATTTGGAGTGATGAGACCAAAATTGAGCTTTTTGGCCACAACTATAAACACTACATTTGGAGAGGAGTCCACAAGGCCTATGATGAAAGGTACATCTCAGTCTCTTGACCTCAATATCATTGAGCCACTCTGGGGAGATCTCAAACGTGCACTTCATGCAAGACAGCCCAAGAATTTACAGGAACTGGAGGCTTTTTGCCCAGGGAAATGGGCAGCTTTACCATCTGAGAAGATAAAGAGCCTCATCCACAAATAAAACAAAAGACTTCAAGCTGCCATTCATGCTAAAGGGGGCAATACACTGTATTAGGAACTGGGGTATGTAAACTTTCGATCAGGATCATTTGGGTAGTTTCTGTTGCCATTATGATTTAAAAAGAGTAAACATAGTTGATTGATAATAAATGGCTTCAGCCAAACACTAACCATGAGTGAAAGAAACATTTTTGTGTTATCATTCATATTCTCTGAAAAATGGCCAAGAAATTCTGCCAGGGTATGTAAACTTATGAGCACAACTGTGTATATATATATATATATATATATATATATATATATATATATATATATATATATATATATATATGTGTATATATATATATATATATATATATATATATATATATATATACTACACATTAGGACCATCCCTAGTCCTAAGACAAGAATTGGAAGTCCAATTACCCTCCTTAACCCCTTAGGGACCAAGGGTAAAACAAATGTTAATACCTGAACACAATTTTGCAACTTTGACATGTGTTAATAAAACCATACATGCCATCAAAACTACTTTGCGCATCCAGGTGGATTGAGGCGTGTTTTTTCAGGACAAATTGGATTTTCATTTGGTATCAAATGGTAACAGATATCTCCTAATTTTTTTTTATTACCACATACAGTATGCGTATGTTAGTTTGTACCCATAGTACAGCTCAGAAACAATACTGCGCATTTTGCTTTTTTATCCTACCTAAAACACACTGACACTAATAATCATTTTTTTTTTAAATCCTGCCCAAAATATAATGACTTTGACCCTTGACTCCAACTTAACACTTGACCCAAATACTAACCCTGGCACTGACCTAGATTAAATATTGATCTAGCTATTTTTGAACTTGATGGACTTGTGTCTTTTTTCAACCTCGACTACTATGTAACTGTGTCCATTTATGCATGAAGCATAGCAAACTATGTTTACTATATCCAAACTGATAGTCAGCAAGTAACGTACACCCACACTTGAAGTCCCACCACTGCGCCTCTAGAATAAATGTACCTTTGCAGTGTAGCTGCCACTTTAAATAATAAGATAATGTGAACAGTATTTTAACCTCTATCAGAAATGAGATAGTGGCGATAAAAATAGAAAAATAGAATAGAAAAAAAAAAAAAAGAAAAAAATAGTGGCACTAAAAACACAATATTAAAGTGAAAAATACATATATATTAATAAATATTCATTCATATATATTAACCACCCTGTGACAAGTGTGAAAATTCTTCCAATATGTTACTATGCTTCCGTTTGTGAATGAATAGGAAGCCAGTCAGCACAGAGAACTTCATTCACCAACCCTTGAAGTTGAGGCTGCAGAGAAAGGCATGTGTGTATGTGTGTTTGAGCTTTGGGGTGCACACCCTAATGCAGTAGGCTGTGCACACCTATACAAGGAAGAAAGGGGTATGCTTTGTGTTTTCAACGGTTTTGACAAGAGCTCATTCCACCAAACAAGCTGGCAATGCCAAAATTGCACTTGATTAGCTGTGTTGGAGGGTAGGGGAAACATCGGGGGTCTAATAGACCCCTGATGTGTCCATAAAGAGGACCTGTAGCCTGCCAAAGCCATCACATGTTATAGCAATGCTTGTTAGCCTCCTTGTGATAGCAATAAAGTTAAATTAAGTAAATAAATACATAAATAGTATTAAAAATAAGTTATAATAAAGTAAAAAAAAATAATTTTAAAATATTTAACCACTCCTCCAAAAGCAAACACAATAAACTTAAATTGCACCACACATGAGGTATTGCTATGAATGTCAGAAAGAGAGCAATAATGCTCAGAATTCATAGTTAACCTGAAAGTGATTGTAAAGCTTTGTTTTTGTTTTTTAAAAAACAAACATGTAATACTTACCCCCTCTGTGCCAGGATTTTGCACAGAGTGGCCCTGATCCTCTTCTGGGGTCCCGTCTTCCCCCCGGCGCTCCTGGCTCCTCCTCTCCTCGAGTGCCCCCTCGGAGAGCCACATTCCAAAGGGGGCGCTCCCAAGTCCTGCTGCTTCGTCCATTGACACAGACAGCCGGACTCGGCCCTGCCCCACCGGCTCCAGTGTCACTGGATTTGTTTGACAGCAGCGGGATCCAATGGCTGCGCTGCTATTAATCTATCCAATGAGAACACGAGACAGCGGCTCGAGCTGCTGTGCTCGTACCCATCACTGGAACAATTTGGCTCAGGTAAGAAAAAGGGGAGGTCTAGGGGCGTGCTGCAGCACAAAAGGTATTTCACCTTAATGCATAGATTGCATTAAGGTGAAAAACCGTGAGGGTTTACAACCACTTTAAGCTAAAATTTCGGGAGAAATGCGTTGAGTAGAACAACTACTCAAATGCCATTTTAGCATATTCTACTGAGTAATTAAATGAGTCATAGAATCATATAACAAGCAAACAGAAGGTGCCTCTAAGTGCAGCAAACCAAAGACTTTAAAGTGGTTGTAAACCCTTACAGACCATTTTTCACTACAGGTAAGCCTATAATAAGGCTTACCTAAAGCTACCGTGGATATCCACTGTATCAGCATGTGCCGACGTCATCAGAACATGCGCACTGCGCACAGTGACGTCATGGCAGCTCCTGCCAATCACAGCACCGGAGCCTGCGATACCCGGAAATAACTCCAGGAGACATGTTGCCGGGCAGAGCAGTGTGCCAGGACCGCTGTGGGTGAATTGATCTAAGTATTTCATAATGAGCTAGTATGCTATGCATAGTATGCATACTAGCTCATTATGCCTTTGTCTTGCAGTTTTTTTTTTTTTCGTGGGTTTACAACCACTTTAATTGCCAATGGATAAAAATGCATTTAATGGCATTAAAATAAAGCAAGGCTCATCATATAGATGTGACAGCGAGTCCAGCAACAGGTGGTTCCAGAGGTAGTACAGCATGCAGCTTGATGGAGTAAGTCAAAACTGATCAGCAGAGGGGGACCGCAGGAGAAAGGACCAGGAAGGACGACCGTGCTGCCAGGATCAGCATGGAATGCAGGACCCGGATGTGATGTCAGCGGAAGGCACCCGGGGCCAGGAAGTGACGTTAAAGGGGCGGAACGCGGTTCGGAACGTTAATTGACTCCTTCTTCATACCGATAACTGTGTCCACCTACATTGCAAACATTATCTCTCGCCAGTTCTGTCACCCAGAGCGCCCTTCATTCCCTTACCCTGGTAGAATCATATAAGTGTATTTAATAATAATATGAGAGGTAAAAGGTACTAGTGGAGGGAGGTTCTAAACAAGTCTGGGATTATATCAAGGATGTGACTGATGTACACTATGGAAACTTTTAAAATACATTTTATTGTGTTACTGATAAAGTCATGTGTTATGGATGTGTTGCTCAGTGTGGGTACCTTAAAAGTCTGCTAAATACATCATATACTGATAAATTAAGTTTAAACTGATGACCTGTAAGGGCCCAGATGGAGTGGAATGCATTTTTGACTGCACTCCAATTGCATAGATCCAGGTTATCCTACGGGCATAGTTCACACTATTACAGTGCAATGCGATGCAGTGAAAAAAAGTACATGCTGCATTTTTTTGCACTGCAAATGCAAAGAAAGGCATGCAAATGTCTGTAAATACACCAAAATGCACTGTAACACAGTGAAGTGCACATAAAAGCCCAAAGAAGAAAGAAGACAGAAGTGACCTCAAAGGAAATGCAAGCTTTGTAAAATTGTAAAAAGTTTGAAAAAAATTTTAAATTGTGAAATGTGAGAATGTAAAAATGTGCAGTAAATGCGTAGTGTCTGAAATTGGACCCTAAAGGTTTTTTAGGTACCATTTTTTTTTTGCAATGTAAAGCAATGCTGTAGCTTGGCCTAGGCCAACAAAGCCCAAGCTTAGGGCGGCACTTTGGAGGGGGGCAGCAAGAAAGCCGCCCCCCCTGCACATAAAAAAACAGCCTCCTCTCGGCTCCCACGAGAAAAGAGTCTCCGCTGGCTTACACTACACTTTTAGTGTAGCGCCAGTCTTATGGCGCGGACTGGGCCGGAGAGGGGGGAGGGGCTAATTATTTCACTTATTTGTATAATCACTAGGGAATTCCTAGTGATTATACAAATAAGTGAAATAATCATATGATTACAATTAGTGGCAGCAAACACAAGTCCAAATATCTTACAAGATAGGAGTAATCTTACTAATCCAGTGACATATTGTGATAGCACATACAGGCGAGCAGGTCCTAGTTTAACTAAAACAAAGTCCCAGATAATATCTTAAGTATTAGCTAAGATCAGTAGTATAAATATTTCTTCTCTACAACATACTGTACAATGTGCAATGCATATTATATTATCCATGCCAAAACTCGGTATTACATAAAACTGAATTTCTCATTGTTAATTCTTGTAGTTATTAAATGTTTTATAATATGCATTTTCTTATAGCATATAAATATTTTTGATTGTTTTTTAAGTTTAATTAAATTACAATCAAGAAAAATTGTATATATATATATATATATATATATATATATATATGTATATATATAAATAAGGGAGGCCCAGGGTTTGGGGAAATATCTCCAGCGGTTAGGAAAAGCAGAAAAGTAAGGGAGGTGATCTGAGAATATGATTTGTATGAGGGGACATGCTTCAGTATCCTGGGATGTTTGTTAGCAAGTGGGCTTAGGGTTAGAAAGAGGTGATGAGTGCAGTAATAGGGGAAGGGGAGAAGTGAGGGTGATATGTACAGATTGTGGGGTGGAGCAGAGGGGTGAATAAAAGTGAGTTTGAGGAGAGAGGCTGCAATTGTGAAAAGCAAGAGAGGTAAAGAGTGCATGTTTCAGAGAGGAAGGTGAGATGATTTGGAAATGAGGTCACCTGCAGTCTGCTGTGGTTTGCTTTGTGCAAATCGCTGAAGCGCAAGAGCAGAAGTGCCACTTATTTAAAGAACCCCACTTCTTTGCAAGAACCCCCTGTATCTGCAGCCCCCTGTATGTGTTCCCCCGTAAAGAAGGCCTTGTTTTTATACTGTGTTGGGTGTGGATTGAATCTGGCAATTAATCAATCAGGAGGTAATATTAGGCACACAGCTAGCAGAGCAAAACTTTCAAAACAAAATCAAACTGCAACAGAACCAAGAGGCCAAAATTGTAAAGATAAGGGAGCCCATAATTTAGGTAAGACTTAATAGCTAAATAAACACTGAAATAATGTGAGCATGGCTACAGTACAGATGGAGTTGAAACAGCGGTGACAAACAGATTTACCAAATATGCATTCAGTCAGTCAATATTCAGTTTAAAGGAGGTGGACTATAAACGCACATTTACCTGTGAAGAGAGAAGAAAATGTTCAGATGAATGGTGCAAGAGCAGAAGTGCCACTTATTTAAAGAACCCCACTTCTTTGGAAGAACCCCCTGTATGTGCAGCCCCCTGTGTATGTATATATATATATATATATATATATATATATATATATATATATATGCTATAGAAAATGTATTTGTTGACAGGGCGGGTCTTTAACAGGAAGGGGTGTGGCCTTGACAAGAAGGGGTGGTTCATATTTAAATTAGGGGCGCAAAAGTTTAGTCAGGCCTAGGGCAGCACAAAACCTAAATACACCACTGATGTAAAGACTTGGCACATTTGGTATTTACAGTATTTACTCAATACAATCCCATTTGTTATATTTTACCAAAAATTGGGTATTATATTGTGTTTTTTTTAATTAAATCATTTTAGTGTATTTTTTCTGAAGGGATGTGTTTAATAAACAGTTGCACAAATATTGTGCAGCAAAAACATTGCAACTGCTCCCATTTTATTTTTTAGGGTCTCTGCCTTTAAAAAATAATACAATTATTAGATATAATAAGATTGTTTTGGGGGTTTAAAGCAATTTCTAGCAACAATTCTGGGTTTAACATGTGTGTGAAAAATGTAAAACAATTGCCCTGGAAACAAAGAATAAACTGGACTTTTTTTTTTATTGGAAACATTTTTCTTTCTACAGTAATACAAATTAAATGAATGAAAGATTTCTCTGGTAGAAAAAGGGTTAAACTTCACAATTTTTGGCTTCACTGAAGCAACCCTGTCAGTCGATTTAAAGGACAATGAAACTAAGAATATTGAAGGTGGCTTTTGAAAAACCATATCCTGTTTTTCGAAAACCTAAACACTGACGTGCTAAAACTAACATGAAAAACTTGATCTGACAGGGCTGTACTAATCCAGGGCTGTACTAATCCTGCAACTTATTGTCCTTGTGAAATTTTGATACTTTTAACTTAATTTACATGGTATCAATATTGGAGAAACATAAAGTGTACCTAAACCCGATAACAAAAATGTTAAATATCACAGCTTACCTTAGATGGGGTGACTAAGTTAGGTCTCTCCTGTTTTTTTTTTTAGTTGCTTTATTTTCACCTTGTGATTCGGCCAATAACACAATTTCTATCCTAAGGTGACAATGATCACTAGGGATGAGCCGAACACCCCCCTGTTCGGTTCGCACCAGAACATGCGAACAGGAAAAAAGTTTGTTCGAACATGCGAACACCGTTAAAGTCTATGGGACACGAACATGAATAATCAAAAGTGCTAATTTTAAAGGCTAATATGCAAGTTATTGTCACAAAAAGTGTTTGGGGACCTGGGTCCTGCCCCAGGGGACATGGATCAATGCAAAAAAAAGTTTTAAAAACGGCCGTTTTTTCAGGAGCAGTGATTTTAATAATGCTTAAAGTCAAACAATAAAAGTGTAATATCCCTTTAAATTTCGTACCTGGGGGGTGTCTATAGTATGCCTGTAAAGGGGCGCATGTTTCCTGTGTTTAGAACAGTCTGACAGCAAAATGACATTTTGAAGGAAAAAAGCCATTTAAAACTACCCGCAGCTATTGCATTACCGACAATACACATAGAAATTCATTGCTAAAAACGGCATGGGAATTCCCCAAAGGGGAACCCTGAACCAAAATTAATTTAAAAAAATGAGGTGGGAGTCCCCCTAAATTCCATACCAGGCCCTTCAGGTCTGGTATGGATATTAAGGGGAACCCCGGCCAAAATTTTTAAAAAAATGATGTGGGGTTCCCCCTAAATTCCATACCAGACCCTTCAGGTCTGGTATGGATTTTAAGGGGAACCCGTGCCAAAAAAAAAAAAATGGCGTGGGGTCCCCCCAAAAATCCATACCAGACCCTTATCCGAGCACGCAACCTGGCAGGCCGCAGGAAAAGAGGGGGGGTCGAGAGTGCGCCCCCCCCTCCTGAACTGTACCAGGCCACATGCCCTCAACATTGGGAGGGTGCTTTGGGGTAGCCCCCCAAAACACCTTGTTCCCATGTTGATGAGGACAAGGGCCTCATCCCCACAACCCTGGCCGGTGGTTGTGGGGGTCTGCGGGCGGGGGGCTTATCAGAATCTGGAAGCCCCCTTTAACAAGGGGACCCCCAGATCCCGGCCCCCCCCTGTGTAAAATGGTAAGGGGGTACAAAAGTACCCCTACCATTTCACTAAAAAACTGTCAAAAATGTTAAAAATGACAAGAGACAGTTTTTGACAATTCCTTTATTTAAATACTTCTTCTTTCTTCTATCTTCCTTCATCTTCTGGTTCTTCTGGTTCTTCTGGCTCTTCTGGTTCTTCCTCCGGCGTTCTCGTCCAGCATCTCCTCCGCGGCGTCTTCTATCTTCTTCTCCTCGGGCCGCTCCGCACCCATGGCATGGGGGGAGGCTCCCGCTCTTCTCTTCATCATGACGGGACTTCCCTGTGGCATTCCCCGTGACGTCACAGGGAAGTCCCGTCAAGTCACCGTGCGTCAGAGGGGGGCGGGGTCACCGGCTGGCCCCGCCCCCCGTTTTTTAAGAACTGTCAGACGAGGAGCGCCGTCACACAGCGGGAGCCTCCCTCCATGCCAGCATGGGTGCGGAGCGGCCCGGAGAAGAAAATGAAGAAGAGAAGAAGAGAAGAAAAGAAGAAGAGAAGAAGATGAAGAGAAGAGCGGGAGCCTCCCCCCATGCCATGGGTGCGGAGCGGCCCGAGGAGAAGAGGATAGAAGATGCCGCGGAGGAGATGCTGGACGAGAACGCCGGAGGAAGAACCAGAAGAGCCAGAAGAACCAGAAGAACCAGAAGATGAAGGAAGATAGAAGAAAGAAGAAGTATTTAAATAAAGGAATTGTCAAAAACTGTCTCTTGTCATTTTTAACATTTTTGACAGTTTTTTAGTGAAATGGTAGGCCCTTACCATTTCACACAGGGGGGGGCCGGGATCTGGGGGTCCCCTTGTTAAAGGGGGCTTCCAGATTCCGATAAGCCCCCCGCCCGCAGACCCCCACAACCACCGGCCAGGGTTGTGGGGATGAGGCCCTTGTCCTCATCAACATGGGGACAAGGTGTTTTGGGGGGCTACCCCAAAGCACCCTCCCAATGTTGAGGGCATGTGGCCTGGTACGGTTCAGGAGGGGGGGGCCGCACTCTCGTCCCCCCCTCTTTTCCTGCGGCCTGCCAGGTTGCGTGCTCGGATAAGGGTCTGGTATGAATTTTTGGGGGGACCCCACGCCGTTTTTTTTTTTTTTTTGGCGCGGGGTTCCCCTTAAAATCCATACTAGACCTGAAGGGTCTGGTATGGAATTTAGGGGGAACCCTACATCATTTTTTTTTTAAATTTTGGCCGGGGTTCCCCTTAATATCCATATCAGACCTGAAGGGCCTGGTATGGAATTTAGGGGGATTCCCACGTCATTTTTTTTTTAAATTTTGGTTCGGGGTTCCCCTTTGGGGAATTCCCATGCCGTTTTTATCAATAAACTTCTATGTGTATTGTCGGCAATGCAATAGCCGCGGGTAGTTTTAAATGAGTTTTTTCCTTCAAAATGTCATTTTGCTGTCAGACTGTTCTAAACACAGGAAACATGCGCCCCTTTACAGGCATACTATAGACACCCCCCAGGTACGAAATTTAAAGGGATATTATACTTTTATTGTTTGACTTTAAGTATTATTAAAATCACTGCTCCTGAAAAAACGGCCGTTTTTAAAACTTTTTTTTGCATTGATCCATGTCCCCTGGGGCAGGACCTGGGTCCCCAAACACTTTTTATGACAATAACTTGCATATTAGCCTTTAAAATTAGCACTTTTGATTTCTCCCATAGACTTTTAAAGGGTGTTCCGCGGCATTCGAATTTGCCGCGAACACCCCAAATTGTTCGCTGTTCGGCGAACTTGTGAACAGCCAATGTTCGAGTCGAACATGAGTTCGACTCGAACTCGAAGCTCATCCCTAATGATCACTCACTGTGCTCTATCTATGGAGAAGCAGCATTGCCACCCTTGACTGGTCTCCTGATTTGGACTACAAAAACATCCCCTCTCCTTATCTCAATTACATGGGGAAGTGTCTTGTAGTCCAAATCACAAAGAAGAAGATCGCTGTTATTTTCAGATATAAATTCAGTGTGCGGAAAGTTACAAGGACAATAAAATTCTAGTAGGATCAACAGGTATTTTTCTGTACTGAAAAAGAAATCTAATGCAGCCACCACATCTAAGGAGTGGTAAGCTACAAAAAAAATATTGTTCTAAGGTTTAGATACCCTTTAAAAGGAAATTTCTCTTTCAGAATTTTCTAATCTGCATGTTTGTACCGGGTCAGTGACTCCAAAACAGTTTAGGGCGGAGCTATCCAGAAAGCCACCATTTTGAAAAGGAGGCCGCCTTTGTGTTGCTCTCATTGAAGTGTTCTTTAAAAATATCATAATGAACAAACTACCGTATTTATCGGCGTATAACACGCACTGGCGTATAACACGCACCCCAATTTAGGAGGGAATTTTAAGGAAAAAAAACTTTTAGGAGGGAAGTTGAAGGAAAAAAAACTTACATTTAAATGCCCATCATTGCAGCCTTCTCAGTGCAGCCTTGTCAGTGCAGCCTTCCCCAGTGCAGCCTTGTTAGTACAGCCATGTCAGTGCAGCCATGTCAGTGCAGCCTTCCCCAGTGCAGCCTTGTTAGTGCAGCCTTGTCAGTGCAGCCATGTCAGTGCAGCCTTCCCCAGTGCAGCCTTGTCAGTGCAGCCTTCCCCAGTGCAGCCTTGTCAGTGCAGCCTTGTTAGTGCAGCCTTGTTAGTGCAGCCTTTCCCAGTGGAGCCATTCCCAGTGGAGCCATTCCCAGTGCAGCCATTCCCAGTGCAGCCATTCCCAGTGCAGCCATTCCCAGTGCAGCCATTCCCAGTGCAGCCTTTCCCAGTGCAGCCTTCCCCAGTGCAGCCTTTCCCAGTGCAGCCTTCCCTTCGATCCCCTGTCCTGAGCTTTAAAATCGCCGACCGCGATTTGAAAATGGCGCCGCCGGCGCCGAAATACACCGAGCCGCTCCTCGGCTCTTTCCGGCGGCTCTCGTTCATTTTCGGCTCCACTCGTAGTCCCGAGCGGAGCTATCCGAACCTAGCCGAGTAGGTTCGGATAGCTCCGCTCGGGACTACGAGTGGAGCCGAAAGTAAACGAGAGCCGCCGGAAAGAGCCGAGGATCGGCTCGGTGTATTTCGGCGCCGGCGGCGCCATTTTCAAATCGCGGTCGGCGATTTTAAGATTGTGACAGCTCGGGATCGCAGGGTATCGGCGTATAACACGCACCTGCGACTTTCCCCTGATTTTAAGGGGAAAAAAGTGCGTGTTATACGCCGATAAATACGGTAATTAAAATAGAACTTAAAGTGTTACTAAACCCGCAATAGTAAAATCAGCCTGTATATGCAGTAAAGCATATACAGTCACTTTTTGGAGTCACTCTGCACATGCGCATGACGTCATGCGCTCCAGGCCCCCGGGGCCTGGAGCGCATGACGTCACCCGCGGCTGTCAGCTAGTATACGATCACACGCCTTCCAGCCGGCACTCGGATCTGAGTGCTTTGCTATGTGAGTGTACTGATTTTTTTACTGTTAGCAATAAACTTTAGAAACGGAGAGCACTATGTTGTTTATGCTTCATTCCTATATGCCATCTGATGAGAGTGGGAGCAGCATATGAGAAGCTATTATCGCCTGGTTTTCAGCTCACCCTTTGTTTGGTGTACATGCTGTGTGACCTGTTTCAGGTCGAAGATTGCAGGTGAGGGGCCATCCATATATGGTGAAGGGATTTTCAGTCACCTCTGATCCTATCCTTGGCGTTTTTACCATCCACTGGTGTTCCCATCTCATCTCCTTATTTTAATTTATCCATTTCGATTGTTTTGTTTTACTATTGAAAGGGACAATTTATTTGCGCAGCACTTTTATTATTTATATGACTTTTGAGGTTTTTGTTGAATTTGCCTTCGTGCTTGCTTGCATTTATTTTTTATTGTTCTTGTGTCAGCGCTGAGTTGTTTTTATATTTTTTATAAATGTCCAGGAAAGTTTGATAAGATCTGGTCCTCTTGGGTAGATGCCTCTGGGGCCCCGGAACCCCCTCTCGCATAATTATTATGCTATGAAACTGGTTGGAGGAAATCTAGTGTCTCTTTGACTGCTCTCCCGCTGCCTGTTCCCTCTTCCCCCCCCTTGCCTTTCCTTCGTTCTTCTTCCCCCCCCCTCTTCCCCCCCCTTCCCCCCCCTCCCCTTTCCCCCTCCTTCCCCCCCCCCCCCCCTTCCTCCTCCCTATCAGGTTGGATTGAAAATGGTTACTTATGTAAGTTTATCTACGATGCTATAATACTATAATGTATTAAGGTGTACTGTTAAGTGATACTTCTGATATTTGCACAATTGGAATATCTGATAGGCAATGACTACAGGTTGAAGGTTGATTTTAATGTCATTTTCTTCTATACTTTGAATGTTTTAAATCACTCTGTAAAGTAATGCTGATTTGTTTAATAAAATTTTCTGTTAAAAAAAAAAGAATGCGGTGACGTACAACACTACGACAAGCCGAGAAAATGAAGTTCAATGCTTTCGAGCATGTGTCGAATTGTTTCCGAGCATGCGCAGGAATTTTGCGCGTCGGAATGTGTACAGACTATCAGAATTTCCGATCATAACTTTTTCCGACCGAAAAATTGAGAACCTGCTCTCAATCTTTTGCTGGCTGGAATTTGTCCAGCAAAAGTCCGATAGAGCATACACACAGTCGCATTTTCCGACCAAAAGCTCTCATCGGTCTTTTGCTGGCCGAATTTCCGATCGTGTGTATGGGGCATTAGACAACAGCGAGATTATTGGGGTTGGGATATGAGTCCTTTCTTAGAATCACTGTTAGACAACAGCGGGATTATTGTGGATTTACTAAATCTCATAGAATGAGTACAGGCCTGCGCAAGTCGTAACTGGAGATGTATAAATACTTTTAACAAGCAGTTACAGTATATGTATACACATATTTTCTTATACAGTTGTTTTATTAGATGTAGAGATTCAATGAGATCATATGTAAATTTCCCTAGTAGTTGCTGATTTTTTTTGGAATGATCTCTGTGTTATTCCCCTCTCTGCCCTTTAGCTTGCCCGAGTTTATAAGTGATAGCTCACTGTCCTCTATTTGCCCAGTTTTGTAGGTGATGCCTTGGATTTACAGTATGAAGGTGTTTCTATCACACAAGTGGAGGTATAGGCTATTGAGCTGGTGAGGGTAGGGTTAAGGATATGGTTGCCTCCTCTGCATTCCTTTCGGTAGTGTGGAGAGAAGTGTTGTGAGGATGGCGGCACACTATGCTCTGGTTATAGATCATAATCTCTTAAAGTAAGTAAATAAATAAAATGATCCAAAAGTCTGAAAAACAGAAGTCTAATTTCTTTTACTGTGTATTTACACAAAATAGTATGCTTAAAAGCTTCTCCATGATTCACACATTTTCCCCTTTCACCACACTGAGAACAAGCAAACACACCCACCAGATGCAATGTGACCTCTAATACAATAGAAGGACCGACTATGCTTACGTACTGTATATCCTGAATCAGTTATCATGTTTTCCTCCAATTGTCAAACATCTCTCAGTCTCAAGAAAATAACTTTATTAGACAAACACTCAAATACTCTAACCAAATTTTATGTGGACATTATTAATACATTAAATTACAACCAATAGTACATTCATAAAAAGTGCTACAGGATTTCGACTGCACTGTCCTTTCAGTTAAAAATTTCCTATCTGGGCCTAAAGAGTTTGGGTCCCCAGTGAGCATTTGCCTCCCCTTATCAGGAGTGACTTCAGTGCCTTAATTTGTACAGTCTTGAGGAAAGAAGGAAAAGGGGGGACAT